>NC_044386.1:74926356-75229386 GCF_006542625.1 Nomascus leucogenys
GAGAGAGAATGAGAGTGAGAGAGAGAGACACAGAGAGGACGAAAAAGAGAGAGAAAGCCAGAGCAAGAGAAACAGTAAGAGAGATTCTAAAGGAAATATGGATGGATCGACTCTGAGGTGACCATGGCTCTCAACCCACCCAGGAAGGTGAGTTCTGAAGGACAGCCAGATATACACTGGGAAGCTGCTTCTCTGGAGCCCTGGTTGCTGGGAGGAAAAAGGCAATTGGGGGCTGGTGTTTCTCTGTCCCAGATGGAAGTGTACCTCACTGAGGCTGAGTTCAGTTCAAGAACAAGAGGAGCCCAGTGATTATAAAATTTCCATTAAGTGGGAACCCATAATATGTTAGTGTGAGTTTCTATGAAGAATGAGGCAAACCTCAACTATACAGGAAAGAGTGGGATAGCTCAAGGGAGGCTGTTCTCTGCGAAGACACACAGGGCAGGGTCCCTCTAGGCAGGTCTCTATGGAACAGGAGGCCCAGAACCTGCAGAAAGACCTCCAGCATCTGCCCCGGGGGCACCAACAAGGTCTGTATCATTGGCGATGAAACCAACACTTCAGTCATACCTTATGGGACATGAGGTGTGGGTTGTTGTCTTATTTGAATGTGTAAAATCAAAATGAAAACATTAACTTTTTTTATGGGAAAGTCCCTCTGCCCTCTGGTACTTGCTTCTTAGCCCCTCACTCACTGAGCAATGTGGCTACACTGTCCACTGAAATCTGTTTCTGACCTCCTTAGGGTAAGCACAGGCTGGCATCTACCTTTCTAAAATATCCTCCCTGAACTTTCAGAATATAACAGTGAGAATCACACTCACCTGCTCTTGAGAAGTTACACATACGTACTAGCATTTCACTCTGATCCGGTCACACCCATTACTCTATGATGTGGTGTCTATTATACATTCACATCACAAACCCAGATGCTTGTCCCCACCTCACCCCACCTCCCTACTTTCAAGGTCAGGTTGACCATTTGTTTTGGAAAGGAAATCATTTTTGATGATCGCAATATCTTAAGTTAAATATTCTCTACTAGAGAATAGTAGAGAATATCAGAACTGGATCTAGGACCACCCAGAACCAGAAACAGTTCCCTCCACAAAAGCCCAGAGCCAATCTCACTGCTTCCAGAAAGCTTCCGGAGATGGGGGAGTCAGCCTGTCCCAGTGAGCAGGGCAACTTGCTCTTCCCTTCGTCAGACAAAAAGCTGCATCCCGGGGCTGGGACTTGCTGGATCCACAGCATAAATCAAACTCCTCACTCTCTAAGGCACTTGTCAATCATATGTGGAAAGACTTAGCCCTGATCTGTGGCCAGGTTACTCTACAGATTAACTTTCTTATTAGCATCTTCCCTCTATTTCTTTCATAACCTGGTGTGGTAGTTAATTTCACATGTTCATTTTGTTGAGTAGGCTATGGTGCCCAGATGTCTGTTCAAACACAATTCTAGATGTTGCTATGGAGCTATTTTTCAGATGGGATTAACAGTTAAATCAATAGACTTTGAGAGTAAGGCAGATTCCCCTCCATGATGAAGGTGGGCCTCATCCAATCAGTCAAAGGTCCTGAAGAAGCCTGAGGTCCTCCCAGGAGGAAGATTGCCTGTAGACTAAGGCTGCAGCATCAGCTCTTTCCAGGGTCTCTAGACTGCCAGCCTGCACAGCAGATTTGAGAATTGCCAGCCTTCCCAATTGTGTCAGCCAACTGGTTAAAATGAGTATCTCTCTATATACATCCTATTGGTTCTCTTTCTCTGGAGAAGCCTGACAGGCACTTTATCACTCTTGCTCCCTTCCTAACACTGCAAGTGAAATGAATCCCCACCTTGGAAGAACTGGCCCCCTAGTCCTCCCTTGCTCACACCCTATATCCTACCCTATGGGCACCCTACAGCCTTGTTATGAAATTGACTCTTCTTGATGTAACAGTCAAGTTCTATTATAGCCAAAAATGACACATGGGAACACTGTTCAATATATCTTCTGGCATAGATGATGCTTACCTTTCAGAGTAAAAATTCCCAAACTTGTTCTTCTCTTCATTTACCGCATGATTAAAAGCAAAGGTGTGGTGGTCAGATTGACTGCAGTGTTAAGCATTTACTAGGGAGCTAACCTTTGTTAGCTACTGACTCCAGAGAATTGGATATGAGAAATATCCAATAAGTAGGCATGATTATTCAACATCATCATTAAGAGATACAATACTTTAGATGGTGGCAGTGGAGAATGCAGCATGCTCCCTTTTTGAGGCCCCAGAGAGGGGTTTGTTGTCAAACTCAGGTAAAGGAACATCACATTCTTATTGAGTAACTTATCCTGTCTCCTTTAGGCTGCTTGCTAGAAAAAAGGAAGCAAACTTCTGTCCTTCCTCTTGCAATTGTAGCAGCCGTGAATGCATGCATTTTGTAAGATTAACCCTCCTCACGGCTTTATATTACTTCATTCTAATCCTTGTTTTCCTTTAGGCCTGATTTCAAATCTCTTCCTTTTAAAAGTCGTATTGCTCATTATGTATTTTTGTAAGCTGCCTTCAATCTTTTGGATGTGATGAGAAATAAACAAACCAACCAACCAGCGGCATTTCTAATATTAGAAATGGATGCGATCATCCTGGATTCTTTCCTCATTTCATTCAGAACTTAGACTCAAAATGACAAGGTGAAGGGATGATATAATTTGCCTTCCATTTCCTTCCTCAGGGAGAAAATCAATGCAAGTTTCTAAATGCCTATTACTTTCCCTCAAAATCAGATTATTAAAAACATAAATAATATCCAAACTGATATTCTGCCCCCCAATATGGGAAAGGGGATACTGTCAGAACCCAGGTGCTACACCTGACCGTGAGGTGGTTCTGCTTCATGTTGTGTCTGTGCTAAGGTATGCAAAGTCAGAACACCCAGGAAAAGTCCCTTTGTCCCTCCTCCAATGGGCTATGGATTCCTGTCCTTCTCTACGTTTTCAAGGGTTGAGATATATGTAATTTTCCATGTTACAAAACAGAAACTGTAAATTTATCTTGGTTCTAATTAATGCCAGGCATTCCCAGGCCTTGCAGCTTGGAAATGTATTTCTGGTGATGTAAAAGAATGTTTTTGGTCAGAGACAGTGGCTCATGGCTGTAATCCCAGCACTCCAGAAGGCCAAGGTGGGTGAATCGCTTGAGGCCAGGAGTTTGAGACTAGCCTGGGAAACATAGTAAGATCCTGAAACTACGAAGAAAATGTTTTATAAGAAAAATTAGCCAGGCATGCTGGCACATGCCTCTAGTCCCAGCTATTTGGGAGGTGGAGGTGGAAGGATCACTTGAGGATGCAGTAGGCTATGACTGAGCCACTGCACTCCAGCCTAGGTGACAGAGTGAGACCCTGTCTCAAAAAAAAATTATTTCATAAAATTATCACAGCATTGCTAACTACTTGCTTCTGTTTACCCTGAATATTTTCTGGGTCTTTTCATGTTTTTTTTTGGAGGAAGATTACTAAATCTTTGACTCAAATGGTTTGTCCTTATAAGGCCTGGTGCTAATGTCTGACCGTCAGTTTCTTGCATTTCTCACGGTTGCTGCGAAGGCAGTGGTGACTCATCCACAGCACAGGCAAGTCTACTTTCACCTTCATGTTCACAACGTCCTCAACAAAGGCTGCATGAAATCCTGGAACGAGCGCTTCACTACCTTCCTCCCTCTCCCACTCCCTGTGCAACTGGCCCTTTCTACTGTTATATTGAAGGAAAATGCCCGGGCGGGTTTCCATAAGCTTCCCCATTATTTGCTGGCACAGAGCACATAAAGCCTTACCATGGAGCAAAATGAAATCTGAGCAGGGCCCGTGAAAAGACCAGTACTGACCTAACCCCATGCAGGATGTACAGACACGGAGCCCGCACGGGACAGCCCCCGAGCTTACTTAAATGAAAGAGCATCAACACAGTGTTATAGAAAACTCACTCTTTTGCTGGTAGGAGCCTGATGCTGAAAGGGAGTTTGGAGTTCTGAGTCCCAGCTTTGCCCCTAACTAGCAGGGTGACTTGGAGTAGGTTACATCCCTTGCACCTTAATGTCCTTTGACATAATGATGGATTTGTACCAACTCAGGGATTACACTCCCTCACGCCTGGAGGCCCAGTATTGTTAGACAATGAGGTGGGAGGACTTGAGGCTCTGAAAAGACATCCCTTGTCCTCCATGCATAGGGGGCACTGCCCCTCAGTTCAGTGCCATCACTACCCTGCAAATATACCCATCAGCCTCCCAGAACACTTGGCAAGCTGGCCACATGGCCGGCCGGCCAGCCTGGAGCCCAAAGAGCAGCTCCTCTCACAGTGCCAGGAGCTCCTACAGCTGTGGCCTGAATGGCTGTTGGCCACTAGAGAGTGCTGCCCCCACCACTGCCCCCAGTAGCGGGCTCACTGGGTTCTAGGAACAAACTCAGGGCCTGCACTTCTGCCTCTGCTTCAAAACAGACTCCCCAGGCCAGCCAGGTGATAGCTGCTCACAAAAAAACTCTTCCATCAACGAGGCTGCTGGCTGCCAATGCTGGATGTTGGTGTGATACAGATTCTAAACACTCTTTTGTCAGACCTCTATTATAAAATAATAAAAACATTTATAATAAATGTTTAAGAGAACTGATAAAATTAATAAATTGTATTATTACAAAATAATAAAGACAGCATATGTGAGCTGGAACTTCCTCTAGGTATCTGAGGGTCGATTTTAATTCAAGACTAGGCACCCACCTGGAGTTTCAGAGCTCCCACATTGCTGGGTTTCCTGGTAGGAAATGGCTCATTGCTGGGCGGGGTGGGGAATGAGGGCTACCCAATTGGTCTGTTCTTTGCTCCATCAGCAGCCCCTAGCCCAGTTCCTGATACATGGTAAATGCTTTAAAGGGTTGATGAATGAATCAATGGACGAGATTGACACTTTCCATTGACCTCTGGGTACAGACATGATAGTCGTAGCAGAGAAGACATATGTGAACCTGATCTATGTGAGATGTTCTGCCACCCTCGTCTCCTGGAGCTGGAAGACAGGAGGAAACCCAATACGGATCATGAGTTTAGATCTGAAAAACACTTTCATGGCTTTTCCACCACATGCTCCTAGGGGGCAGGGCGGGAGGGAACAAAACACAAACAACCTGTTAGCCACTCTAAAACTATATAGGATTATACACTCACGAGTGGGGACCTGGCTTGTAGAAAAGGAAAGAATGGCATGAAGAATGTCTCCAATCAGAGGACTGGAGACCTCTCTAGGGAGGTGTGGAGATCGCTGTGACGTTTCCATAACTGACCTAGAATGAGGAGGGCACAAATCCACCTCCAGGTTTTCAGATGCTGCTGAGTTATTATAAGGAGTATAATAGGTCCCCTTCATCCAAAGAATGGGAAAAACCCCGGCAGAAATTTTGAGAGTGAGAATTAGGCATAAGAGTGACAGCAGGATGTGCATGATTAGGTTAATAGACTGACTTACCAAATGAACAGCTCCACACTCTCATTTTGCAACCTAGGAAGGGGGGTGAGGAATATGCTCAGGATGTCCCCTGAAGACCCTAACGTTTTCTTTAGTCTGAAACTTACACACAAGGCTGGATCCACCCAGGAGGATGGAAATTGACAACGAAGAGACAATAGGTACACCCCCACATTGCCACCTATTCCTGGATGCAGGGTGGAGGTCTGGTGGCCACAGGCAGGGACAGGGAAATGCAGCTGAAGGCGGTTGGTCCAGGTGAGGAGAACAAACGATGGGGAGTACGAGAGAAATGTTCACATATGGGAAGAAAAATGCACCAGAGTGCACCAGTGTGTATGTAGCATTGGCAATTTCTTTCAATAACATTTCCTTTGCACTCACAACTTGGCTGTTTGGTACAAGAAGCCTAGCTTTCGGCCTGTTTTGGCTTTCAGCATGCCTTTCTCACTAAGCTTAATCATTTCTAGCTTCTGATTTACAGTGAGGGACGTGCAACTCCTCCTTGCACTTGAACACTTCCAGGCCATGGTAGGGTTATTAACTGGCCTATTTCCAATAGTGCTGGGTCTCAGGGGATAGGAAAGGGAAGCCCAAAAACAGGAGAGAGAGAAAGAGAGAGACAGTTGGTGGAGCAGTCAGAACACACATAACACTGATCAATTCAGCTCGCCGCCTTCTATGGGTGCTGTTCATGGTGCCCCAAAACAATTACAGTGGTAACAAGGATCGCTGATCACAGGTCACCGTGACAGACAGAATGATAACAGAAAAGTTTCAAATATTGCAAGAATTACCAAAATGTAACTTGAAGACACTCAATGCGCACATGCTATTGAAAATCTTGCGCCGATAGACTTGCTCGACGCAGGGTTGCCACAAACCCTCAGTTTGTAAAAAACACAGTATCTAAAGCAAAGTGTGATAAAGTTAGATGTGCCTGCACTGTGTCTCCGCCTTTTCTCAGGGGTCAGATGACACTGAAGCATAGCCTTTTCCTCCAGGCCCCGTGGGATGAAGCTCCAGGCGGTGACAAGTGAATTAACCAAGGGGCTTTGGTGGCTGCCTTCCCACCTGGGTCACTGCCCTACTTCTCCGCCAGCATTCACAACCCTCTCAGGTGAAGCCCCTTCCTCTCAGCTCATCTTCTCAGTGTCTGCTTACAGGGGAGCCAACTAAGGCAATTCATAGCAGAACTGAGGAATCTGGCAGCACAGAGGCTAACGCATCCCCCTATGAGATGGAGCTGATGATACAGGAACGGAGGCACGAATGGCTGATGATTAGAATGGGAAGACATAAAGATAGGATCCAAGTCTACAGCACAATTTCCAAGGGAAAAGAGAATTTGGATTTGTTTTCTATATTTCTGAAAATACTTCCCCAAGCATTTGTGTTATGTGTTACCCCATATAAAAGTATAAAAAAAAATTAAGAAAAAAAGATATAGTTTTAGGTAACAAGCAGATGAGATTATCTCAAAAAGTAATGCAGGATGAAAGAAATCATTAGATTTGAGAATACTTTCAATACAATTATGAAACAGTTACTTCAAAATAAATTATTAAAGGGATCTAGTAATAGTAGGAGTGGGCCTCTAACTTGTCAAAATGATGGCTAGGAAAGACCCGCAAACGTACAGCTGACGGCAGGAATATTGGACTGATCTCAGTAGTAAGGTGGTCTTTTTTTTTTTTTTTTTCCTGGAGACGGGGTCTCACTCTGTCACTCAGGCTGGAGTATAGTGGTGCAATCATAGCTCACTGCAGCCTCAGACTCCTGGGTTCAGGCATTCCTCCCGCTTCGACTTCCCAAGTAGCTACGATAAAACGTGTTCACCACCATGCCCGGCTAATTTTTTTTAATATAATTTTTTGTAGAGTGGGATCATGCTATGTCGCTCAGGCTGGTCTCGAATTCCTGGCCTCAGGCTATCTTCCCTCAGCCTCCTGAGTAGCTGGGACTATAAGTGTGTGCCACCGCACCTGACTAATTTTTTATTTTTCATAGAAACAAGGGGTCTTGCTATGTTGCCTAGGCTGGTCTTGAACTCCTGGCCTCAAGGGATCTTCCTGCCTCCACCTCTCAAGTTGCTGGGATTACAGGCGTGAGCCACTGCACCCAGTTCTAAGGTGGTTCTTATGTTCCTAAAATATGAATGACTGTTATAAAAATGATCACCAACTATTTTGAAAAAGGACTGGATATAAAAATAGATTTTCAACAAATGAAGATGAGATGTCATTGAAGTTTTCAGGGGGCATTCTCACCTCTTTGCTGTTGTTGAGAATATTCAGTACCCTCACAAAGTGATATTGATAAACAACTAAGTGATACTGATAAACAACAGTATGAGATCCATTACTATACACAAAGCTCTAAAAATCATGCAACTCCTATCAGAAGGCAAGAATGGGTATTGACAACTCAGAGACATTTTGATGGTCATACTGTGTGGCTTTAACAATTAATTTGATAATAGTGTCATAGCTCATGGAAATATACCCCAGATCAAAGGGTTTTCACAAAGTTAAGGCAACAGGCCAGCAGTGTTGCCTTGCCTTGCCTTGACAGTGTCCCAGGAAAGTGCTGAGGCAGCATGAGCACAGCCTCCTTAGCGGGCTGGCACAGTGACGCTACCGGGCCACAGGGTACCCGGCGTGGGATGCCATCCAGGAGTCGCTGTGAATGGCCAACTTGCACAAAGTCTGCTTTGGAAGGAATATATTTAACAGAAGCTCTACCTAGAGTGTGATGGTTCTCCACAAAATGGAAGTTCTTGTATCAATAGTAGCCACATCTGGGAAAGTGTCAAGGTGAAACTGACAAGCTCAGCAAAACAGGCATAAGCTAGATGACCACGCAGCCGCCTGCCAGCTCTGGTGCACCATGGGGCTCCATGCCAAGAGGCGCACAGCGACGGCAAGCTGGCTCTGGGACCTAGGGCCTTCCCCTGCCACTCTGGGAAGTGAGGGTGCAGGGAGGAGTCTCTGGGTGTTCTGAACCTCCTCCTGACCCATGTCTTCCTCCTCATCCTACTGTCAGATGACTCTCCACTGTGCTCCATGGGGCTAGATTGAACACTTACATATTCAGCTTTCTCGTGCAGTTTCATAATTCATTTTAAGGATATTTCACAAGAAATTTATCAATGCCACCTTTTCAAAGACCAAAATTATATATGGGTATGTGAGATTTAGAATCTGGTGAAGATTTTAAAATTTCAAAGAGCTTTATTAAATCATATGTTCACTCATATAAGTAACTGCATATAGACGCAACTGCCTAAATACAAAAGAGGAGGCAATGCTAACAGGATACATTTCCGTGCAATGCCCTAAATCAGCGTGACCTGACACATCTCGACATCATGCTTCTCTTTCTCTTCCTCTTTTCCTCCGCCTGCCTACCTCTCCCATCCCCTCCCTTCTCTCTTTGCTTCATTCCTTCTTCTCTTCCCTTTTCCCTCTCTCCCTTCCTTCCTTCTCAGTCATTTCTCACAATGATGAAAAATAGTATAATATAAAATATTTAGAACCATCACATCCTTTGTTTTGTTTTTCACTTAATTGAGAAAAGTTTGACTGACAAGAGCAAAATGGGGCAGGTCTTGCGTTTTCCATACCGATTGCTTCTGCTGCCCTGTAGCATATCTAGCGCTATTAATTACACCTGCTGACTGAAAGTTTTAATAAGTACTTCTGTGATGAATGTTCTTCTCACATCATTAGAAAATGTGTATTCAAAAAGAAGCCCGCCTTCAAACCAAATAATTACCTAGAATAAACACCTGTTATTTTAATTTTTAGTAGCTTACAATTACTGAATCTTAGTAACTTTCATCGTTTCCAGAGCACACTTTTTGAGTCCAGTGGACAACCTATTACTAAGGAAGACACTCTGACTTTATGACATATCACCTTCAGCCAAAAAGTGTAAGAAACTAAAATTAGAAAGATTTCTCCATTTCATAATGACCACAAGACTGGTCATTTGAGTGGAAAGCTCAAAATCAGTCATTAATTACCATAAACATGGCATAGTTTGGAGTCAACGGCAAGTATATCCAATACCTTTTTCTCCCTCCAAGCCCTGGTTACTGGATGGACAACTGTGGTGGTCACAGCACAAACACTAAATGGGAACTTCAGCCCTGTGATCAATGGGACAGGATGAGCAAATGCCAGCCGTGTGCCCTGGAATGACCAGAGTGTGCCCACTACCCATCGCCAGCTCTATGACCCCAGCCAGGCCTTCCCACTCTAAACCTCAGCAGGGGCGATGGCTGACTTGAGGCTGAACCAGCACTTTACAGTTATCTGTCCATGGAGTAAGCTTCTAGGACTCTACGCTAATACTGGTTTTGTGGTTGTTCGTTTTGTGTTTCTTTGGGGGTGGGGCATAAGGAATTCAGAGAAGCAGAGGACTTTTCAAACATGCTCTGAAGGAATCAGTAAAAATGAGAGCCACAGGTGTGTCACCGATGCTATCTGTGGAGTTTCTGTGATCCATCTCCTAAGTTATTGCTTATGTCCATCTAGAGTTCAACCATACTAGATAAAGGCTACTGTGATCCACATTCACTGCATTGGTTCTATGGGACAGGAATCACGGAAGTCACTTTTGAGGAGTGGCTGAGAAATTCTGATGCTACGTAAAGCTAGCCACTGACAGCTGGCTACCCAGGCTGAACACTATAATATTCAAAGAATCCTACAAAGGTTTCCACAGATGATTTTAACCGTCTTAGGAGTGGCTAAGCTGTTGACAGGACTGTAAAGCACAAATCTGTAATAAAACTTCAGCTCCTCTTTATTCTGGTTTCTTTAAGCCCGATTTTCTTATGCAGATCCTAAAGCAGGAATAACACTCCTGGAATTGCCTCTCTTTTAAAAGGTTCACAGAGATATCAACTCATATTTGTCCTCACCACATTCCTGCAGAATAGAGATGGGTTGGTGGAATCACAAGGCCTCTTTATGAAGTGAGTTCAGTGGTTTGTAATTTCAGGACTGACCCAGGAAGGCCGGGGTTAGTCCCAGGTCCCCCAGTGCCCTGCCTGGGACAGTCTTGGTCTCCTGCACCTGGCTTCCTGCGACCTCCATCACAGACTTGCCCTGGTGACTCAGATGCTTCTACACACACCACAGGAAAAGGGAGACCAAACATGCACTCAGTCACACCTGTCACCTGGAGAATGATGAGGTTCATAAACCTGAAAAAGAGCTTTATTTCTCATAAAGGGTCGCAGCCTGCATGGCCATTCTAACAGGTTAGGAAGCTTGACTACCCACCAGAGGCTGGAAATAGACACTTCCAGGAAGTGGCAAGGGGAACTGGAATTTACGCAGAGTGAGGTGGTCGAGTAAACATGTTTATTAAGCTATGAGGAGTCACGAATATTTATGCAAGGAGAAACATTACACTTCATGCCTCATTACACGTCATGCCTCTTCTTGGGACCCATATTCAAAAAATGATGGTGTTAGCATGATCCGAGAGTGGAGTTTTCAGCCCTCTGACATCAAAAGATGAGGCTGAGGACACGAAACCCCTCACTGGGCATCCATGTCGACCAACCAGAACCACTCTGTGCTGGGTGGTCCCCAAGCAGGAAGGAATGCTGGCCGGTTGTTCTGCTGAAATTACAAGGGAGAGGCCGCCTGGGGAGGCTGTCTGCCATCAGCGGTGAAGCCAGCCTTTCCAAAGGGTTGGTCTGTTTAATTCTTAAGAAAGAAGCCTAATCATGGTTAGCAAGGGAGGGATGATAACGAGGCGTGCCTGATCTCCCCTCCTGCCATGGCTGGGAAAGTTTTCAAGATTGCTCTGGGGTGCCCTCGGCCAAGAGGGTGTCCATTCAGTCAGCTGGAGGGCTTAGAATGTCATTTTTATTTCTCTAACCTAAACTAACAGCTCTAAAATACGTCTGAAATAGGATATTAGCCATACCCCACTAGACGCAGCTCTCTTTTTTTTTTTTTTTTTTTTTTACCAATCTGAAGAATGAGAAGGTACACGGATTTTTTTTTCTTTTTTTTCTTTTTTTTTTTTTGAGACAAGGTCTCACTCTGTCACCCAGGCTGCAGTGTAGTGGTACAATCATAGCTCAGTGATTCTCCTGCCACAGCATTCTGAGTAACTGGGAATACAGGTGCATGGCACGACACCCAGCTATTTTTTTAAACTATTTGTAGTGACAGGGTCTCACTATGTTGCCCAGGCTGGTCTTGAACTCCTGGCCTCAAGTGACCCTCCCACCTAAGCCTCCCAAAGTGCTGGGATTACAGACAAAAGCCACCATGCCAGGCCTGAAATTCTTGTACAAAAGCAGTTACAAAGACTTAGGGACAAATAAATTGGAGGCACTAACCATTTCATTCTAGGCAAATAAGAAAGAAATGGTTTCTTGACTATCAATAAGATTAATCCAGAGCCAAGTCAAATTATCACTCAGCCCTGGCCTGTTGGTGTCAGCATGAACATTTGGACAAAACATAGATCAGGTGGGGTCATAGAGCTGGCGATGGGCAGTGGGCACACTCTGGTCATTCCAGGGCACACGGCTGGCATTTGCTCATCCTGTCCCAGTGATTGGGGGGCTGATGTTCCCACTTAGTGTTTGTGCTGTGCCCAGCACAGTTGTCCATCCAGTAACCAGGACTTGGAGGGAGAACAAGGTATTGGATATACTTGCCATTGACTCCAAATCATGCCATATTTATGGTAATTAATGACAGGTTTTGCATAATTCCTTGCACCAGAGATCAAAATTCTTGCTCTGTTTGATCTCTGGTGCAAGGAATTATGCAAAAACTGTCATCATTAGATGCATGATTACATCAGTGGTGATGCAAGAGTTCTGCCCAGTCGCATTTGTTCTACAGATCTCTTTCAAACCCCAGCATGATCCAGTCCTCTTCTCCCCTCCCCACTCACTCTCCCTCCTCCTGTTCACAATGCATCTTCCCATTCCTGGTCCTTATTCCCTCCTCTCCCTCCCCTTCTTTTTTCTTCAGGATTCTTTTAGCACAGATTGGACAGCAAATACCTTCTCAGCTGGTACTGAGACACCGAGGCCCAGTCTTGCACTCCCCACTCCGTCTTTCATTTCTATCTTCTCAGACATCCCTTAGGTTCCTCTTGTTTTTTTCCCTCTTTTCTCCTTTTTAATATATGAGTTTTGTATATGAGTTTTTATGGTAACGTGAAGCAAAGAAATGATTTCTTTATAAATTTCCTAGTACGGAAGGAAAGAACCATCAAGATGCAAAGACAGGGGAAGAAAAAAGAAGCCTGAACAATAGAAAGTAAAAAGGATTAGGGGACTTCACATGGGTGAATCCCAAAAAGGCCACCCCAGGGAGCCTCTGGCCCTATTAGCATCCCTTCCATTCATTACATCCACTCTGCTTCCAGGCAGCTACCTCAGCTGTGCTAGCAGCCTCTCAGAGTAAGGAGGATAGATAGGAAGTAAATGATCCATGGCAAAGGGAATTTGCAAGCAGGTTCTTCAGGGAAGGGAAGGAAGAAAAAAAATTGAATCACAATTTGTTTAATGACCTAATCTCATGAAAAAGGAATTACAAGAAATAAGGTTACTTATCTGTTCCTTCCCTTGGGGTTCTTCTCCTATACTTAATTAATTTCCTACCTACTGATATCAAGACCCAATTTTTAGGTCATTTCAAAATTTCTCAACAAGTTGAAAAAACAAAGAAAGAAAGGCCTTGCTAGTGACTCAATAATCTGCCCCACAACCCATTCCTTATGTGCAGCTCATGGATCTTACAAATATATTGGTGTATCTTCCAGTTTTAGCAGCCTTAATCAAAATGTATTATTTATATTGTATCTATGATAACTAACCTGCTCACTGGAGCCTTACACCAGGGTCATGTGTTGGTTTAAGTGGCTGTGATTAGAATTTACTGATTCTTCTCAGTAGCTTGCCACAAATCAGTCTACAGCAAATTAGACTAAAGAGAACATAATTATAAAAAAATTAGAATTGAAAATAACCCAGAAGAACATATCGATCTCTGCTTGAATACTTCCCACATTGATCAACTCAATATTGACTGGCTTCAAGCCAAGTGTCTTTTCTGCCATCCAAACGTGAATTAATCTCATGGAGGTGATCTTTCTCTTCTCAGAAACAATCCCTTTTCTCGTTTGTGGTAGTCTAAGAGAGAGGGTATCCAACTGAAATACACTTTAATATTACACAGAAATAAGAGGCCAAACAGATTGCATGCAGGAGGAAGGTAGTAACAGCTAAATTACCTTTTCTTGGTGGCAGCAGAAACCTTTCCAGATACAAAAGTTCCCATGTTTGAACATCACAAAGATCTCCTTTATATTTCTGTGAAATCTTTAGATAATAGTATTTGGTAAAACAATCAGTTATAGTCCAAAACTAATTTTCTATCCCTCCAAGACTGTAATCAACTCAAAAAAGCAAGTATTTTGACTCTAGCTTGGAAGCTAGAGATGGCATTAAATTGTGATTATTAATTCCCTAAGTTTTGCACTCAAAGGCTTATGTTCTGCATCATGCATGGCTGACTACTATTTGGAGGTAGCTGATAAGGATACATGCATGTTTACTTTAGTCACAAGTCTACATGTGATAATCCCAATAGCTTTTGCAATGGAAGCAGAGAAAAAAATCTTTTTCATTATTATTTATACTGCTTTGATAATGGCATAGTATAAATGCATGTACACTAGGGTGCTTTGTGAATCAGAACTGTCAGGCCTCCGAGCCCAAGTTAAGCCATCATATCCCCTGTCGATATGATGTGTACCTGCATGTACACATCCAGATGGCCGGTTCCTGCCTTAACTGATAACATTCCACCACAAAAGAAGTGAAAATGGCCTGTTCCTGCCTTAACTGATGACATTGTCTTGTGAAATTCCTTCTCCTGGCTCATCCTGGCTCAGAAGCTCCCCCACTGAGTACCTTGTGACCCCCACTCCTGCCCACCAGAGAACAACCCCCTTTGACTGTAATTTTCCTTTACCTACTCAAATCTTACAAAATGGCCCCACCCCTCTCTCCCTTCACTGACTCTCTTTTCGGACTCAGCCCACCTGCACCCAGGTGAAATAAACAGCTTTACTGCTCACACAAAGCCTGTTGGTGGTCTCTTCACAGGGACACACATGAAAAGAACTACACACAAACAGACCAAGAAATCTCATTTTACTTAGCCTAGTTCTAATGTTTCCAATTTTGAGTAAAGTTCATTTCTTTTCTATTGGACAAAAATTTTCCCTAAAGAGCAAAGGATTTAGATTCGAACTTTAAGAAAACTATTGGTTACACAAAGGATTGAGGGAGAATATATGCAAAAATTGGAGTCCGTGAAAACCAGAACCCCACAGGAAGATCTCTCCTGCTCCCAGGCTCAGATGTTAAGGATCTAATGTTACAACAGTTCCAGCTGGCCAAAATAAACCCACACCAATAATCTATGAACAGGGATTTCTCATTCTAAAGAGCCTTTGTACATTGTTTTACTTGACTCTGACAAGAATCAGGTGAAGAATACATGTATCAGTAAATGTTTTCACAGGTGAGAAAATCCAAAGCACAGAAAGATTATTGAGTTGCCTAAATTCACTCAGCTGATTAATGGCAGAGCCCCAAGCTGGCTCAGTGTTCCTAGCACAGTCTCCAAACGTTTCCAGAAAAATGAAACAGCAAGAGGAAACATAAGAGAGGAAATGGAAAGGAATTTCTCCTATGAGATCATGCTAAATACACAGGCACTTCATGTGCCCTTGTTGGCCTGGTATGAGGAGGTCCACCAGAGCGGTATTTCCACCACATGAGAGCTCCACTTCACACTCCCAGAGGAGGTGATCTTGAAACCTGGCAGATTTCTGCTTCCCACTCCAACATGTAAAGAGCCTGAAGTTCATCACTCCTGTTCTCACAACAAGAAAAAAAAGCTGAACAAACAAAACAAAACAACTCTTATTAGATCCATCCAAAAACTGAATCCATAGGACAAAGCCCTGAAAACTGGAGAGAGAGAGAGACAGATAGATACAGAGAATCATAGCTCACTAAGAGGGGAAACTGCCGCTGTAGCCAGCAACTGTTGGGAAAACACAGAGGGCATATTCTGAATACTTGCTGAGACTGTAGATGGAGCATAGCCTACCTTGAGTGTTAAAAATTCCTGGGGGCCCAGTATTAGGAGAGCCCCTATACTTTTGAGAGTTTTTCCCACCAATAGGCCCATCAAATTCTCAGATAAAGACTACAGAAAAATTCCCTTGTCCTTCCAGCAGGAAGAGGGGGAAAGAAATCATCTTCCACTGGGCTCAGTGGCTCGCACCTGTTCTCCCAGCTACTCAGGAGGCTGAGGTAGGAGGATCACTTGAGGCCAGGAGTTTGAGAACAGCCTGGGCAACATAGTGAGATCTTGTCTCTTAAAAACATTTTTTTATAAAAGAAATCATCTTAAAATCCACCCATAGAGCCTTCTTCCCTTAACAAAGGCCTATCTGCAAGGATAACTACTTTACTAGAGCCTAACCAATATGGGGGAAGGAAAGTACCTGATTCCAGACAAATCTATTCTTCTTGTCTCACTTAAGGGGGAGAAAAAGAGCCAAGAAGCACTTGTGAAGGTCACAGGCCAGGGGCACAGACTTACTAAAAACTGTGACCTAATCACAGAAGTATAAAATACTTCTCCCTGATACCTTACCATGACCCCAACAGGGCTCTTGTATAATTTCATGCGCGTCCGTGTGAAGAGACCACCAAACAGGCTTTATGTGAGCAACATGGCTGTTTATTTCACCTGGGTGCAGGAGGGCTGAGTCCGAAAAGAGACTCAGGCAAGGGAGATAAGGGTGGGGCCATTTTATAGGATTTGGGTAGGTAAAGGAAAATTACAGTCAAAGGGGGTTTGTTCTCTGGCGGGCAGGAGTGGGGGTCGCAAGGTGCTCAGTGGGGGTGCTTTTTGAGCCAGGATGAGCCAGGAAAAGGACTTTCACAAGGTAATGTCATCACTTAAGGCAAGGACCGGCCATTTACACTTCTTTTGTGGTGGAATGTCATCAGTTAAGGCAGGGCAGGGCCTTTTCACTTCTTGTGTGATTCTTCAGTTACTTCAGGCCATCTGGGTGTATATGTGCAAGTCACAGGGGATGCAATGGCTTGGCTTGGGCTCAGAGGCCTGACATATAATAACAAGGAATCACCACTGAAGAACTGAAAGGCTCAGATTCTATTTAAGAAGGAGTGTCTAGAGAAACCCAAATACAAAAGAGAAGACAAAAACAAGAACACTCGATGAAACTTTAACCTCTAACATCTACAGCTACAGCAAAGAGTAAATACACTCGAACTCCTAGCCAGATAAATATAAAGCCTCACTCTAAAGACTGATTTAACTTAGTTCTCTTTATCCAATGCATCATGTCTGGTTTTCAACAAAAAATTACAAGAGACACTAAAAGGCAAAAAACACAGTCTGCAGACAGAGCCAGCATCAGAGTCAGATTTAGATACAGCAGAGATTTTGTAATTATCAGACAAAAAATCAAAAATAGCTGTGACTAATATGCTTAGGGCTCTAATAGAAAAAATGTGCACAGTATGCAAGAACAGATGGGTTATGTAAGCAGAGGGATAAAAACACTAAATAAGGATTGAAAGAAAATGCTAGAAACCAAAAACACTGTAACAGCAATGAAGAATGCCTTTGATGGGCCCATCAGTAGATCAGACATAGCTGGGGAAAGAATCAGCGAGCTCACAAATATGTCAATAGAGAGTTTTCAAACTGAAAAATAAAGAGAAAAAAGACATTGACAGAATGTCCAAGAACCATGGGGCAATTATAAAAGGTATAACAAACATATATGTAATGGTAATAACAGAAGAAAGACAGGAACTTAACAATGTAACAATGGCTAAGAATTTTCCAAAATTAATGACAGACTAAATAGAATAAATGACCTCCAAAAAATGTACACTTAGGCATATCATATTCAAACTGCAGAAAACCAAGGACTGAGAGAAGATCTTCAAGAAAGTCAGAAGGAAAAAACACCTTGTCTATAGAAGAACAAGGATAAGATTTATATCAGACTTGCTTCCAGAAACCATGAGAACATACAGTAGAGTGAAGAGCTAGAAGAAAGTCAGAGGAAAAAGGGTAAGAACTACATCAAATTTTCTTTCAGAAACCATGAAAACATAGAGTAGAGTAACGTAGTTCAATTGTTGAAAGAAGGTAACAACCTGGAATTTTTTATTCAGCAAAATTATCCCTGCAATGCAAAGGAGAAATAGAGTTTCTCAGACAAACAGAAATTGAGGAAATTTGTTGACAGTCGTTCTGCTTTGCAAGAAATTGTTAAAAGAAGTTCTTCAAAGAGAAAAAAATTTACATAGGTCAGGAGCTCAGATCTGTATAAAGAAAGGGAAAGCATTAAAGAAAAAAATAAGTGATGGTAAAATAAAATCTTTTATTTTCCTAATTCTTAATTGATCTAACAAATAACTGTTCAAAATGATAATAGCAACAATGGGTTTGGTGACTACAGCTTCTGGATAGGTCAAATAAGCAGAACATCCTGAAAGTTCTTCCCAGATCCTGAAAGCTGAAACAGACAACAGAGAGGCTTTTCCTTGATACTGAGATGGTAAATCCAAGGAAACTGTGGCATGGAGAGGCAATTTGTCTTTTCTTTCTGCCTACGAAAACTCCCAAAAGTCTTTTCTTCCATGGTAGGTTTAAGTAAGAAATTAGTAAGTAAATTCTACATGGGGAACCATGAAACAATACAAAGCAAAACCGGAAACAAAAAGCAACAGTGTTTGGAAGCTGAAATTATTTCTCTCTAAGATGGAAATTTTACACTCTTTGAGGTCTCTTCCCATATTGGACTTACAGGAATCTAGGTTATAAACATCCTTCCTCCTCTAGCTTATTTCCACAGGTGCACACATACTGATAAAGTAAACAGTGCAGTCTCTATCACTCTGTCACATACTTTTTTTTTTTTATTTTAATAATAGTCACCTGTTTTTAGTGCCTCCTGTGACTAGGCATGGTGTTTAGCATTTTGTATATACATTTTCCCATCTAAACCCCACACACCTTTTTAAGATAGGTACTACTGCTATTACTATTATAATTACTATTATTATTATTATCATTCAAACAATGAATAAACTGAGGCATAATGACATAGAGCAGAAAGGTGCAGGATTGCACTCCAAACTCTAGAACCTGCAATCTTACCTCCCATATATAGATAATCATCTTTTCCTGGGGATAGAGATCTACTATGCCTGGTATAACCCCATGTACTCAGTCAGAATGGATTTTCAATACAGCAAACCTGTATACACTCTTAGCTTGACACTGGATCAACAGTTACAGCGGTTTCTCTTCTCAGGGTCCCAGGCAATCTGACTCTTGTCTCCCCGCCAACCAGCAGCCACACTGCCTTTTGCCACGTCGACCCATTCACCACACTTAGGCTGGAACCTGCAGAGGGTCTCAGGGACCCACAGTACAACTGAGAGTACCTGAACACCAATGCGGGTGGGAGACTTTGATGTCAACATGCTCCCACAAAAAGCTCGCATATGAAGCATGTGTGCTCTGTGGCACTGCAACACTGGGCTACTTCTGACATTGCAATATTGCACCCCGACAATGGCCAACATGCAGTGAATTTGAGGCAATGTCAACAAATGATAAAATCAAATTTAGAGAACTTTTTAAAAGAAATGATACATCAAAACTTGTGCTTTAAACACATTTATATCCAAACCCACACAGTTGTTAAGAATCTTTGCAACATACAAGTCTCTTCTGGCTACTTCCACCTACTTGTGGCCTTGCAATTTCAGATCCCCACAGATTCCTTAGAGTGTTAAATGCATGGAAAGTGTAATTCTAAGATTTCAATTATTTTTAAGCACAAGATTATGAAAAACGTTTCTTAAGAAACACATTACCCTAAGTAATGATCTATTCTCAAAGTGTAAGCTTTTCCTTATTATTAAAATAATGTGATTTTCCTTTGAATGCCTTGGAAATAAACATAACCTACATGTGCTTTTCTTTAAAAAAGTAAATTACTGGATTTCTGCTTGAGAAAGAACATTTTCTGGAGAGAAGCAAAGTCTATCAGCACAATCTGTTCAATGACCAATGAATCAATGTCTCAATCCCTGACCACCAAGGGTAAGCCTCCTACCCCTGCTGAGAGTGGCCTCTCTCCTTCCCTCCACCCTGGCACACTCTCTCAGGTCCTTCTCAAGTCCTCCAGGGAAGCAGGACCTCAGATAATGCAGGAAGAGGGAGCACATATGCCAATCCATACCCACATTCACCCTTAAATGCTGCTTTTCAATTCTCAGCCCACAGCTTCAGAGACGGTGTGCAAAAAGTCCAATCTGTCCCCTGTCCCCTGGGGTTGAAAAAAGGGACTGCAATATCTCTTTATATCCCCCTCCTCCAATCCAAACATTTTTGAGGTCACTGAGCTGGTAAATCCTGTAAGCCCTCACTGAAGAAAATTGGTCTTAAATACAAGCTTCTTGAGGCCCAGGCAACCATGCTCTGCTCTCATTTGTTTCTCCACGTTCACTGTTTCTCCCAGCAGAACTCAGGGCTCTTATCAAAAGAGATGCCACCAAATACTTTTATTTTTCCGTTGAATTACAGATCTATGAAATAATTTAGAACTCATCTGGCATTTCAACTTACCCCACCTCCCTCATCACCTTAGAGCTGATCAAAGGAGTCCCAGCTCATCAACTAAGCAAGCCTCCGTGAATCATGCCCAGCAAAAGAGACACAACAGCCCCCGTGCAATCTGCACAAAAGACAGATGCAAAGGAAGCTGCCAGGTTAGCCTCCCAGACTGCCAAAGAAATATCAATTGATTATACCCCAGGAGGAAAGGAGACAGATGGATTGACATGAATAACGTCATTAGCCTCTTTGCCTCTGAGAATTAGAAACAGGGAGAAAATGCAAAAGTGTTTACCCATAGACTCTACAATGTTAGGGTCAGGTAATATTTTGGCTTGTTTCTTGCTAAAAGACGTATTTACTCTTTATTACATATTCTTCCATTTCTTTTGTGAACTGGCTATGAATTCCGAAGTGAAATCTATTAGAATTCAATGGATCATGTTGTGACCACACTCAGGGAATCACAATTATACACACATTTATAGAGTACTGCTCTGCAAACGTAAAAAACATTGTGACAAGGGACCTGCAACAAGAAAAAAGGAAGAGAGTCTTTAAGTGTTCAAAAGGATAAAAACAGAAAAGAGAAAAAATTTTAATGACAAAAAGTATACATCCAAGAGAGAAAACAAATGATAAAATAGAATGAAGAGGGAGGGAAGGGGCAATGTTAGGAGAGGGTCTGATGGTAGATGAGCGATATTTACGGGGCTAATCCTCCCTCTTTTGGGCTCATTATTGCCCTTCCCCTGTCGCTCCCCAAAGGCTCCCGCCTGGCTTGTGTTCACAGATGCATGTTTACTCTCCCTGCACTCAGCTGTCAGAAACTTCATCTGTTAAAATGTTAGCTTCAAAGACTGTGAAAAAGAAAGCCGATATAGTAAATCTAATTCATCAACTAAAACAATGACAAAAACATAACATTTATTTTTGAGTGAGCTATGTTGAACCTCTATAATAGTGACATAATTGCCCATTTTAGATTAAATAATTAAAATGTTAATAAAACTAAGAAAAAAAGGAACATCATTCTTCATATAGTGTGATGAGCGTTTGATTTTACATTAAGCTAATGTTATGAGAACAGTGAAAAAAAGGAAAAACAGACACAAAAGTGCATTGAGAAGCAGGAATATAAATATTAGAGGAAAATTTGTCAGAGTTTAAGAAGAAGTTTCCAGAACTGGGAACAGTATCTGTTCCCACAAGAGCAGCATTCATAGGGCATGAGATGGAGTACACAGGTCTTGCCTCGGTAATAGTAATGATTAAATCTAGACTAGGCAATGCTCCAGTATTGCTTAACCAATATTAGCAAGACCCAAAAGGATAAAATGTTTCCAAGTAACTTAACTGTGTCGAAGAACAAAGCACAAGAATATTTCTAGGAAGGCAAAAATATCCAGTACTCAGCAAGTTAAAATTCAATGTCTGGCATCCAAACAGAGATTACCAGACATGTAAGGAAGCATGAAAATATAACCCATAATAAGGAAGTACATCGATGAATCAAAAAAAAAAAACTCAAAACTTTTTTAAATGTCAGGATTAGCAAAGACATTTTAAAATTTATTATAAGTCGGCTGGGCGCGGTGGCTCATGCTTGTAATCCCAGCACTTTGGGAGGCCGAGGCGGGCGGATCACGAGGTCAGGAGATGGAGACCACGGTGAAACCCCGTCTCTACTAACAATACAAAAAAAACTAGCCGGGCGTGGTGGCGGGCACCTGTAGTCCCAGCTACTCAGAGAGGCTGAGGCAGGAGAATGGCACGAACCCGGGAGGCGGGGCTTGCAGTGAGCCGAGATCACGCCACTGCACTCCAGCCTGGGCGACAGAGCGAAACTCCGTCTCAAAAAAAAAAAAAAAAAAAAATTTATTATAAGTCTATTCTCGATACACAGAAAGTTAACTAGATCCATGAAAGATAACATAAAAGACTAAGATTGAGCTTCTAGAAATAAAATCAATAATATTTGAGATGAAAATACACAGATGGAAGTAGCTGTACACTAGACCTTGCAGGAGAAAAGGTGAGTCTATTTAAAGACATCACATTAGAAACAACTCAAAATAAAATATAGAGAGGAAAGGACAGAAAAAATAAAAGAGCATAAGTGAGATTTTTGAATTGAATAAAAATGGAAACATTGTGGGCTGCTTAAATAAGAAATATTTAAGAAAATTTACAACCACTGAAAGTCTGTTTTTCTAAAAAAAAAAGTTTCAAATCAATATCCTTAGCTTCTACTTTATAAAACTGGAAAAATTAGATAATATGAAATCCAAAATTAGTAGAGGAAAGAAAATAATAAAGATCAGATTAGAAGTCAATAAGCGAGAAAACAAAAACAATACAGAAAAATCAATGAAACAGAAAGTTCTTCAAAAAAAATCAATAAACCTTTACCAGACTGATAAGGAAAAAAACAAATAAAACAGAGAATAAACAAAATTACTAACGTTGGGAATAAAAGAGACATCATTTCAGGGCCTACAGATGTCAAAAAGAAAGCTAAGGGAATGTTATGAACAACTTTATGTTGATACATTCGACAATACAGATGCAACAAATTCTTCAAAGACGAACTATTGAAGCAAACTCAAGAAACAATAGATAACATGAATAACCCTATATCTATCAAAGAAATTTAATTTTTAGATAAAAACCTTCCCACAAACATGATTTCAAGGATAAATTCTACCAAGCATATAAGGAAGAATTAATATCAATTCTATGTAAACTCTTCCAGAATACTGACAAGTAGAGAACACCTCCCAGTTTATTCTCAGGTTAAAATTACCATGACCCCTGAATCACAAGTAAATTTCAAGGGAGGAAAACTGCAGATCAGTATCCCTCATGAACATTTTGGCAGAAGTTTTCAATAGAATTTTGTAAATCAAATCTAACTATATATAAAAGGATAATATATCTTGACCAAGTTTCCAACAATTCAAGGGAAGTTTAACTTTTTTTAAGTCAATCAATGTAATTCAACATACTAAGAAAAAAATTGGTTTATCTCAATAGACATGGGAAAAACATTTGACAAAAGTCAACATCCTTTCCTTGTTTTACAAAACTCTGGGCCGGGCATGGTGGCTCACGCCTGTAATCCCAGCACTTTGGGAGGCCAAGACGGGCGGATCACGAGGTCAGGAAGTCGAGACCATCCTGGCTAACACCGTGAAACCCCGTCTCTACTAAAAACACAAAAAATTAGCTGGGCGCAGTGGTGGGCGCCTGTAGTCCCAGCTATTTGGGAGGCTGAGGCAGGAGAATGGCGTGAACCCGGAAGGCGGAATTTGCAGTGATCCGAGACCGTGCCACTGCACTCCAGCCTGGGTGACAGAGCTGGAGTCTCAAAAAAAAAAAAAAACTCCGCCAACTAGGAAGAGAAGAGTACTTTCACAACTTGAGAAAGAGCATCTATGAAACAACTATTACAAACATACTTAACAGTAAAACGACTGACTGCTTTCCTTCTAAATCAGGAACAAGACAAGGATATTGTTCTTGCCACTTCTTTTCAACACTTGAGAGATCCAGCCAGTGTGATAAGTTGGGGGGGAAGGGGGTGGGGGAATAGAGATAAAAACCATCTAGATTGGAAAGGATGAGGCAACACTGTCTTTATTCACAGATGACATGAAAATCCAATGGGATCTACAGAAAAGCTACTGGAATTAATAAACAAGTTTAACAAGACTGTGGGATATCAAGTCAATGCACAAAAACAATTTTATTTCTGTATACTGGCAATTTAATAAAAATTAAAAATTTACATTAAAAATACTCCTTATATGATAGCCTACGAAAATAAGAAATAGAGATGAATATGACAAAAGACGTGAATGACCTATACAATGGAAACCAGTAAATATTTCAGAGAAATTTTAGTAGACCTAAATAAATGGAGAGATACGCCATGTTCACAGCTTAGAAAACTCATATTGCTAAGGTGTCAATTCTCCCCCAAGTTAACTGTATATTCAAATCAATTTTAATCAAAACTTAACAGGCTTTTTAATGCAGAAATTGACAAACATTGCAAAATTCACATGCAAATGCAAAGAACCTAGCATAGCCAAAACAACATTTTCAAAAAGGATAAAGTCATACAACTAACACCGCCTTATTTCAAGAGTTATTTTAAAGCTACAATAATTATGATAGTGTGGTATTGGTATAACTATACATGGAGAGATCAATGAAACAGAATATAGTGTCCAGAAATAGACTGAAACATACCTGAACAACAGATTTTGACAAAGGTAGTTAGTTCAATGAAAAAGAAACATCAATAAATACTGCCAGACTAATTTGATATCTATATATCCATAGGTGAAAACATCTACACCCAAAAAAAACCTTCAACCCATACCTTCTACTATACATAAAAATCAAGTGGAAAAGAATCAGAGACCTAAATGTAAAACCTAAAACTATAAACTTCTGGAAATAAACACAGGAGGAAATCTTTATGATCTTATATTGGGAAAGGATTTCTTTGATTCAATACCAAAAGCACAATTTGTAAAAAACACTTCACTACACTGAAAAACTTTTGTCTTTTGAAACATACAGTATACTATTAAAAGAGGATGAAAAGACAGACTGGGAAACAATATTTGTATAGCATATATCTGATAAAGAGCTTATATCCAAATATGTAAGGAACTTTCAAAATTCAACAATAAGGAAATAAACAACTCCATAAGATAATGGGTAAAAGAGTGGAACAGCCACTTTGCCTAAGAAAATATTCAGCAACTAATCACATGAACAGGTGTTCAACATCACTTGTCCTTAGGGACATACAAATCAGGAGCACTGCACATCTACTAGAGTGGCTAATTTTAAAGAGACTGACCATACCAAGTGTTGCCAGAAATAAGGAGAACCTGAAACACTCACCCACTGCTGATGAGAACATAAAATGATACTATCACGGTGGAAAATTTGTGGGTTATTTCAGAAAACATTAAATGAACACTTACATATGATCCAGCCAATACAACCCTGAGTATTTACCCAAGAGAAATGAACGCATATGTCTACACAAAGACTTGTACATGAGGCCGGGCGCGGTGGCTCACGCTCGTAATCCCAGCACTTTGGGAGGCCGAGGCGGGCAGATCACAAGGTCAGGAGATCGAGACCACGGTGAAACCCCGTCTCTACTAAAAATACAAAAAATTAGCCGGGCGTGGTGGCGGGCGCCTGTAGTCCCAGCTACTCAGAGAGGCTGAGGCAGGAGAATGGCGTGAACCCGGGAGACGGAGCTTGCAGTGAGCCGAGATTGAGCCACTGCACTCCAGCCCGGGCGACAGAGCGAGACTCCGTCTCAAAAAAAAAAAAAAAAAAAAAAAAGACTTGTACATGAATGTTCATAGCAGCCTTTTTAATTTAATAGTCAAACCTGGAGACAGCCTGTCTTAATCCATTCAGGCAGTTATAATGAAATAGCTGTAACAAAATACCATAAATAGCATCTCTCGAATAGATGTGAGGAATACGTTTCTGTTGTTTACAGCCTTTTAGAGGCTGGAAAGTCCAAAATCAAGTCTCCAGCAAATTTGGTGTCTGGTTAAGGGCCCTCTTCCTGGTTCATAAATGGCCGTTTTGCTTTAATCTCACGTGGTGGAAGAGGCAAGAAATCTTTCTCCAATCTCTTCCATAAGGACATTAATCCCATTCAGGAAGGCTCTGACGTCAGGATCTAATCACCTCCCAAATGCCCCACCTCCTAATAAGCATCATTTTACTCCATTTTGTACTGCCATAACAGAATGCCTAAGACTGGGGAATTTATAAAGAACAGAAATTAATTTCCTCACAGTTCTACAGGCTGGAAATTCCAAGATTCAGGCACCGGAACCTGGTGGGGGCCTTTTTGCTGCATCTTCACACAGTGGAAGGCAGAAAGGCAAGAGAAAACCAATCCCTCAGTCAACGCCCTTTGCAAGGACACCTGATCCCATTTGTAAGGGAGAAGCCCCCACGGCCGAATTATCCCTTAAATGCTCCACCTCTTAATCATATCCATTGGCAGCACCTGAGGAGGCATTCAAACCACAACAATCTGATTCTGGCCCCCCAAACTCTGTCCTTTTCACATCCGGAATACATTCACTCCGTGCCAATAGCCCAAAAGTATTAACTCATCTCAGCATCAACTTTAAAGTCTAAAGTCCAAAATCTCATCCAAACATTGCATCAGTGACATTCAAGGTACAATTCATCCTAAGGCAAATTTCCCTCCAGCTGTGAGTCTGTGAAATCAAACAAGTTATATACTTTCAAAAGACAATGGAGGGCCAGGCATAGGATAGTGCCGAAAGAGAGAGAGGAAAGAACAAGGTAACAGGTCCCAAGCAAGTCCAAAACCCAAAGGGGGCAAGCATTACCTCCTAAGACTGAAGAACAATCTTTGACTCTATGTACCACCTCCTGGACACACTGGGGTAGATGACGAACCCCCAAAGCCCTGGGCAGCCCCACTTTGCTGGCTTTGCGAGACCCACACCTTAGCTCTCATACATTCAAGTCACATGCCTGTGGCTCTGCCAGGCTGGCGTTGCATATTGATGGCTCTACATTCTGGGGTCTTGGGGGCAGCCAGGTCCCAAGACTCCACTAGGTAATGCATTACGGAGGCTGTCTGTGATGGCTCCACCCCTGTGGCAGTTCTCCGCATGGGCCTTCTCTGAGACAAGCTTTGACATCTGGGAGGAGGAAGGCATGCCACCACAGCTCTTGCATTCTGTGCACCCACAGAACCAGTACTAAGGGTACACTGCCAAGGCCTAGAGCCACTGCCGGAGCCACAGTTCAGCCTGCTTCAGCAACAGCCAGGGTGTTTGGGAAGTGCTGTGCCAGAATGTGGGGAAAGACTTAAAGTAGCCTTGGGAAGTAAGTCCTGAGGTCCCACAGGTGCCCTGTATCCATTCTGCCTTCAAGCTTGTAGCATTTGGAGTCTGAGATGGGAAGGCCTTGAACCTCTCTGAATTGTCTTTGCGGTCATTCTCCCATTGTCTTGATGTATATAGCCCCTGGCTTCCTTTTATCCGTACTAATCTACTCACCAAACAGTCATTTGGCCACACCCTTGGTTTTCTCTCCTAAACACATTTTTTTAGTCTTTAAATGGCCAGGCTGAGAATTTTGCAAATATTTATATTTTCCTTCCCTTTTAATTATAAATCATCTTTAAATATTTCTCTCTTCTCATATTTTACTATAAGCATGTAAGAGAAGCCACGAAGGATCCTGAACACCTTGCTGCTTTGAGATTTCATCTGCTAAATATCCTAGCCATTGCTTTTAATTTCTGCCTTCCAGAAAGTCCTACAGCATGTATATAATTCTTAGCCACCTTATAACACGGGTGACCTTTCCTCCAGTTTTCAATACCCTGTTCCTCATTTCCCTCTGAGACGTCATCAAAATAATCATCACTGCCAAGACCACTTAGGTAATCTCTAAGGAGAATGAGGCTTTCCCTGCACCTCTCCTCTTCTTCTGAGCTCTCACCGGAATCACTCTTAATGCTTCATTCACTGTAATATAGGCTTTTTTCCAGCGTTCACTTCAGAACTGACCCAAGCACTAACCACTGCCCAGTTCAAATCCCACTTCTACATTTTTTGGTATTTGTTACAGCAACACTCTCCTCCTCTGACTTACCCTATCAAGTCCTGCCCTAGTCCAGTTGTGCTGCTATAACAGAATGCCTGAGACTAGATGATTTATAAAGAACAGAAATGTATTCCTTCACATTTCTGGAAGCTGGAAAGTGCAAGATCAAGGTGCCGACATCTGGTAAGGGCTTTCCTGCTGTGTCCTCACATTGCAAAAGGCAGAAGGGTAAGAGGGAACCAACTCCCTTTATCAAGCGCCTTTATAAAAACATCTGATCTAATTCACGGGGAAGAAGCCTCACCACCTCTTAAAGGCTACGCCTCTTAATACTATCACATTGCCACACCTGAATTTTGAAAAGGAAACATTCAAACCACAGCACCATCATATTGGGGGTTAGGATTTCAACATATAAATTTTGGGAGAGATAAACATAGTCCAGCCCAAATGTCCATCAACAGATGAATGATAACAAACTCTGGGATACATATATAATGAAACTCTATTCACCAGTAAAACAGGATGAAGTGTTGATGCAACTCAAACATGGATAAATCTCAAACACCTACGCTGAGCAAAAAGCAAAACAAAACAAACAAACAAAAAACCCAGACAAACAAGAGTACATTCTATACAATTACATGTATAGCACATTTTTGGAGACACCGATCAGTGCAGACAAAAGATGAGGGTGGACACGAGAGAGGAAGGAATTATGAAGGAGCAGCAGGAAACATTTGGGGGTAGATGAATATGTTCATTCCCTTGATCATGGTGATGGTTTCCTGGGTTTTCGCAGTTCACCATAGGGTATCATTTAAATATGTGCAGTTCATGGACATAAAGATGGGAACAACAGATACCAGAAACTCCAAAATGAGGGAGATAAGGAGGCAGGCAAAGGCTGAAAAACTTCCTATTGGATACCATGTTCACTATCTGGGTTCCAGGATCCACCGAAGCCCCAACCTCAGCCTCATACAATATACCTTTGTAACAAACCTGCACATGTTTCCCCTGACTCCAAAGTTAAAATTTAAAAACAATAAATAGATAAATAAATATGTGCAGTACATGGATGTTGATTATGCCTCAAAAAACTAAACAAAACAAAGACTATCCCACTCCACTCAATGTTCATTAACTTCAATCAGAAGATACTTCAGGCTCTACCCACCTTCGAAACTCACGGGGTCCCAGCACAAAAATTGAACCTGGCACAGCACCTGAGGCAATACCCGCCTCATGCGTCGAAACAACCAGGCATGACAAATACACTTATCCATAAAATCTTCATACAAAAGAGTTCATACAGAAGTGTTACAGGAGCCTAGAAATCCTTCCTTGGAAATTCACACTTAGCTGTTATTTTCACCTAGGTAATAGTCACTTAGGGCTTTGGAATCAAATTGAGGGGTTTTTTTTTCTGTTCCTTTTCATTTTATGGCAGTTAAGGAGAAAAAAGGCTTGCTTCCTTTTCTGATAAAATCTGCACTAATTTGTTTTAAAACAACTTAGGTTTAAAAAATGAGAAAATAGGGGTAAATGCATGAATAAAGTAAAAAGGACCTCAAAGTAAAAGAGGAATGAGTGAAGCAGAGTCATCAACAAGGGTTTTCTGGGAGGAAGGGTGTGTTTTTCATTCCTTTATCCATGTGCTCATGTATTCATTCAACAAAAATTCTGTAAGCCATTATGCCCTAAATCTGTACACAGATATTCTGCATGAAAATAAAAGGGAGTCTCAGCCTCCCAGCCACCTTCCTTTACCCTCAGTCCTTCTGTGAGGAGTAAAGGTGGAGATGGAAGTTTGGATAGGAAGGAGGGTTTGTATTTGAGAAGCAGTGCTGAAGCTGCAACTCTGTGCTGGCCAAGGTGCTAGGTGTCGGAGTGCCAGGAAGGATGAGACTGTGGTTTCCACCTTGGAGGCACTCACATAATCAACGGGAA
The DNA here is from genome assembly GCF_006542625.1 of Nomascus leucogenys. Lineage (NCBI taxonomy): Eukaryota > Metazoa > Chordata > Mammalia > Primates > Hylobatidae > Nomascus > Nomascus leucogenys. The sequence goes on from NC_044386.1 coordinate 74,956,196, forward strand.
AAAATCAGGGAAATACACGATTGCAAACACATGATAAATATTTTAGCAAAATGCACCAGATGCCACAGGATCATAAAAGAGAAAGTATCTTTGGAGGCTAGAAAGGCTTCACAGAGAAGGAAGAATTGCACTGAGCACTGTGGATAAGGTTCCCAGTGAGAAGAGCAGGACAGGCATGTTCCCAGGAACTCTTTTGTATGTAAGTTGTGAGGTAAGACCGATATTAAAGGAATATCGTGTTAGCACAGGGCATGGAGAGCAAGACCAGTGGCAGGGGAACCAGTTGGAAAATGACTACAAAGTCCAGGCAAGAAATGGCAAGATGTTGAATGAAAACTGTGGTGTTTAGGATGGAAAAGACAGCAGAGACTTGAAAAATATCTAGGATAGAGTCACTCAGAGTGAATGTCTAATTAGAAGTGCAGGCTTAGGGCAAGAGAGGGTCACGTGCGAGCCTGAGTTTAAGCCATAGGTCATGGAAAAAGAGAGAATATGGTCCAGGAAAAAGAGGACGCATTCATTATTGGCAATGGTGCATTTGAGATGTGGAAGGCATTGCCACAAGGAGCAAGACACATTTCCTAGCTGCAGAGGTAATTAGGGCTCACTGCCCCAGGCTAAGTTGTCAAATGCTGCAAGAGGACCCAATCTTATAAGTGTGAACAGTGTCACTTAGACTTGGCAAGTAGGTGGACATAGGCCTTTAAAACATGAGGTGTTTCAGCATAATGATGGGGCAGAAGTTACATGAAATGGGAAGGCTGCAGAGGAGAGGAGGAAAAGAATGTCCCCCAAAATGATACACAGGTGAGGATCTCTTATCAGAAATACTTGGGAGCAGAAGTGTTTCAGATTTCAAATTTTTTGGATTTTAGAATATTTGCATTATACAAATTGATCATCCCCAACCCCAAAATTCGAAATCTTAAATGCTCCAGTGAGCATTTCCTTAGAGCATCATGTCAGCACAGAAAAAATTTCAGATTTTGGAGCATTTCAGATTTCAGGCTTTCAGATTAAAAATGCTTGACCTATAATACATGACCAGATCAGAAATTCCAAGAAAATTCTGGAAATACTAGTTTTCCTAGAGATGTTCTATGAGAAATAAAAATGTTCATGTTCTTCTAGAGTTTGAATCTTTAAAAGGATGAGTAGAATTGATTGTTCTACATGACAGTCGCCCTCAAGAAATGTGTGCTATGTCCCAGTTGGCTCCCTAAGAAATGATGAAGCAGAAAGTGAGAACAGATCCACAGATGGCATTTACTGACTACTATTCAGCTCACTTGTTGACTAACTACTGCTCAATACAGGTGCAGATCAGATAGTGCCAAGAAATGGGCAGCTACCAGGTGCAGGCACTGTACTAGGCAGTACACTCCAGGGACAGGCAGTCAATGACGGAATGAGGGCATAGGCAAAAGTGACTGCTGCTTCCACAAGGAGAGTCCTGGGTACTGGGGCACTGCATGAGGAGAGGAGCTATATGGGAGGGGGTGAAAGAATATCTCCAGAGAATCGGCAATGAAGCTCAACTCCAAAAAGAGCAGGAGTCATCACAGGGAAGAGAAGGTTCAAGAGTGTTTCTGCAGAGGAATCAGCATGTGCAAAAGACCTGAAGTGGAAGACAGCATGCCACATCCATGGGCATCAGCTTGTCCGTGATTGCTAGCCAAACTCCAAGGCTATCAGAGTTCCAATCCTGGTTCCACCAGTTAAAAGTTGTGTGACCTGAGGCAAGGTATATATAACCAGCTTTTCCCTTCCTCAGCTCCCTTGTCTGTAAAATGAGGATCAGTATAGGACCTTTATGCAGGCTGTTTGGAAGGATCCAGAGAGCTATCACACAGAAGCACATAACTGGTGTGTGTTAGCTATTACTATTAGTATTGCATATCTTATTTTGTACTATGTTTCTAAGAAAATTTAAATATTGATTATTATCTTTTCTGCTAAAAGATCATATGCATACATTTTTTACTTTCATAAAGCAACTTACTGAGGTATAGTTTATAGATAAAACAATCATCCATTCTAAGAGTACTGCTCAATAATTTTTAGCAAATGTTTTATAGTCAAGCAATCATCACCACTGATACAGTTTGGATATGCGTCCACTCCAAATCTTATGTTGAACTTTGATTCCCAATGTTGGAGGTGGGAGCTGTCTGGGTCATGCAGGTGGAGACCTCATAAATGGCTTGGTGCCCGCCTCTGGGCAAAGAGTGAGTTCTCACTCTATTTGTTCACAGGAGAGTTGTTAAAAGGCCTGTACCCCTTACCTCCCCTCTCTTGTTCCCTCTCTCTTCATAGGACATGCTGACCCTCCTTCTACTTCTGCCATGATTGGAAGCTTCCTGAGGCCTTCACAAGATGCTGATGGTGCCATGCTTCTTGCACAGCCTGCAGAACCATGAGCCAAGTAAACCTCTTTTCTTTTTTTTCTATCTTTCTTTCTTTTTTTTTTTTTTTTGAGACAGAGTCTTGCTCGGTCACCCAGGCTGGAGTGCAGTGGTGCCATCTCGGCTCACTGCAAGCTCTGCCTCCTGGGTTCGTGCCATTCTCCTGCCTCACCTTCCGAGTAGCTGGGACTGCAGGTGCCTGTCACCACACCCAGCTAATTTTTTGTTATTTCTAGTAGAGACGGGGTTTCACCGTGTTAGCCAGGATGGTCTCAATCTCCTGAACTTGTGATCCGCCCACCTCGGCCTCCCAAAGTGCTGGGATTACAGGCGTGAGCCACCACACCCAGTCATAAACCTCTTTTCTTTATAAATTACCCAGCCTCCAGTATTCCTTTATAGCAACACAAACAGACTAAGGCAACCACAATCCAGTTTTAGAAAATTTCCATCACCCCAAGAAGTTTCCTCATGCATTTTTGCAGTCATTCTCTACTTTCAACCCCAGGCAAGTACTGATCTACTCTCTCTAAATATAGGTTTGCCTTTCTTATATAAATGGAATCATAGACTATGTAGACTTTGGTGTCTGGCTTATTTCACTCAGCATAATGTTCCTTGAGGTTCATCAATGTGGTTGCATGTACCTTCTCTTTATTGCCAAATAGTATTACATGGTACAGATGGGCCATATTTTGTTTATTCATTCAACAGTTGAACACTGGGGTTGTTTTTAGTTTAAGGCTGTTTTGAATACCCTGCACAGAAGTTGTGTGGCATACAATTTCTTTGTTTTTTTGGTTTGTTTGAGACAGAGTGTCACTCTTGTTGCTCAGGCTGGAGTGCAGTGGCGCAATCTCAGCTCACTGCAACCTCCGCCTCCCAGGTTCAAATGATTCTCCTGCCTCAGCCTCTCCAGTAGCTGGGATTACAGGCACTTGCCACCATGCCCAGCTAATTTTTGTATTTTTAGTAGAGATGGGGTTTCTCCACGTTGGCCAGGCTGGTCTCAAACTCCTAACCTCAAGTGATCCGCCCACCTTGGCCTCCCAATGTGCTGGGATGGCCTATATTTTCATTTCTCTTGGGCAGATACTTAAGAAGTAGAATTGCTGGGTCATAAGGTAATTCTATGTTTAAGTTCTTAAGAAACCTTCAAATAGTTTTCCAGAGTGTCTACCATTTTATATTCCCACGAGCAACGTATAAAGACTCCAATTTCTCCAAATGCTTCCTAATACTTAGTATTGTCAGTCTTCAAAGGAAATATTGATAGAAAGAGTGTGCCCATTTTTCAACTGGGTTGTGTCTTCTTACTATTGAGCTATAAATGTTTTTTCTATACACTGGACAGATATGTACTTTAAAAATATTTTCTCCCAGTTAGTGGGTTGTCTTTTCATTTTCTTAATGAATAACACGTTGATCTTTTTTTTTTTCATCTCTCAGTTCTCCTGGGAGACTGTTTTTGACATCTCCTTTAATCTAAGCACGTACTATGCCTTATGAGCTCTGGAAATAGTCTGAAAATACCTTATAATTTTTTGGTGTTTTCTATCAAGTTCAACACCATCTATTCCAAAACAAATCTAGATAGATCATTCTTACAGCCAATTCATCTGGCAAATGGATTCCACCATCTTCCCTTTGGAATGATATCATTGGCCTATATTAATAAGGAAAGGCCAGCAAAATATATCACTGTGTTTATTTTAAAGATGTTTTTGAGGACATCGTCATATGGCAAAGAACTCCTCTTTTTCTGTGAGGATGTTGGCCGGTCTTGAAGACAGAAATGACTGTATTTTCCTAAGCAATAGGTTTGATTCCCCTGTAGACACCACCACATAACAGTAAGTTTCTCCTTCTGGGAAACTGGCCCTCTGACCCCCTTGGATGATAATTTGTAGATCTCACATATAACAGCTTCGTGACGGATGTGGCACATTCTAAATCCACTGCTCCACTCGGCCTCACTTTTCCATCTGCTTCATATTCATTTTATGAATGTATTCTATTGTGTTTGCATGAGAGTGATTTTGACTGGCTCTTGTCTAGATTTGTCAACACTACCTCCCCCGCCCCAGGCTCCCCATCTCCCATTCTTCTAAGCCTTAGCGTACAAAGCCCATGATCACAGCAGGACACATCAGAGTGAGCCCGAAAATGTGGGGAACCAACCTGAGCTCCTCCCTGGAATGGCTCTGGCTGCAGCTAGCATAGAATAAGCCTTTCCTTTCTTATAGCAGCAGCCAGCAGCATAAACCACCTGTCTTGGTATTGTAATGAAGTAGTGAACCTAATGAAATAAACTAATGATTTAACATTGCAATCTTAACACTTGGCAATTCGAGAAAAGTAAAACAAGTAAGGGGAGAGAGGGGCACTGCATGGAGAGGAGAAGCTGCTTTGGAAACAGGAAGGGCTCTTTGAGGAGGAGGCATTTTAGTATCGATCTGAGTACTGAGAAGAAGAGAGCTTGGTGCAGATCACGAGCAGAGCAGGCTGAGCAGCTGAGATGCAAGGGCAAGGACCCTGGGTGGGCACAGACGTCATGCACTGGTGAGACAGCGGGCTGGAGCACAGGGCATAAGTGGGAGGCCAGGGAGGTGGGCAGAGGGAAGACTGGGGAGGATGTGAAGGAGAGGGAGAATGCTCACATCAGTGGACTTTTCTTTTTTTTTTTCCTTTTTTTTTTTTGTTATACAGACAGCATCTCATTATGTTGCCCAGGCTGGTCTTGAACTTCTGGCCTCAGGCAATTCTCTCACCTCAGCCTTCCAAAATGCTGGGATTACAGATATGAGCCACCATGCCTGCCCATATCAGTGGGTTGTTTAAGGGAATAAATGTGGTTTTCTCCGGTTACTCTGGCTACTATGTAAGAAGCAGGGGAACCAGACGAGCAGCAAGGAGGCAGGGAGAAGTGTCCAGATGGAGATGCTGAAGCTGTAGGAAAGCAGGGGTGGGCAGGAGTGGTGAGAGGGGGATTCAATCTGTGCAGCTGTTGCAGGCAGCACACTACAGGATTCTCTGACGAACAAGCACTAGAGTGTGGGAAGCTGAGAGCCCGTGACTCCAGAATCCTCTTGTGGACATTTGATATCTGCAGTGCTGAAACCTCCAAGTGGTCATTTAGGATGTGAGTCTGGCCCTTAGGAGAAGTGACAGCTTGTATTACATGTCAGTGCTGCTGCAGTGTGCGGAAGGCACTGGAAAGGTGAGGGGGGGAGAGAAGGAAGACGCCAGGGCCCTGTGCCCACGGCCACCTTGGGAAGGTGGGGAGGAGATGCCCTCGAGGAGACCACAGCAAACAGCTGGGAGGCACAGAGCAGATATCGTGGCCAGAGCAGAGGCTGAGGAGATGTGCAGGGAAGCTTCAAGGAACACCCGCGGGCTGGGAAACCCAAAGCCAGCCACAGGAGGCAGCACACTGGGCTGCAGGCTTCGGAAACTCTGCATCATGCTGGCTGCACAGCGAAGGCAAACAGAGGGGCGAGGTTGCTGGCCAGAAGCAGCATGCCACCATGGGGGAGTTCCAGGGTCAGGTAGGGGTAGAAGAAAGGGCAGCTTTTTAAGAAGTGGGAGAACCAGGCTCTGCTGGTCAAGGTGCCCATGAGGGCAAGGACGAGCAAAGGGTTGGGGTCCTCCTGACTCTGGTTTGGGCAACCAGGCGGCGCTCAGCTCCTGAGAGCGGCTGAGGCAGAGTGGGGCAGTGGGAAAGGTGTCACGGGAGGCTGTGACTGTAGGGGAAGGGGCAGTGGTAGTGGGAGGACAGCCAAAGGAATTTCCTCTTGATAACCTTTTTATTATTTTTTCATGGGGTGAGGCCATCTGCTGAGAATGTGGCGGGCAGAGAGAATGGTAGCAGAGGGAGAGTATGGACAGGCAGAGAGTGGACGCACAGGAGAGGGGAGACCCAAGCCCGATCAGCAACACTGGCAGTTCAGTCGCCTGGTGCCATCAGTCATCTCTGTGAGCCCTGAAACACAGTGCTGGGTTCAGGAGCAAGGAGAGAGGAAGAGGCTACCAGGATGATCCAGCCTGGAGGTCTGCAGGGTAGAGGCTGGAAAAACATCAGAGATGCATCAAAAAAGATTCTCCAAGAGGGGCCAACAGGGTGGGAAGAATGAATGCTGTGGACAGGCAATGCTGGCACAGGAAGGAGTGAGAACTGGTGGCCGCAACATGCTGTTTCCATAAGACGTTGTGGGTGGGAGACAGCATGCTCCCTGTTTCCATCTGGGCACTGGTTGCATGAGCTTATTATGTGCAAGTAAGCATTCATCAGGCGGCACACTCCTGTGCCCACTTTGCCTCCTTACTGCAGGTGTACTGTACCTCAGCAAACCACACACCCTCAGGGGAGGAGACCCAAGAAGGAAGCAAACCCGGCAGAGGAACCAGGGATCAGAGACAGCTGGTGGAGGTTGAACGGCCACATGTTGTGAGTATCCAAAGTGCCTTCCCCAGGCACACTTGCCATGGCGGGGCTGAGGTGACTACCCTGGCAGAGACTCTGGCCCAGAAGGAAACTCTAACACGTGCCAGCAACGAGAACAATAAGGAGAATACGTTTGTCACTGCATTCAAACACGCGGAAAACAGCCGAGGAAGGTGTGCAGAATATTTAGACGTCTGAGCTACGACAATTCACCTAGTTTCCCTAAGCCTCCGTTTCTTCCCTTGTAAAAAGAGCTTCTTCATAAGTGTCCCTGCATTGGGGTCGGTGTGAGGATGTAGTGAGATGATACACGGAAACTGCTTGACACAGTGCCTGAAATATAACAATGCCCCCACAACTACTGTGAACCCCAAAAATCCGAGACAGGTTTCAGTTAATTTAGAAAGTTTATTTTGCCAAGGTTGAGGCTGCAAGTCCATGACACAGCCTCAGGAGGGCCTGATGACATGCGCCCAAGGTGGTCAGAACACAATTTGGTTTTATACATTCTAGGGAGACATGAGACATCAATCAACATATGTAAGATGAGCATTGGTTCAGTCTGGAAAGGCCGAACAACTCAAAGCAAAGGCAGGAAGACTGGAAGTGGGGCGGGGCTTCCAGGTCATAGGTAGATAAGAGACAAATGGTCGAGTTATTTTGAGTTTCTGACCAGCCTTTCCGAAGGAGGCAAACAGATATGCATGTATCTCAGTGAGAAGAGGGGCGACTTTGAATAGAATGGGAGGCAGGTTGGCCCTAAGAAATTCCCAGCTTGGCTTTTTCCCTTTAGCTTAGTGATTTAGAGGTCCCAGATTTATTTTCCTTTCACACTATCTATTATTATTTTCATTATCACTGTTAGTAATTATTAAAGGTGCATAGGAAATCACTCAGGCCTGTCTCAGTGAACAGGAGGAGTTCAGGAAATAGGAGTGAAAGACAAATCTGAAGTCTGTGGAGAGCACTAAGTTCTCAGAGGACACACCAAAAACAGGGAAACACAACCATCCCCTGCCTCAAGGGGAGATAAAGCACATCCCAAAAAAGCCACGTGCAAAAAAATTACAAAGCCACGTAGCAGTTAGGCACAAAAAACAAGGTACCAGGTAAATATATCCATACTGAGGGCATGCAGGCAAGAGGGCAAGAGGGGTTCATGGGCAGCTCCTTGAGGACCTGGGGGGTCTGAGCTTGAAGCAGGAGGCAGGTGTGAGCAAGGAGAGAGTCTCTCTCACCAGGACCAGTGAGCTTTTCTAACCACCCCAGCCTTGGAATGAGGCAGGAACACACATGGGAGACTTGGGCTGGTGATTGAAGAGGTCAGAAAAATCTGAGAAACAGCAGAAAAACCAATTATTCGAAGTTGCCATTTCCAGCCAGCAAAGTTAACTTTGGGTTTTGAGGGTCCTCAGAAGCCTCTCTAAGAACTGAGCAGGAAACAGAGCAACAGATATGATGGTGACAGAGAATTTTTCCCTGCAGCTGTGTGTGGGATGTGCTACATCCCAGAAGAGAGAGGAGAGAAAACCCACACGATGTAATAAGACTTGCACAAAAATGCCAAATTATGACAATAAGTCCTTAAGTGCCAAGGCAGGAACGAGAAGGACATGACTTAGCATTTGGTAATCATGTTGAACAAATTATGAAATAATAACTATTTATAAACTGATTCTCTTACTAGTCCTGAGCACACAGAATACGTTTTCAGATAAAAATATAGATAATGAAATGCTAGAAAATGTTGTTAAGGTGCATGGGGTTGGTTGCATTGTGATATGTAATATACTAATGATAAGTAGATTACTCTGATGCATCCAGTGCCTGAATGATCTGTTGTCTTGTGTGCAAAATCCATTCTTTTATTAGTAAACTATTAAAAACATCCATGGTCTGGCATTTATGGGCCTTCTTTATTGCAACTCATTTATAATGTATAGAATGTGACCTCAACATTCCATAGATTGCTCTAAGATTTCCAGACTTGCTACATCTTCCAGACACCAAAAGCAAAATACATAGAGAACAAGCCGTGGTAAGAACACACACTGCTGGGAACACAGTGCTGGTTTTCAATTAGAAGGGAAAGCTGAGCCATGCAGGAATTCCCCACACCTTCTAAAGCAAGTGCATCCAACTCAAGCTATACATGAGCTGATCAATATCCTGACTCAAGGGAAAGAAACAGAAGTCTCATCTTCAAAACGTAAGATTGTATTGATTTTTTTCTCCTAAAGGCCCAGAGGGTACAAACTGCAAAACAGCTCTCAGCAACTGAATGCTACATGCTGATCCTCTTCCCACTGAACGTGGCTGTGTGTGTGACGGGTGTGCGCTGGGAGTGGAGGTGGAAGCACATCCAACAAAGAGGTAGGATAATGATCCCGATGTAGCTGATGATGCTGCATTCATATTTATAGAGAACCACAGGCTCCTAAAACCCCTATCTCAGCCCTTTGTGTCATACCACAGCACATCCAAGTCCCTCAGAGCTAAGAGCTCCCCTCTGTATTTCACCATCCAGTACCTAACCCATCTTCACAATTGCCATGAAGAAATGATGCACAGGGGGTTTGAGCAATGTGTGCAAGTTCCCCAAGCAGGTCAAACCCATAAACCATCTTCACCAACTTCTCACAGCCTGCCTCACATCAACTTGCGAATCTCACTTACATCTTAGAGGCCTCCTGTGGGTTCTCACTGCCAACAGCAAGTCTCTTCTATTTCTTTAAGAATCATCCAATTATTTTTATCACCAACTGCCTTTCTCTTTCACAGTCCATCCAGCTCACATGGCATATATCCAGTAACAGCCCAGCTCTGAGGACCTTCACCAAATGACAGCCCAGCTCTGATGACATCCACCCAACCACAGCCCAGCTCTGAGGACCTCCACCCAACTACAGCCCAGCTCTGGGGACCTCCACCCAATGACAGCCCAGCTCTGGGGACCTCCGCCCAATGACATCCCAGCTCTGAGGACCTCCACCCAATGACAGCCCAGCTCTGGAGACATCCACCCAATGACAGACAGCCCAGCTCTGGGATCTCCACCCAATGACAGTCCAGCTCTGGGACCTCCCTCTGATGACAGCCCAGCTCTGCAGACATCCACCCAATGACAATCCAGCTCTGGGGACCTCCACCCAATGACAGCCCAGCTCTGGGGACATCCACCCAATGACAGCCCAGCTCTGGGGACCTCCACCCAACGACAGCCCAGCTCTGGGACTCCACCCAATGACAGCCCAGCTCTGGGGACCTCCACCCAATGACACCCAGCTCTGGGGACCTCCACCCAATGACAGCCCAGCTCTGGGGACCTCCACCCAACGACAGCCCAGCTCTGGGGACCTCCACCCAATGACAACCCAGCTCTGGGGACATCCACCCAATGACAGCCCAGCTCTGGGGACCTCCACCCAACGACAGCCCAGCTCTGGGGACATCCACCCAATGACAGCCCAGCTCTGGGGAATCCACCAAATGACAGCCCAGCTCTGGGGACATCCACCAAATGACAACCCAGCTCTGGGGACCTCCACCCAATGACAGCCCCACTCTGGGACCTCCACCCAATGACAGCCCAGCTCTGGGGACCTCCACCCAATGACAGCCCAGCTCTGGGACCTCCACCCAATGACAGCCCAGTTCTAATATCCACCCAAGAACAACCCAGTTCTAATGACATTGCTCCCCAGCTCTGAAGCTCCCAGGGACTGGATAATGTGGATCATGTGTAAAGCTAAGACCACACATCCTAGCACTTTGATTACTTACCCATCACCAAAACAGTAACATGCTGTGGGTTCCAGGGAAGATGCTACCCTGATTTCTCCCTTTGTCCAAATCATGCCTTCCCAACAAGGCTCATCCAAAATTAGAACTCCACATTTTTTAAAGACAGCCCTTCAGATCTGATAATTGGATGGAATCTCTCTCTTCCCCTGGCTCCCTCCCTTACCCATCACATGTAATGCTTCATGCTTCTCTTAGGGGTACTGATTTTGTTTTCCCTTCCTCCATATTTTTCTTCTCTCCCATTGGAACAGACACCTCTTTACAAGCTGAGCTGGATCTTCGTCTTGTCAGTCTGGTATTTGGCGTTAACCAACAGAATTCAACAGTTGTAACAAATCCAAGCATTCCAAAGCCACTTGCCTCTTAGGCCAAAGGTAGAGATCCCTTGATCCTTGTAAATGATATTATCCTCTGTTAATCATTTTAAAGGCAAAAGAGTTCTCATTTCTGCATAGCCCAAGTATTTCCACAATCAGTTTCTCTCTCATTCTGTCTCACTCTTTCTCTTTTGCCCACTTTGGAAAAGAAAAACAACCAAAAAAAAATGTCATACAATAAACTATCTATGGCAGCACTGTGTTTAGTGTTCTTTTCTGGAAGCTGTTGGTCCTACACACACCTGAAAACAAAAAAGAAACTTCCCCAAAGGTCTAGTCAAAGGCCAGAATTGGCAAAGGACAACTTGTGCAATTTAATAGCTTATTTCTTTCTTTTTTTTTTTTTTTTTGAGACAGAGTTTTGCTCTTGCTACCCAGGCTGGAGTGCAATGGCATGATCTCGGCTCACCACAACCTCTGCCTCCCAGGTTCAAGCGATTCTCCTGCCTCAGCCTCCCGAGTAGCTGGGATTATAGGCATGCGCCACCAAGCCCAGCTAATTTTGTATTTTTAGTAGAGATGGGGTTTCTCCATGTGGGTCAGGCTGGTCTTGAACTCCCGACCTCAGGTGATCTGCCCACCTCAGCCTCCCAAAGTGCTGGGATTACAGGAGTCAGCCACTGCGCCCGGCATTTATAGCTTATTTCTATTAATACTTACAAGAATCCATACTAACACTGCAAAACATTTTGCATACAATCTCAAGATTAATATGATGCTCAAATGTGTTTTTTTTCTTATTAGTACTCTCGCCTATGGTTATTCCCCAGCTGATCCAGATAATCCACCTTTCCTCCTTAGCAGCAGGCTTTGGATAGCTGTAGCTATCTCAGATATTCAGAACACCACCCACAATCCATCATCCTCCACAAGGTGGCCGGAATGATTTTTCAAAAATGCCAACTTAATCCTGTTACTCCTGAAGCTGTACACCTCCATGCTCCCACACTGCTGAAGTGTGGCCCTCTTGGGCTCAGCTCGCAAGCCCGATGTGATCAGACCCGACCCCCTCTTCAGCCTGCCTCTCCCCACACTCGCTGCTGACATGCTGTGGGGCCACTTCACACTCTGGTGGCCTGGACAAGCTCTTCCTCTGCTGCTATGCTTCCTACACTGCCCTTCACCGGGCCGCTCTGTGCATCTCCTCGTGGTCCCCACCGTCACCTGGCAAGTGGGGCTTCCTACAGGTTGCCTGCATGCACCACACTGACCTCTGGGCGGGCACATGCACATCGGTCTGAATTGTAATTATTCCTGCCATGTCCACAACAGCACAGCAAGCTCCTGGTCTTTGCTCTGCATGGGAAGCATTTGGCATAGCACTAGGCACATGGCAGGTGCCCATGAGTGTTTGCTGCACAGATGTGGGACCAACTAAAGAGTGAAGGAACGACCCTGCTCAGTACGGACTGTTCCAGGACTCCACACACACACTGACAGGTATGTCTTTCTTTCCAGGAACTCAGGTTGGCACCCTCTACAAATGGAATGTGCTTGGTTTCAATTTCACACTTCAAATCAGGCATAAAATCATTATATGAAAATCCATGGCACAATGATTCAAACAATTGTCAATCGTTCCTAAAATTGTTATTATTCAAATTTTATTCACACTTTAATAGGCTCAATTTTGCAATATCCATGGGTAAAAGCTAAGTTTTAAATATTCAGCTTTGAATGACTGACAACACTACTTAGCAGATATTTATTATCATTCAAGCACAGTATTTTAAAATGCCTCAAGGTGTGAACACATTGATCCCTGCATTGTAGCTTATCGTCCTATATTGACCACTGTTTCTGTCATGAAATAGGTCAGATCATCAGTTTGGACACAGGTATGCTAAGGATGGTCAGCTCTGAATATTAACTTCACAAGCCAGTTGAAGAAATTAGGACAATAAGAGAAAGATAAAAACAGTTAAACCCAAAAATTCACCCAATAACTGATATCATAACCCCAGACTGGCAATTCCCAAACCTGACTGGTCATTGAAACCTGTCTTACTGTCAGGCCTCTGAGCCCAAGCTAAGCCATCATATCCCCTGTGACCTGCACATACACATTCAGATGGCCTGAAGTCACTGAAGAATCACAAAAGAAGTGAAATTTAAATGGCCCGTTCCTGCCTTAACTGATGACATTCCATCACAAAAGAAGTGAAAATGGCCGGTCGTTGCCTGAACTGATGACATTACCTTGTGAAATTCCTTCTTCTGGCTCAACCTGGCTCAGAAAGCTCCCCCACTGAGCACCCTGTGACCCCCACTCCTGCCTGCCAGAGAACAACCCCCCTTTGACTGTAATTTTCCTTTACCTACCCAAATCCTATAAAACGGCCCCACCCCTATCTCCCTTCACTGACTCTCTTTTCAGACTCAGCCCGCCTGCACCCAGGTGATTAAAAACCTTTATTGCTCACACAAAGCCTGTTTGGTGGTCTCTTCACACGGATGCAAGTGAAACTTACCTGTCATCTCTATCAGCTGCTGTCAGTCATTATTTTTCTCCGGGCTCTCTGATGCCTACCTCAATCACACAGCATTGTAGAACTTAGTGTCTGAAATATCCATGTGATGAAGATTCAAAGGTGCTGTGACTTAGGAAGACGAGACTGGGGCAAGCACGCATCATTTCAGAGTATCCAGGGACACAGACAGTCAGGTTTTTAAAAATTGGCAACTGTACAATCTCTTCCCCTCTCCCTACTAAAAGGAATTAGATTTTACTTAGACCACAAATACCTCCTCTTAGGAATACCAAGAGTCTCTGATTCATGAGCTGTTACATTCTTTCTCTTTAAACCTTCGTTATACATGTACAGGGCCTTTACACATACACAATCCCTGAGGATTTTCTAGCTACTTCAAAAGGGAGGAAGATTCCTCAAAAGGGAACCCGGAATCGAGGTTGAAGGACTAACTGCTGAGCAACAGTAACATCTTACTTCTGCAACATGGAACCTATATTCTAGTGAAGTGCATTGTGCGGATATTCCCAAGATTCTGTTTATTTTATAAGAAAGTGTTTTAAAAAAGGTTAATATTATCATTGGCCCAAATAAGGCACTCAAAGGGGATGCAAACAAGATCCTGCAGGGGTGTGTGTATGGGGGAGACTGCCCCAACATTTCAAATGTCAGTAAACACTTCATTCTGCAAGGCTTTCACCCTCCTCCATCCGCCCAGGGGTCCCCACAAGCTCTCCTGAGGGGACCTGAAAATGTGTGGATGCTCTGGCTGTGGGAATGCAGGGAGTGCTGCTAGGTGCAGTAGCTAGTGACAGAGAAGCTGAACCTCCTGTAGGAGTCCAGAATATGCCACCCCAAAATATGCTTCTTTGGCATAATGATGATTTTAAGCTGGTAATTTTGAGAAACTGCAGGCAGGAGAAGCTCTGTAAACAGAGCAGAAGTGGCCCTTTGGAAGGGAAACTTGCATCTAACAAGGAAATCTCCATTTGTAAGAGTGTCTTCCTCTGGGTACCAGGAAGAGGAGGACTCTAAATCACTCATCAATGGAGAGGCACCCACTGAAGTCTGCATAACAAGCCTTATTCTTGCTCCTCTGGGTCACCTCCCCAAGCCATGCCTCCCCACTCCCTTCTTCGTTTCAACAGAGGATGATAGTTAACCTGAATTCAAAGCCACCTCTTTGAGATGTACTCATTTCTCTGGGTATCTCACGGCTGCACATGGGCATGCATTAATCTTCTGCTTGTTTTTCTCTTGTTGAGCTGTCTTTTGTTACAGAGCTCTGTCTCAACTAAGAACTGTAAAGGGTAGAGGGGAAATTATTTGTCCACTCCTGCACTCCTACCTAAGGGAAAGAGCCTGCACCACAAAATATAGAGCCCACCTCAAATGTCCACAGTGCTCCCTGACAGGCATCATAAATCTGATGATACAAGGCTGCCTGGTGAGTCAGTGGAGACACCAAGAAAGAGTCAGGACTAGCAGATTTCAGCTGCACCTTCATTGCTCCCAGAGGATGTAGTGGAATCTGAGAACATCAAAGAAAGACCACTGTCCATGACAGTTCAATTAAAGCTTGCTGATGTGGTCACAAGTTACTTTTCTAACTGTAGTTCCGCACCAAGCTCAGTTTTCCATCTACTCAATATTGCTAAGAAAAAAGTTTTACATTCTTTAAATTGAAATGCAATCCATTTTTTTTTAATGAGCCCCAGTATATGCAAGTTCCATGCAATAAATCTTAGCTTACCTCACCTAATTTCCTTCTTTTCTCTTCGCTCAGATATAGTTTGCCCCATCTAGGTCCTCAACAAGGGTGGCTCATTAGAACAACCTGGAGAGCTTCAGTTGGGCTAGGGTGGAGCATGGGTTATCAGGATTCATTGTAAGATGGTTTGGAGAATTGCCAAACTATCTCATGAAAGGGAGACCTGAGCAGCAAATCACCGAGATCTCCGGATGGCTGTTTGAGTTGCTTGTTTACAAGACAGAATTTGAGAATGCAGGACTAAACCATCTCACAAACACTGAGGCCCTCCAGTTGGTTATTCTTCTGGGCCAATTAGGGTCTTGGCAATATAGGCACTCAGATGGAAAACAAACCACATGATGTGCTGTGAAAATTAAAACTGGCTTCTCACCTTCATTTCTTCCTTGTGGCTGCAGTTGAAGGGGGAAATTCTAAGGCAATTTATTCACTGAACTTTACGTTAATATTCAGTCCTCGTAATCTGACAGAATTTCAAGCTTGGCAGCATTGTCGTCTTTAAGTATCTTCTTGGCAACACTTTTGACTTTATAGATAGGGAAACCAAGGCCCAAGGCAAAGGCATTCATTCAGGAATACCATGGCTGGCCTGGGAAGCAGTCATAGAAATCAGGGTTTTCTGACTCCTCCCATAACGCTCTTTCTGTACCTTCAGATGTGAGTCACTGGATCCGGGGGCTGGGCTTCCTTGTTCCGGCTCCCCGTGCCATAGCCAGCCCTGCTCTCCTCCTGGGTGCCTCTGCTCAGCTGCAACTGTGACTGCCTCTCCCTGCCCACTGCTTTGCCTCAGGGACCTATCAGCTTCACACTATGTTAGATTGTATCACTCATTTCCCAGGAGAGTGACTTCATTTTAATAATAATACGAAAGCTCTCAACCTTAAGACATTCAGAGTAGCTTCCAAAATGTCACTCAAAAGGGCCTCTTTTCTTCCATTGAGAAGATTCCAAGTTCTGCAATCATGGTAAGCACATTAATAAAGGGGTAAGGGTAGAGGTCCTGAAGTTTACACAAATCAGAGGAAAAAAATCATAGAAAAATTCCACTCAATTTGCAGAAGATATCTGTCAAACTAATTTTATCATTAGAGTCTTTACAAGGTCACAATATAAAATTATGTGTTCTTCGAACAAGTTATACACATATTTTAACTTTTCCTATGTGAAAATAATTTGTGTCTTTTGAATGTTGTATTCTGCTTTGCTGAAGGCATTCTTTCTAATTCCACATCCTGATAAGTGTGGAACTATCTTGGAATATAACCCCTCCCTACCTAGAGTAGTTATTTTCACACTAAGAAATCCTACATTTTGGCATTCATCAGCTATAATTTTGCAAAGAATGAACTACCCACATTTAATTTAAGCAAATAATTATCTTCACAGATATGAAGATAGAATGTGCCTCTGCCTGCAGACACAGAGTTGAGCACTCATGGGTGGGAAGTGCAGCCTCTGGAGGGGACACACCTGACCTCCCAGCCATGGTCATTGTCCCAATGAATTCTCCTAGAAGTTCTAGTTCACTGACTCTGTCAGTTGGAAACCTGTATGTTTTAACTCAGAAAATAATATAGGTCACCAGGAACGTGAGGAACACACAGGTAAACAGAGATGCTTGTTTTGTGAATGAGGATATCACTGCCTACCACATCTCTCTCTGAGGCAAACCAAGGCCACGATTCCTATGCTCCACTGTTTTTTCACAAAGAAAAACTTATCAGACACGTGATGTAAACCAATTGTACCAGTGTTCCCTGAATTCCTTTTCTGTGAGAAAAAAAAAAAAATGTCATAAACAAGAATGGTAATTGGTTAGCCCCAAGGAATGGGCACATTCCTGAGGAGGGCACCTCACAATGTGGACAGATTCCTTTTTGGTGTTGTTTCCCACATTTCATTGGCTGCTACAGTCCACGTGTACATCACTCTGCTCTCCTGGTTCACAAGCTAAGCTTTTCATATTCATTTTTTGTTACTTATGCAGAGCTCTTCACCCACAACACCTTCTGCCAGGGAACATTCTGCCCATCTTCTAGAAATGTCACTTGTTCTGAAACTCTTCTTTTCTCCTCCATGTAACATAATTCTAACAGTATCAGTGGATCCTCTCTGCTCCTGGGCCATCACAGCTGAGAAATAAAAATGAAACCCTAAAACCCCCAACCAGTTCAATGAACCCTCTCTAGGCCAAGGATTCCCTAGAGAAATCTTGGAAGCTGAGTTCTTGGCCATCATGGGATGCAAGGTCAGAAATGCCTCATTATATACCCTTTCCCTTGCTAACCACCTTTCTTCCCAGGGGCTAAACAGAAACCAGCCCTTTCGAAAGACTCCACAGATAGCAACCAACTGTCTGAGGCTGCCTCTTCCTTGTACAATTTCAGCAAAACTACCAACCAGCATTCTTTCCTGATAAGAGACCACCAACCATGGAGTGGTTGGCACCAGTCTACAGCAGATGTACAGTGAGGAGTATTGCATCCTCTGTTTCACCTTTTGATGTCAGAGGGCTGAAAACTCCACCCTCAGATGATGATAACACCACGGATTGTTAAACATAGGTCCCATGGAGAGGCATGAGGCTAACTGCACATGTGCATGGTTCTCCTTTCTTCTTTCATAAATATTCATGACTCCTCCTACAGTGTATTAAATATGCATATTTAGCCACCCCAGTCTGCAAAAATTCTTGTTCCCTTTGCCCCTCCCTCAAAGTGTCTGTTTCCAGCTTCTGATGAGAGAGGCTACACTTCCCAGCCTATCAGAATGGCCATGCAGGCTGCAACCCTTTATGAGAAATAAAGCTCCCCTTTCCAAATGTATGACCCTTGACATTCTTCAGTTGACACAGCCCATGGAGCTCACAATACACTATGTGAATGTTGGCCATGACTTGTCAAAGGCAATTGGTATAGTGTCACTTTCTTGAAGACAATGCCATTTCTAATTAACTGCTGTCCCTCCATCACAGTGCCCCTCCTTGTACATAGTACATGCTACAGGTATCTGTAGAATGAATTGGTTCTTAGGAAAAGGTGCCCTATTCCCTCAAACATACACACAAAAGTCTGGATTTTCATAGCCTTGTGAGGAGTTTCAACTGACTGAATATTTTTCTGGGAAGGTACTAAGTGGCTATAACTTCAGCTGTCTTTTCAGGCTGATGCACAGTCTTAAAATAAGTTTATAATTCCACCATCCCTCCCCAGAAGCTGTCCCCTCCACCTTCCCCTCCTCAGAGGCACATGATCTAAGAAGGCTGGGGAGGACTGTGGTGCCCTTATTGACCCACCCACTGACTGCCACCTCTCCATCATCCTCCACACACCACATTGGACAAAAGCGCCAATGTTACTTGCTGTGGACCTTGACCTCATAGTAAGTAGCTGGTAATGATGCTTACATGCAAATTACTTCTAAATTCTTTAATTTTTAATTCTGCACTTTGAAATGATTTCAAACTTTTGAAAATGTTGCAAATCTAGAACAAATTGACTATCCCTTATTCAAAATGCTTGAGACCATAAGAATTTCAGATTTGGAGTTTTTTCATATTTGAGATTATCTGCAAACATATAATGAGATATCCTGGGGATGAGACCCAAGTCTAAGCATGAAATTCATTTTTGTTTCATATACAACTTATACACATAGTCTGAAGGCAATTGTGTATAATATTTTTAATAATTTTGTGCATGAAACAAAGTTTGCATATGCTGAACCATCAACAATCAAAGGTGTCACTATCTCAGCCACCCATGTAGACAATCTGTGGTTGTTCGGCACCACCATCAAAAAACACAGTGAGTAATGCTCATGAGTCCTGGTCCCATGTGGGAACCTGCTTTGGCATGTCCAGCCTGCATATGTGTCATTTTACTCCTCACTGTGGGTGTGCTAATATGGGAGAATCTGGATGTGCTGGGCATGTGCAGAAAAGACATATCACAGCTGGAGGTTGCTGGGAGGGTCGTTTTTTCCCTTGGGGATACTGAATGAACCGTATGTTGTGTGCCTACATTTTGACTGCAGCCCATCACATGAGGTCAGATATGAAATTTTCCGCTTGTTGGTATCATGTCAGCACTAAAAATGTTTCAGATTTTGGAACATTTTAAATTTTGGATTTTTGGATTAGGGATGCTCAACCTGTATAAAGATATCCCATATACCATTAGTCTAGCTTCTTCAAATGTTAACATCTTACATAACTGCAGTAAAATGATCAAAACTAGGACATCAACAATGGTCTCATATTAACTAATTCACAAGTCTTATTTGAATGTCACTGACAGTTCCACATTAGTTCCTTTCTGGACCAGGTTCCAAACAAGGATGGACATTGCATTTAGCAGTCTTCTCGAAGGTTGGACACTTCCTCAATCTGTCTTTGTCTTTCATGATCTTGACACCATTGAGGAGTTCTGACAAGGTATCCTATAGAATGTCTGCAATTTAGGATAGCCTGATGTTTCCTCGTGACTCAATTCAAGTTACATATTTTTGGCAAATATGTTATAGAGGTGATGCTGTGCCCTTCTTGGTGATCATACAAGGAGGGACACGATGTCTCTTTGTGCCACTGTCAGCAAGGTTAACTTTTACCACTTGGTCAAGCTGGCATCTGCTGGGTTTCTACACTGCAAAGTCACTATTTTGCTTTTCCTTTCGCAATTAAGAGGCGTCATGTGGGTTTGTGCAAATATTTTATTTCTCATTAAAATTTCACACCCGGGAGCAGTGGCTCACACCTGTAGTCCCAGCACTTTGGGAGACCAAGGCAGGGGGATCATGAGGTCAGGAGTTCGAGACCAGCCTGACCAACATGGTGAAACCTCATCTCTAATAAAAATACAAATATTAGCTGGGTGTAGTCACACGCACCTGTAATCCCAGCCACTAGGGAGGCTGAGGCAGGAGAATTGCTTGAACCTAGGAGGTGGAGGTTGCAGTGAGTTGAGATCGTGCCACTGCACTCCAGCCTAGGCAACAGAACAAGACTCCGTCTCAGGAAAAAAAAAAAAAATCACTCACCAGTTTTAGCATATACTAATGACTCTCACCTGAAATTTTGGTTATTATGATTCCTGTCAAATGATGACTTTCTAATTCCACCATCCTCTACAGTAAGGAAGAGATGTCCCTCCTTCCTTAGGTATTTACTTATGTATATATCTATTTAATTATGTATTGTATCAATGTGGACTCATGGATAGTTTATTCTATGGGATACTTTTATTCTGTAGGTTTTAGCACAAAATGATGACACTATTTTGTTGCTCAAATTGCCCCAGATTTGGCCATCACGAGACCCTTCAATTCTGTTCCATGCTGTTTCAATAGACTCCCAACATTTGTAAGCACTTTCTTACTTTCTGATACTAATGGCTTGTCTAAGCTTACCTAGCACTTTCCCTACCCCAGCCTTGAAATCAGGGATTGCTCCTAGAAGCTCTGATTCATTTTATTGGAGGATATTAGAAACCAAGATCAGGAAGCCAGGTGTGCTCAAATGACACTGCTTCTCAGCCGTCGCTGTAGCCAGAGCTGGGACCTCCGAGTCCATTTACACACAGCCACATCCATTTATCTCTCTCTCTCTGCATATATATCATGACCTCATGTGTTCATACCAATACCACTGATTCCAATTCAACATCACAAGGTTCATATGAGCCTTACTTGTTTCCTTGTTTATCACTCTTTTCTCAGACAATGAGAAACTTGCTGTTATTATTGAATATACTCACTTATTTACTCACATCTAGAATACAGATAATTTCAGAAATTCTATCACTTACCCCTGAGAGAAACTAAAATCCTTACTAACTAGAATACAATACTTGAGAGGAGTTGTTATTTCCTTCTAGTCAATGGTCAAAAGACTGTTTTTCAAAGTTACCTACATTGATTCTTGATTCTGCCCATCCCAGCCCGTCCAGATACACTGCATCTAAAGGTAACATTTAAACAGGAAGCGAGACATTCCTCCAGGGGAACAACTGAGGGATTCTCTGTCAAATGGCTTATGATACCTCACTCTACTAGGTAAGGCTCACAACTGTATCAATGAGACCAAAACCCCAAACACCATCAAAATTTAAATCTTCCCTCTGTAACAGCACTAGACAGGGGAAACAAATGGGCAAAGTGTCCCCTCCATGTATTCTCGTTCCCACACATATGGAGACTCTGTCATCTTCAGCACCTGCCCTCCATGGTTGGCCCAGGGACTGCCTCCACTCCAGCACACACAACTGCGTGCTGGAGTGGAGGCAGTGACTATACGGATGTACATCACTTCTGCTGAAATTCAAGCCCGAGGTCTCGTCTAACTACAATAGAGACTGGGAAGGGTGAGCTGGCTCCAGGCCCAAGGGAGAAAATACCATGGATATGGTGAGAAGGCCACACAGCACACGCTGCCCACACAGAATATTCATAATGGAGAGATACACTTAAAGTGCCTTTTCAGAAAGCTCTGGTAGTAGTATTCTACACAGCCATCATTAACGTATTTCATCTTTCACGACATATTTGCTCTAGGACTTTGCTCAGACTTTCAAACTCAAAGGACTCTCATGTTGTTACCTGTATGTTATTTTCCAAAAGATCTCTGGTCCTGTCTAGATTTATCAGCTCATATACCAGCAGCTGGCTTTTATTTCATCCCTTATATAGGCAAGGCTTTGTGCTAAGCAATTTAAATGCATATGGTTACATAAATTCGCTCACACAACACTAAAATGTGCAAAGAAAATGTAGCTTCCTGATGCAATTTTCCTCAAGAAGGTCCAGGTTTTGGTGGTATAACAGAAACACCCCTGTAGTGAGTATACGTGAGTCAAGACTGACTTAGTAACTTATAAGAAAGATAGTTCAACTGTTTTAAAAATATATTTATCATTCGGATCTCACTTGCTTTCCCCCATGGCTCTGCAAGTTGGCATCTGCTGATCTTGCAGCAGCAAAGAGGTCTGGGCAAGGGGCCGGGGGCCTCTGTGTTCTCAGTGGTCCTGGCTGCACAGTGTATTCAGACTGCTCAGCTCCCCACCCTGGAGACCACTGAGCAACACTGCCTCCGACTGGCCTTCGGGAGTGACATGTAGGTAACAAACCTAGAGCTTTAGTCTGGCAGACCGACCCACCATCCCTCCCCAGAAGCTATCCCCTCCACCTTCCCCCTCCTCGGAGGCTCATGAACCCAAGAAGGCTGGGGAGGACTGTGGTGCCTTTATTGATCCAGCCACCGACTGCCACCTCTCCACCATCCTCCACACAGCACACTGGACAAAAGCGCCAAGCTAGTGGCTAGCCTTTTAGGAGGCCTGCAGACTGTGCACACACCCCCTGCAGAAGAAGCCTTTAAGTTAATCCGGGAGTTTCTAAAGCCTCCATGGATCAGGCCCCCAAATTCTCTGTGGATGTGGAGGGTGGGGAACAAAATCTCACTTCTCTCTATAACCTTCTGAGCCAAAATTAGATCAGTTCATGCTTTACTTTTTCAGGGCAGAAAGGTTCACACCATCTGTTCCCTATGCCCCCAGCAGGCTCCTTCACTTCCTCCAGGTGCACGCTCAGATTCCACCCAAGCAGCAGGGCCTTCCCTGCACTCTCTACTTGCCAGGCTCTGCCGTGCCCAACAGCACACACTACTATCCAACACAATAGATGTTTACTTGCATGTTTGTTTGTGGTCGGTCTCTCTCTACAGAACATCTGCCCCAGCATGGCAGAGGCTTCATTCTATTCCCTGATGTAACCTCAGAACCTAGAACCAAGTTAGGTGCATAAGAGGTATGCAATAAATATTATCAAATGAATGCTGAACTCATAAATGGCCTGGCCATGTCAGGCAGAAGCAGTATCGTCTCTATACTTATACGAAGAACAGCAATATACACAAAAGAAATTTAGAAGAAACCTGGCTTTCAAATATTCTAAATTCCTGAGACATCTAGCAAATATTTGTTTTTACAGTCCAAGTGGAGAAAACGTATCATTCTTCTGTTGGTTATATCCCATTTCCTGAAGCCCTGTTGCCCCTGGATTAATTGAATAAGACCAGGGCAATAAGACTTACAGGATGAAACAACAGTTTCCCGGTGCACAGGCACCTCACCACCCCCCCTGCAGATGAACGCAGTCACATCCCACTGTGGAGAGAAAGAAGAGGAGCTGAAGAGGCCACAGCCCTCAGCCCAGGGCCACGGAGCAAATGGCCAGGGGGGGCTGGGTCCTTAGGACCGTTATTCTTCCTTTACATCTTAAAGTCATTTTACCATTTTGGATTTTTTTCTAGGTTTGGTACATATATTAATGAATGACCTAATGAAAAGTAGTATAATAGAGAAGGTAAGAACGAAAGTCAGTGCCAGATGTCCAAGCTTAAATCTTCCATCTGTTTCTTGCTGGTTATGCCATATCGCACAAATTGCTCAATCCAAATACGCTTCAGTTTCCTCATATGTAAAACAGGGTTAAGAGTGAAATACTTTTCTCATAGGAGCAATGTAAGCAGCAAATGAACTCACACATATGCAGCACTTATAATAGAAGCTAACAGATTACTTTTATCAAGCAATAATGAATACAATTTGGGTTCAACATTTAACCTTACAGGTGTGATCTTTTCAGCCACTGCTGCGAAGTCTTATTTTCAGCAACAACACCAGTATTAATGATGCAGGCTCTCTCACTCACTCTCTCTCTCTCTCTCTCTATTAATCTTTTCAACAAATCAATGACTATTTTCATACAAAGATTATAATTGACATTGATCTCACAGTTCTGTTTTAAAAATGAGACCATTTTATAGAACACATGTGACCTATTAAATAAAATAATGAAAGAAATCACCAAACAACAGTATAACAAAAATAAACATCATGAAGAAAACCAGCAGACATACATACATATTACAATGAGCATTTTAACTGAAGTTTTCAAAAGACTGCTTCCCACCAGGGAGGCAGTTACTTTTCACTGTATACAATTCTTGCCAAAATCATATCCTTGAATTCTTGAGTTGAATTCTTGAGTTGAATAATATCCTTGAATTCTTGAGTTGAATTCTTGAGTTGAATAAAACCTTTTTGAGGCTTTGCCAGCTCCATGGACCTCACTTTGGAGTCCATACAGAGGATGTTGCACCTCAGTGATTCTTTCTGGTACCCACATGGAAAGTAGAGTAGACATACACCCACACAGATATGCCAGTG
This sequence comes from Nomascus leucogenys, assembly GCF_006542625.1. NCBI lineage: Eukaryota > Metazoa > Chordata > Mammalia > Primates > Hylobatidae > Nomascus > Nomascus leucogenys. Next base: position 74,980,692 of record NC_044386.1, read on the forward strand.
GGGGATGCAGGCCAGCAGGAGACTTATTTTTACTCCCTCCTTTGAAATTCAGCTCAACCAGGAGATTAGAGTTTATAAGATAATGGTCTTCCCTCCCCGCCATATTCATATTCTCACACTCTGCATTTTTATTTCTCCATGTAATGTTGCACACGCTGATACTAACTGCAAATGGTTTATGCCAAAATTCAGTAAACAAACAAACATAGCAGATATGCACAGCAGAGTTGTGAACATGAAAAAGTAGATCCTGCATACCATTTAGCGGTGTTTTTAAAAAGATAACAAAACAACCTTTTCCTCTTCAACAAGGTAAATGTGGCTAAAATGAAGATTTAATGATATTTGGGTACCGATTATGTTTATTTCCTGGTAACAAAGTCAGTATAAAATTTGGTTAGATAAGACCAGCTTTTCACAGATAGGTGAATTGATGATAGCCAGATGGATGGACAGATGGACACGTGGATAGATGGACAGATGGGTGGATGGATGGCCGGATGGATGGATGGACAGGTGGACGGATGGGTGGAAGGGTGGATGGGTGGATGGATGGATAGATGATGGATAGATGGATGGACGGACAGACGGACAGATGGACAGATGGAAGGATGGATGGATGGATCAATGGATGGGTGGATGAATGTATGGATGGATGGGTGGATGGATGGATGGATGGACGGGTGGATGGATGGATGGATGAGTAGACAGAGAGATAAATAAACAGCACATCTATGAATCACACTTCTTCTTACAGTCCAATTTCCAGTATGATTATCCATTAACACAAAGACTTCCATCATGTTTAAAGATTCTTAAAAAACAGGGAACAACAGTTTGGGAGGCAGAGATGGGAAAATTGTTTGAGACCAGGATTTCAAGAGCAGCCTGAGCAACATAGTGAGACCCCTTCCTACCAAAAATAATTTTTTTTTTTTTTTTTTTTTTTTTTTTTTTTTGAGATGGAGTCTTGCTCTGTTGCCAGGCTGGAGTGCAGTGGCGCAATCTTGGCTCACTGCAACCTCCACCTCCCGGGTGCAAGCAATTCCCCTGCCTCAGCCCGCTGAGTAGCTGGGATAACAGGCATGCGCTACCATGGCCAGCTGTAATCCCGGCACTTTGGGAGGCCAAGGCAGGTGGATCGCAAGGTCAGGAGATCAAGACCATCCTGGCCAAAATGATGAAACCCCGTCTCTACTAAAATACAATTTTTTTTTTAATTAGCTGGGAGTGGTGGTATGTGCCTGTCATCCCAGCTACTCTGCAGGCTAAGATAGGAGGATTCCCTGAGCCCAGGATTTTGAGGTTTCAGTGAGCTATGATTGTGCCGCTGCACTCCAGCCTGAGTGACAGAGTAAGATCCTGTCTCTAATAGAAAAAAAAAAAAGCCATATATGAAAAACTCACAGTGAACATCATACTCAATGCTGAAAAACTGAATTTTTCTTCTAGATCAGGAAAGAGGCAAGAAGGCCTGCTGTTGCCTCTTCTATTCAACATAGTACTGGAAGTTCTAGCACAGCAATTCGACAAGAAAAATAAATACAGGGCATTCAAATTGGAAAGAAAGAAGTAAAATTCTCTCCCTTTATGGATGATATGATATTTTATGTAGAAAACACTTACTACACACACATACACACACACACAAATTGTTACAGCTAATAGATATCAATTAAGCCAAGTAGCAGGATACAAAGTCAACACACAAAAATTACCTGCATTTCTATATTGTAACAATGAGCAACCTGAAAAGAAAGTTACAAAAATAATTTTATTTATGATACAATGAAAAAAAATACTTAGGCATTAACCAAGGAGGTGAAAGACATGTACAATAAAAACTATGAAATACTGCTGAAAGACTATAAAGACATAAATAAATGAAAACAAAGTCCATGAATTTGAAGACTTAACATTGTTAAGATGACAATACTACAAAGTGATCTACAGATTAAATACAATTCTAAATCCCAATGACGTTTTATGCAGAAAAAGGCCCATCATAAAATTCATATGGAACCCCTAATAGCCAAAACAATCTTGAAAAAGAACAAAGCTGGAGCACTCACACTTCCTGATTTCAAAACTTACTACACGGCAACAGTAATCAAAACGATATGCCATTGATGTAAACACAGACACACAGACCAGTGGAATAAAATAGAGGCCTCAGAAATAAATGCTGGAATATATGAACAAATGACTTTTGACAAGGGAGTCGACTGTTAAATAGGGAAAGGACAGTCTTTTGAACAAATGGTACTGGATAAGCCGGATATCCACATGCAAAAGAATGAAGGTGGACGTTTATCTAACACCATATACAAAAATTAACTCAAAACAGGTAAAAAAAAAAAAACCTAAATGTAAGCCCTAAAACTATAGGGCTTTCTTATTTTTTTTTGAGACAGAGTTTCGCTCTTGTTGCCCAAGCTGGAGTGCAATGGTGTGATCTCGCCTCAACACAACCTCCGCCTCCCGGGTTCAAGCAATTCTCCTACCTCAGCATCTCGAGTAGCTGGGATTACAGGCATGCACCATCACACCCAGCTAATTTTTTGTGTTTTTAGTACAGATGGGGTTTCTCCATGTTGGTCAGGCTGGTCTCAAACTCCCAACCTCAGGTGATCCGCCTGCCTCGGCCTCCCAAAGTGCTGGGATTACAGGCATGAGCCACTGTGCCCGGACAAAACTATAGGACTCTTAGAAGAAAACACAGGGCAAAATCTTCACAACACTGTATTTAGCAGTGACTTCCTGGATGTGACATCAAAGGCACAGGCAACAAAAGAAAAAAAACAGACAAACTGAATGTAATCAAAATTTTAAAACATTGCACGTCAGAAAACACTATCTGGCTGGGTGAGGTGGCTCATGCCTGCAATCTCAGGACTTTGGGAGGCTGGGGCTGGAGGACTACTTGAGCGTAGGAGTTTAAGGATACAATGAACAATGGTCACACCACTGCACTCCAGCCTGGGCAACAGGGTGAGTCTCAAAAAAAAAACAAAAAAGCCTGGTGTAGTGGCTCATACCTGTAATCCCAACACTTTGTGAAGCCAAGGGAGGAGGACTGCTTGAATCCAGGAGTTCAAAACCAGCCTGGGCAGCACAGCAAGACCCCCATCTCTACAAAAATTTATCTAGGAGTTGTGGTATGTACCTGTGGTCCCAGCTACATGGGAGGATGGCTTGAGCCTGGGAGGTTGAGGCTGCAGTGAGCTGTGATTGTGCCACTGCACTCCAGCCTGTACGACACAGCAAGAACCAGTCAAAACAAAACAAAACAAAACAAAACAAAACCCTATCAGAGTAAACAGGCAACCCACAAAATGGAAGAAAATGTTTGCAAGTCATATATCTGATAAAGGATTGATATCCAGAATATATAGAAAACTCCTACAACTCAACAACAAAAAACAACCCATTTCACAAATGAACAACAGACATAAACAAGCATTTTTCCAAAGAAGATACACAAAAGGCCAATAAGCACATGAAAGGATGCTCAATTTCATTCATCATTAGGGGACTACAAATCAAAACCACAATGAAATACTACCTCATACCCAACAGAACGGCTACTAACAAACAAAGAGAAAATAACAAGTGTTGATCAGGATGTGAAGAAATTGGAATGCTTAGGCACTGTTGATGGGAATGTAAAATGGTACAGCCAATATGGAAAACAGTGTGGCCTTTATAAAGAAATTAAAAATAGAATTACTATATGAGGTAGCAGTTCCACTTCTGGATAAAACTACTCCACTTCTGGGAATCCCACCCAAAAGAATTGGAAGCGAGGTTGCAAAAAGATAGTTGTACACCCATGTTCATAGCAGCATTATTTACAATAGCTAAAATGTAGAAGTGACCCAGGAATCCATCCACAGATGAATGGATAAACAAATTGTGGTATAGCTATAGAAGGGAATATTAGTCAGCCTTAAGCTGGAAGGAAATTCTGGCACAAGCTACAACGTGGATAAACCTTGAGGCCATTATTCTAAGTGAAAGAAGGCAGTCATGCTAGGCCCAGTGGTTCATGTCTGCAACCCCAGCACTTTGGGAGGTCAAGGCAAAAGGATCGCTAGAGCCCAAAGTTTGAGACCAGCCTGGGCAATATAGGGAGACTCATTTCCACAAAAAATAAAAATAAAAAATTAGTGGGGGATGGTGGCACGTGACTGTGGTCCCAGCTACTCAGGAGGCTGAGGCAGGAGGATCACTTGAGCCCAGGAGGTTGAGGCTGCAGTGAGCTATGACCATACCACTGCACTCCAGCCCGGGCAACAGACAGAGACCTTGTCTTCAAAAAAAAAAAAATCCAGTTCTAAAAAGACATATCCTATATAGTTCCATTTATATGAGATCCTAGACAGTAAAAATCACAGAGACAGAAAGTAAGGTGATGGCTGCTAGGGACTGAGGGGAGAGGTGTGCGGAGTTATTATTTAATGTACACAGTTTCAGTTTTACATGCTGAAAAGCATTATGGAGAAGGATAGTGGTAATTATTGCACAAAAGTACAAATGCATTTAATGCAACTAAACTGTGCACTTTAAAATGGTCAAGATGGTAAATTTTATGTATTTTACCTCAACAAAAATAAATAATTTTTTAAATAAGCTGCTTACATAAGGCACTATCATTGGCAGAATCACATAAAGTTATTTTCCCATTAGTACAAAGCGGATAAGAAATACACTATTCAATAACATGATAAAATTATAAGGCATAACTTGTGCTTCATTTTAACCTGAGGTAAATGGTTAACAGTTTACAGGGAAGGAAAAAATAAAACATGACAGAAATTGCTGTCTTGAGGAGTACTCCTTCTGAAATTGTTAGCTAAATGTTTGTATCAGGCAACTTCAATCCGGAGTTTGAGGAACGCATATGGCAATGTCACTCTGTGAGCTGCCCCTCGGCACAGTGACCCAGGGCGGCAGGGAGGAGGGCCCAGCTCCCACAGGAGAGGCGGGCATTCCAACTGCCATGGGGTGGGGTGCTGCAGGGCTGTGGATGTGGAGCATAGGGTAGCTTTGTGACCTAAGAAAGGAATTCGCTACAATGTGTTCCATTTCCACATCACACAGTGTGGGTTCTTGTGAGGATGAGCAGGTAGCAAATCCTCAAGGAACACTGACTGAATGAATCCATAACTCAATGGCCACAGGCCTGGAAAGGAAGAGGGCCAAAGGGGGCCGAAGTTGCTGGGTGGATGAGAACATCCTTTAACTTTGGTGCAAAAGTCACCGGCACTTCCCAGGTTAGGTCTGCAAAGAGTGCATTTTCCAATAAGGAGGGCGGCTGGCAAAGCACAGCCTTGTCCCTTTGGGTTTAACCTCCTTGATTTTCCCTCTTAGCCTCCTGTGGCACCACCAGGCCTCCAGGGACACCACCGCCCTCTAAAGTGCTGGAGCAATGAGAGAAACTCTCAAAGTCTGTTCCAGAGAACACAGCTGGGGCCACTGGAGCTCGCCCCCTCTGCGATTTGTTAGTGAGATATCTGACTGGAAAAGCGGTCCCTGTCTGTGTGATTCTCGTGCATGCTTCAAAAGGCTGTGACCTCAAAAGCAGCGATGACTCGATAGCCCAGGGAAGGAAGAACTCGCTGTGCAAAACAAGACTGAGCATGGAAAACAAGAGGACTGCACAGTCAACCACTAAAGGGATTTGAAATCGGGTGCGTTTTGTTTCTTTGACTATATAAATGAAAACATTTTCACCAAGATAAAAACTGAAACTAAAGATGAATGTTGCAGGACAATGGAAAGAGACTCTTCTGGTCAATCCTCAGGCCCCTGCTATGTGTGTGTGCTCACTGAATGTCTTTAGGACAGGGGCGGGAAAAACAGATGGTAGAAGATAGAACATTTGAAAAATAATAAAGAAGTACACAGAATAAACCAAAAGAATTTCCTGCAATCTATCCAGGTGGAAAGTCAATATTTTAATTTACTACAATGTGTGTGTGTGCGTGTGTGTGAGTGTGTGTGTGTGTGTGTGTGTGTACAAAAGGGGATAATGTGGTTAAAATAAAATAAACTCTTCAGCCCAGTTCCTATACATACACACACTAGGGGATCATTCTGTTCATACACTTTCATATCATACTTTTTTACTTAATGTTATATAAACATTCTCCCATAAGGAAACATTTCTGAAGACATGAATTTTTATTGTGGTGTAATATTCTATCATTTCAATATACAATGAATCACTGGACGTTGAGTTTGTTTCTCCTTTCTTGCTACTAAAACTACAATGTGGCACAAATCTCTGTCTAAGTTCCTGAATGTTTCTGTGTGGTTGATTGCTGGAAGAGAAATGACTAGGCAAAAGTTATCGACTTTTTGAAGTCTTCGGCTTATGTTTTGTTTTTGTTGTTGTTGTTGTTGTTTTGTTTTCTGAGATGGAGTTGTTGCCTGGGCTAGAGTGCAATGGCGCGATCTCGGCTCACTGCAACCTCCGCTTCCCGAGTTCCAGCAATTCTCCTGCATCAGCCTCCCGAGTAGCTGGGATTACAGGCACCCGCCACCATGCCTGGCTAATTTTTGTATTTTTAGTAGAGACGGGGTTTCACAATGTTGGCCAGGCTGGTCTAGAACTCCTGACCTCAGTTGATCCACCCACCTCGGCCTCCCAAAATGCTGGGACTACAGGCATGAGCCACAGCACCCGTCCAGTCTTGGGCTTATTGACAAAAAGGATGGATTTCTCTTTCTACCAGCTGCACCTGAGAGAACCTTTGTCCCTGTCTCCTTGTCTTCTGTGAGAATTATAATTCCTTTTTTGGCTGAAACTATTTAAAGGGACCTCAACAAACAATACAAAGTATTGGCAGGGAAAGCTAAGCTTGTGGTGAGTACTTTCACACACTGAGACTGCAAACCGCAAGGATTGACTCTCATAGCGCCCTTGCCTGTTCACCCCCTTCTTTGTACTTATCTTCCCTCTGTAACTGCACCTGTTGTCACCACCTCCCATGCTACCTTGGAATTCCCTCCCAGACAACGTGTAACTTTGCTGCAATCAGGAGAGAGGCTCAGAGGCTCAGTCTCATTTTCCAGGAGGACCAGGGCTTACTCTCCATCCACATTTCCTGGCTCCCTGAGCTATCTCAGCCTGAGGGTTAGATGCATTTATCCATGAGAAATTAGCCATATATCTTAATAAAACAGAAACAATTACATGACAGAGGAAGAGAAAGTGGGCTTTTCGCATTTGATGAGGTGAACAGATAAAAAGGGGAAGAAGGACCTAGGATGTATTCAGCACGTGCAGTTTTCTTTCCTAACAATATGTCTAATTTAATTCCAACAACAACCCTGATAGATAAATAGCAAAGATAGAAGCTCAAATATGGGCTTAGAGAAGGGACACTGTGGCCCACGGTGACCAAGCTCATCACTGCCTGGTGCTGATGCTCCATGGAATCCTAGCACAGCTGATGCTGGGAGGCGGATAGGGCACCTCCGTCCAGCCTCGCCCAGCCCAGCCCTGTCTGCTCCACTTGGCTGTCCTACATCACACTCAGTAAGGTCAGTGTCTACAGAAACCCACACCAGCTTGTTCTCAAACAACAGCGACGCTTGGCCAAGTAGATACCACTCTGTGCAGCTTATTCTCGTCTCCGCTTGTGTCAGAAGTGCCCAGTAGAAGGAGTAGTTAACTTCCCTAAAAATCCAGACAGCTTTATCCTTATTGACAAAAATTACTTGTTTATGGCACATGGTTGGTCCGATATGGTTGCTGGGAAATAGAAATCTATGAAGGGATCAGCAGGTGTTCAGTAAATATTTGCTGAGTGAATTAATGCATTAATTAATTCACCTTTCTATACCAAATATTCATGATGCAAGGAGGGGCCGATATGGCAGGCAGGATGAGCGTTCCTTTTCTCATTGACCAGGTATTTCTAAATAACAGATACAAGGTGTGTCTAGACTATAAATTTGGAAAAATGAAGTTTGAAAATTTATTAGAAAAATTTTTATTGATACATAATAGATGTGTATATTTGGGGGGGTATATGTGATACTTCGTTATGTTCACATAATGTGTACAGATCAAATCAGGATAATTGGAATATCCATCACTTTTCTTAATTGGACCTATCCATCGTTTATCTTTCCTTTATGCTAGGAAAAGAATTTATAAAATAGAAAACAGGATAATGGGGTTAAGATAAAATCCATTCTTATCTTCAGAAAACGAAAGGGGCTGCACACAAGAGATTTGCTGGAGCCAGCTTCTTAACAGAGACCTTTCCACTTCCTGCCGTGACACCTGCACGAGCCGCTCATTTGTCTCTGCCTCCAAGACTCCCTTGCTTTTAAACAACTTGTCAACAAAATAATCTTCCTCCAAGCCAGTGTGGGTGTCATCACTCTCTTGCTGAAACAACAATCGGCAGCTTCCCAGGGCTGACCAAGTGACTCGACATCCCCCCACCATCCCCATCCTCCCGGTGTGCCAGGTGCCAGGCTTGGCGGGCAGGCAGGGGAGCTAGGCTGGGGTCACTGTTCTGCAGGAACAGGAAGCCCACAGGGGACACACTCCAATGAGCCAACACTCAGGATAAACTGTGAAAAGTGCGGCTGAAGTGAATGCCGGGCTCAGGGGCCCAACAGGGTAGAAGCAGTGATGAATTCACCCTGGCTGAATGGGAAAGGGGGTTCACTATGAGGGGGAAGACAGGCTGGCTCTTCAAGGATCAAAGGATACCACCAAGCAGATGACAAGGACGCTGCAGTGAGGACCTGGGGACTGGGCTGTGTTCCTGGCAGGAGAAATGGCTGAAGGAGCACCTGCATCTGACGTTCACAGCGGCCCGCAAGCACCTGGTCCACTCACTGGGTCTGTCTTCTCCTCCTCCTCTGCAGCACCCAAGGGACCAGGACAACCTCTCTCTGTCCCGTGGGCACCCCAGGAAGCCTCCTTGTCTCCACAGCTGGGGCTTGGCTCTCCCTCCTTGGAATCCTCACAGGACTTTTCCTAATCTGTGCTGTGAAGCACATCCACAGTAACAGGCAATAGGAGCCACATCTAACGTGATGGCCAGTTTTGGTGGCCCCACGTTGTCCAGGACAGCCTTGGCCACTCCCGCTTGTCCCAGCAGAGTACTAAGAATGTACTCTTTCACTCTCAGAGTCTGCTGAGTGCACAATATGCCATAAGACTCCTCCCAGGTTCCCCAACACACACAAGCACTCCTGGAAGTACTTGGAGGGGGAGATGGCGGGAGCGGCATACAGCCAAGTTACAGAGCGGACTCTGAGTCAGAATTTCAGATGGGCCAGGAGAACTCACAAAATGCCTCGATTTCCTCACCTGTAGAATGGCAGGATGGGCGAGGGAGGAATGCGTGTGTGTGTGTGTGTGTGTGTGTGTGTGTGTGTGTGTGTATCAGTACTTTATACAAGCTCATAGCAAAAAAATTCCTATATGGACTTTATCTCGTGTTACTTCCTTTTCTTTTTAATCTTTCATCCCTTGAAGTACCAAGCTTAGGGTCAGAGCGGAAAATGCAGAAGCCTTATATGAATTGGGTTCCCCATCATATGATGAATAGTTGCTTTCAGTGATTTCTACATATTCTTCACAGAGAAGAAAAAAAGGAAAATAAACATGGTAGCCTTTCCATTGGGCACAGTGCCATTACCAGACACTGACACACGAGAGCCATCACATTCATCACAGTCTGCTGTCCAGTATCTCCATCTCCATTAAAAAGAGAATCTTATACACATATACATGTGAGCAACCTATAACTGACACCTCCTAGAAGAGCTAAACACATAGTCCTTCTTGGCCATGTCCGGTTTATATACATTTATTTCTAAATTCATGTCCATCCTACATATGCTGGTTTTGCAAATATTTATGACTGCAGCATCATGTGGGTGTATACACCTCATTTTTGTTTGTCTGTTTTTTGGAGATAGGGTCTCACTCTGTCCCCCAGGCTGGAGTGCCCTGGCAGGATCCTAGCTCACTGCAGTCTCAAACTCCTGGGCTCACATGATCCTCCTGCCTCAGCCTCCCAAGTAGGTGAGCCTACAGGCACACATCACTATGTCTGCTAATCTTTTTAATTTTTTGTAGAGATGGGGGTCTCGCTATGTTGCCCTGGCTGGTCTCAAACTCCTGGTCTCAAGAGATGCTCCTGCCTTAGCCCTCCTCACCCTTTGGAGAGTTTTACCCAATTGTCTGAGAGTATTTATGCTAATTTAACCAGTCTTTCCTACTATGAGTATTTGCAGTTCTAAAGGATGCAATTAGAATCTCTGTAACAATCATGTAAATATTTTCAGGGGAAAATCCTCACAATGCAATTTCTGGGTTAAAAGCATGCAGTTGTTTTATACTGGCCCCTTATGCACTCCCACATGGCATTTTTCACAAGCACAATTTCCCATATCCTTAGTAATGCTGGGTGAAAGGTGACTTATCCTTATGTCTCTCTAAGCATATCACCGATACTGACTGCCTCCCCATTACCACTATCCATGTATCTCCTAGAATTTGCCTCTTGGGTCCTTCCCAGGACTGGCTCTCTGATGTCTTTGAGGCCTGGGAGTCCTTTTACTGCATTGGATCTTTACCCTTTGGCGTGAATATTGTCCCATCCATTCTTTACCCAATTTTTAGTTTAAACTCTGTTATTCCTTAGTTTCTGGTCTATGATGTATTGGGGAAAAAAAAGCCTCTCTTACTCTAGGATTATAACTTATATTCAAGATGTGGTCCAAATATTCCTTTATGTTTTCTCCCAAGTCCTTTTAAAATGTGCAAGCTTTTGCTCCATCAGATACATGGCATGAGATAGAAAATTGTGTCTAATGTTTTCACCCAAAACCTTAAGTAGACTATCCCTTTGCCAAGGCTTGAAGCACCATCTTTGTTACCTGTCTAAATTCCCATGTATGAATGTGTCTGCTACAGAACTGTCTTTTCTCTTCCACTGATTGACTACATCATCTTGCTGTGACTGACCTGCCCTCATTTCCAACTGCTTTTTAAATGCTTAAGGAAAGTCCTGTAATTCATCTTTTTCTCCCAAACTTTGTTATTCTCACCCATGTATTCTGTCACATGAACTTTATCAATTTATCAAGTTCTTGCCAAAAGTTATAATTCCAACTGGAATTTTATCTTACATGTTAATTTGGGAATGATTAGTGTCTATACAACAAGCCTCCTCACCTTATCATTAGCCATTAGAGTTTCTTTTTTTGTTGTTGTTGAGACCGAGTCTCACTCTGTCGCCCAGGCGGGAGTGCAGTGATAGGATCTCAGCACACTGCAACCTCCATCTCCCAGGTTCAAGCAATTCTCCTGCCTCAGCCTCCTGAGTAGCTGGGATTACAGGCGCGCACCAAGACGCCAGGCTAATTTTTGTATTTTTAGTAGAGATGGTGTTTCACCATGTTGGTCAGGCTGGTCTCAAACTCCTGACCTCGTGATCCGCCCACCTCAGCCTCCCAAAGTGCTGGGATTACAGGCGTGAGCTGAGCCCAGCTGGAGTTTATTTTCTCCTTGAAAACGGCACACATGAAACAGACAATACTCTTTTTTTTTGCTTCCCATCTCTACTCTTCCCACAGCCCCTAACACACCCCTCAGCTCTGCAGGAGAAAGATTTCAGGTAGGAGTTGAATCCCAGTTCCACGAAGGCTACATGCCTTGGAGCAATTAGTCTCTTTGAGTGTTCTACTGTGACAGATGGCTGTTGTTATTTAACCATATAATCTTTTACTTGCCCTAAATTGTAGGTGTTTGGCTATTGGTATGTATTATTGTAAATATTTTTCAAGTCAGAATGATGCCAGAGTATAGCTAAGTGTTCACATAAAGGTTTCATTAGCTCAATGGATAGTCTATGCCAGAGCGAAGAAAATCCAACATTGTGGGGAAGGTGAACATCATTAGTTTTTCTGTATGTTTTGTTACTCAGCAAAATGTAATCCAACAGCCTTAAGAGGAAAAGGCCATTTTCTATCATTACAGTGACTGTCTTCCCCATCTGCTGATCACCTCACTTTATGAACACTTACCTTGCACCAGTTGCATTCCTACCAAGCAACTGACTCCAAGCTGTGATTAGATTGGTCACCAGAGATGAATGCAGATGCACACAAGTATCAACAGCAATTTGTATGCTTTGAGCACTCCTCTCTAAGAAACTCAGTTCAGATTTCTTTAAAACAAATTTATTTCTCAACTCTCCCCGCTAAGTAGGAAAGAGAATGCATTTACTGATGGGGAAGGAAACTAGGGAAAAAGAATGAGACCAGTCACCCTAAAACAAAGTCTTATGTACTTAATTCCCCTCCCAGTGTGACCAACATCGTGTCTCCCACTAAAACACCAGCCAAGCTTCACACAAATTAAAGAGAAGGAATTTTACACAGGGCGAGGTTTTCTGAGTGAGGCATATAAAAATAGCACAATCTACGTGCTCTTATCCATGCAATTCGGCATGGTTCAGGACAGAGCAGACAAGTAATTGCATTTGATATTAAAATCAAGCATGAAAATTCTCAGATAGTTCACTTAAAAAATTAGATAGGCTGTATAAATATTTAACTAATTTTGTAACTCCCATGCCTTTTGGTTTCATAATTTTTAAAAATTTAAACTATGCTTCCTTTTTGAAATAAAGAGTTATTAACTACAGTGGAAATCGTTTTCAACTTAACTCAACAGCAATAACAGAATCTTTTTTTTTTTTTGAGACAGAGTCTTGCTCTGTTGTCCAGGCTGGGGTGCAATGGTGCCATCTCAGCTCACTGCAACCTCTGCCTCCTGGGTTTAAACGATTCTCCTGCTTCAGCTTCCCGAGTAGCTGGGATTACAGGTGCCTGCCACCATGCCTGGCTAATTTTTGTATTTTTAGTAGAGACGTGGTTTCACCATGCTGGCCAGGTTGGTCTCGAACTCCTAACCTCAGGTGATCTGCCCACCTCTGCCTCCCATAGTGCTGGGATTACAGGCGTGAGCCACTGCACCCGGCCAATAACAGAAACTTTCATTAAAACTTGAATAATCAGTATCAAACTCATACATCAAAAATCGTATTTTCAATTTTCAAGTTATATCCTCAAGAAGATTATTACTTATTGACATTTATTTATATAAGTGTATAGGTGTGTGTGTATTAAATCATTCTTGCAATGCTATAAAGAAATACCTAAAACTTGGTAATTTATAAGGAAAAGAAGCTTAATTGGCTCACAGTTCCACAGTCTATGCAGGAAGCATGGTGCTAGAGAGGCCTCAGGGAACTTTCACTCGTGGTGGATGGTGAAGTGGGAGCAGCACATCCCTTGGAGCAAGAGAGTGAGTGGCAGGGGGAGGTGCCACATGCTTCATGTAAACAACCTGATCTTTAGTGAGAACTCACTAACAACCATGAGGACAGCACCAAGCCATGAGAGAATTCGTCCCCATGACCCAAACGCCTCCCACCAGGCCCCACCTCCACACTGGGGATTACAGTTCAACGTGAGATTTGGCAGAAACATATATTCAAACTCTATCAACAGGTTTTCAGAAAGTTTAACATTTCTTTAATTTTGAAAGAAAAATAAATTCATAAGAAGTTGTAAAAAAAAAAATTGTACTGGGAGGCTCCATACCCAGTTTTCTGTGTTTACATCTTGTGTAACTATAGTACAATATCAAAACCAGGAAAGTGATATGGTACAATCCACGACCTCATTCAGATTTCACCAGTATTTCATGCACTCGTGGGTGTGTATTCATACATGGGCAGGAATAGCTATAGGTCTATGCAATTTTATCATAGGCGTAGACTCCCTGCAGCCTTGACCTCCTGGGCTCAGTGTTTTTTCTCACACCACAAGGCTCCAGGTGCCACCTTCTTTACCCACACCCCTCCTCCACTGGCCTCCGCCATCTCTAATCACTGGCAACCACTAATGTGTCCTCTTTCTCTGTAATTTTATTATTTCATAATAATTATGTAAATAAAATATAGTGTAACCTTTACGCTTAATAAGCATAATTCCATGAGCGCCATCCAAGTTGGTGCCTGTATCAATAGTTTCTTTTTAGTGCTGAATAGAATTCCACAGTGTGAATGCACCACAGTTTGTTTAATGATTCACAATTTTAGTTTGTTTCCAGTTTTGGGCTATTAAAAATAAAGATGCTGTGAACATTTGTTTATAGGTTTTTGTGTGACTATTGATTTTCATTCCTCTGGGATAAATGCCAAAGAGTGCAATTGCTGGGTTGTAAGGTAACTGCATACTTAATTTTATAAGAAACTGCCAACTTATTTTCCAGAGTGGCTGTATGATTTTCTAATTTCCACCAACAATGTAGGAGTGATCGATCCAGTTTCTCTACGTTCTAGCCAGTATTAAACAGTGTCACTTTTTTTTATTATTCTTACAGCCATTCTGATAGGTGTTTAGGAATTTCTCACTGCGGCTTTTTTTTGCATTTTGCTAATGGCTAATGATGTTGGACATTTTTGCATGTGCTTATTGGCCGTCTGTATATACTCTTTCCTGAAATGTCAGCGCATATATTTTGCCCATTTTCTGACTGGATTGTTTTGTTACTGCTGAATTTTGAGAATTGTTTATATACTCCAAGTTCTTTGTCAAATGCATGGTTTGGAGATATTTTTTCTAAGTGTACAGAGTCTTTAGAGTCTTTTGCAGAACAAATGTTTTAATTTGATGAGGTCCAGTCTGCCAATTTGTCCTTTTATGAATCATGCTTTTGGTGTTAAATTTAAGAATTCTTCTTCTAGCCCTATGTCCTAAAGATGTTTTTATGTTTTTTTCTGAAGTTTTACATTTTACATTTAAGTCCGTTTTTTGTGTAAGTCTGAGGTTTAGGTCAAAGTCATTTGCCCATCACCACTGTTATAAAGGCACTCCACTGAATTGCTTTGGAACCTTTGTTAAAAATCAATTGGGCAGCCGGGTGCAGTGGCTCACACCTGTAATCCCAGCACTTTGGGAGGCGGAGACTGGCGGATCACGAGGTCAGGAGATCGAGACCATCCTGGCTAACACAGTGAAACCCTGTCTCTACTAAAAATGCAAAACCTTAGCCAGGCGTGGTGGTGGGTGCCTGTAGTCCAGCTAACTCAGGAGGCTGAGGCAGGAGAATGGCACGAACCCGGGAGGCAGCGCTTGCAGTGAGCAGAGATCGCGCTACTGCACTCCAGCCTGGGAGACAGAACGAGACTCGGTGTCAAAATAAATAAATAAATAAACAAATAAATAAATAAATAAATAATAAGTTGGGCATATTTGTGTGGGTCTATTTCTGAATTGACTATTCTATTCCATTGACTACTGTGGTAATATAGCAAGCATAACCATTGTGCAGAATGTTCCCCCCCAGTGTCCTCCCAGACTGGGATTCTCTTCAAATCAATCTATAGCTTTTATGCAATCCCTGTCTTCAGACTTCAATATAAATCCCCTTCTCCCAGACTTCAATATAAATTTTAGAGTATGCTTGTCTATGTGTACAAAAATCCTTGCTGGGACTTTGACAGGGATTGCCTAAAAGCTACAGATAGATTTGAAGAGAATTGACGTTTTGCTATGGTAAGTCTTACAATTCATGAAAATGGGAAGTTTCTCTATTTAGTTAGGTCTTCTTCCATTTCTTTTAACAGCATTTTGTAATTTTCAGCATACAGTTTTACACTTGTTTTATTAAGTTTATACCTAAGTACTTCATATTCTTAGAGTGATTCTGAATGTTATGTCTTCATTTTAATATCAGTTCCCACATATTTGTTGTTAGCATATAGATGTGATTGATTTTCCTGTTGATCCTGTATCCTGTAATCTTGTTTAATTCACTTTTCAGTTCCAGAAGTTTTTATATAAATTCTTTGGGATTTTTTATGTGGATAACCATGTCAATCAGAGACTGTTGTATTTCTTCCTTCCCAATCTGTATGTTTTGTATTTATCATCTGTGCTTTACTGAAGTAGCTAAAATAAGAGAGGTGAAAGTGGACATCTTTACCTTGTTCACAATCAGGGGGAAAGCATCCAGTCATTCACCTTTAACTATAATGACAGCTGTAGGATTTTTGTAGATTCTCTTTATAAATTAAGGAAATTCTCTTCTATTCTTAATTTGCTAAGAATTTTTATCATGAATGGGTACTGTATTTTTCAAATGCTTTTTTTTTTTGTCTACAATTTTTTTCTTTAGCCTATCAATACTGTGGATACACTGGTTGATTTTCAACTCTTCAACCAGCCTTGAACACCTGGAATAAATCACACTTTGTCATGGCATATAATTCCTTTAAGATATTTCTGGCTTTGATTTGCCCATATTTTGTTCAGAATTTTTGTGCCATTGTTCTTGAGAGATTTTGTTCCCTGATTTCCTTTAGCACACTGTCTTTCTTCCTGGTATCAGTTTAATACTGGTTTCGTAAAATTAGTTGGGAATGGTTCCCTCCTCTTATATTTTCTAGAGGAGACTGCATACAGCTAGTAATAATTTTTCTTTAAATGTACCATAGAATTCTCCAGCGAAATTATCTGGGCCCAGAAATTTCTTTTTTGGGAACTTCTAATTACAAATTCAATTTCTTTTTTTTTTTTTTTTGAGACAGAGTCTCGCTCTGTCGCCCAGGCTGGAGTGCAGTGGCACAATCTCGGCTCACTGCAAGCTCTGCCTCCCGGGTTCACGCCATTCTCCTGCCTCAGCCTCTCCGAGTAGCTGGGACTACAGGCACCCGCCACTATGCCCGGCTAATTTTTTTGTATTTTTAGTAGAGACAGGGTTTCACCGTGGTCTCGATCTCCTGACCTCATGATCCGCCCGCCTCGGCCTCCCAAAGTGCTGGGATTACAAGCATGAGCCACCCGCACCCGGCCCAAATTCAATTTCTTTAGTCATTAATGGACTACTCAGATTCTCTACTTCATCTTGGGTATATTTTAGTAACTTGTGTTTTTTAAGGAATTGGTCTATTTTTTCTGAAGTGTTGAATTTATATGTATAAAATTGTTCATGGTATTCCCTTATTTTTTTTCAAGTGTATGTGGGATGTGTGGTGATAGCTTCTGTTTCATTCCTGACATTGATGTCTTTCTCTTTTTATCTTTGTCCAAGGTTTATTAAATTAATTGATTTTGGGGGGCAAGATAAAAATTTTTATTTGATTAAATTTCTCTATTGGTTTTTGTTTTCAATTTCATTTATTTCTTCTCTTATCTTTATAATGTTCTTACATCTGCTTGGTTTGGGCTAGGCACAGTGGCTCATGCCTGTAATCCCAGTACTTTGGGAGGCCAAGGTGGGCAGATCACTTGAGACCAGGAGTTTGAGACCAGCCTGGCCAACATGGTGAAACCTGGTCTCTACTAAAAATACAAAATTTAGCCAGGTGTGGTGGTGTCCACTTGGAGTCCCAGCTACTTGGGAGGCTGAGGCAAGAGAATCACTTGAACCCAGGTGGTGGAGGTTGAATGAGCAGAGATAGCATCACTGCACTCCAGCCTGGGCAACAGAGTAAGACTCCAACTCAAAATAAATAAATAAACAAATAAAAATAAGAAAAATCATCTGCTTGGTTTGGGTTTGTTTTGATCTTCCTTTACTAGTTTTTGAGGACTTAAATTTGAGAGTTTTTTTCTTTCTTTCTTTCTTTTTTAATTTTTCAGTGCTACAATTTCCCCATCAGCACTGGTTTAACTGTGCACTGCAAATCTTGACATGCTGCATTTTCATTTTCATTCAGTACTATGTATCATGTTATTTTCTTTGAGACTTTCTCTTCGACTTACGGATTACTTTAAAGTTTACTGTTTAACTTCCACGTGTTTAGTGATTTAGTGTTACCTTTCTGTCATTGATTTCTAGTTTGATATCACTATGCTTAGAAAACAAACTGTATAATACTAATATTTTAAATGTACTAGGGTTTAAGACTCAGGGTATGGTTTATCTTGGGAAATGCTCTCTGGGCAGATGAAAAGAATGTTTATTCTGCTTTTGTTGTGTAAAATGTTCTATAAATGTCAGTCAAATCCTGTTGACTGATGGCGGTGTTTGGTTCTTCTGTATGTTGGGAGCACATCCTCCTGTTTCTACTCAATGGTGGGTGTGAGATTAGCTCTCAGCTTGACTGCTGAAACCATGAGGAGGAATTGCATGCAGCTTTTGGTTGGTGTTTGGCTGGAGTAGGGTAGGCATTATCAAAAAGTTTTTTGTGCTCTTAGACCATCTTTTTCCTGGTCCTTTGGAGGGAGCTTTTTTGTTGGTGTTTGTTTGTGTGTCTGTCTGCTTGTCAGCAGTGTCAGGTTGCAGACTTCCCAGAGCAGTATCTGGAATACATGAAGGGCAAAAAGAAAACCTAAGGAACTCAACGCAGCATCATTCCTCAAGTCCTGAGTTTCTCAGGCAAGCTGCCTTCCTCTTTCAACCTTCAGATTCTTCCTGTGTTTATTTGTTGTGTTATGGCCAGAGTTTTGTGCTCCAGGAGGAAGGACCTGGGAGGAATGACACTATTCCATGTTGGCCAGAATTGGAAATCTGTTTAGAAAAATTTTGTTACTGTTTCTATTCTCTCTTCCATTTCTTCTTCCCCTGTGTCTTCACGCCTTTTGATTGTATCCCTGCTTCTAAGCACCTCCAACAGAAAGAAGGCTGGGAAATTAAAGGAGCTGGAATTCCAATCAGTCCATGTTGCTACTCATTAGCAACTCTAGGAGAGGTTCAGTGAATGAAGAAGTTAAAACTACTTACTAAAATGAGGTTTCCAATAAACTGTGGGTGTTAATTATCCATTCAACCCAAGCCCTCAATTAGCAGAAGATACTAAGGTTTAGACCCCATTCACTACCCTTCACTACTGCCCTTCCGTTGCTTTCTAGATGAACTGCTCAGAGGATAAGGTATTCCCCACTCAAACTGAGAAACTGTACGATATAATGGAAATGTCAACTTTTCTGTTAGGAAAGCGTAAATTATGCTTTAAAAATTTTCTTTGCTGTGTGTCAAGCAAAGGGACCAGCTGACATGGTACCTATCTTCGAGGCATGCTCAGTTAAATAATAAGAATCAGGCAGAATACAGAGACAAGTGAATTAAGATTAACTAAAATGTGTGTTTACATTAAATTTAAGCTGATTATGAAGAGAAAACTTAATGCAAGAAGCTGCTTTAGAGTAAAATGGCATTGTTATTAAATTGAAAAAAATAGAATTTCATAAAATGCTCAACTCATAAATAGTAGAAAACTGCCAGAGATATGAAAGCCTGTAAAAACCTGTGATGCAGGCTAGAAAGTGAAGAAGTCAAGGCAATGCTGTTATATTGAATGAATAAGAAAAGTACTTTTTTTTGCTAATTACTTAATGAAACTCAGAAATATCATGAATTACAAACATTTTGCCTAACTTATTTATTTTCAGATTTCATTATGATACAATCAGATGTCTTTATTCTTAAGTCCCTCAAGTAACAAGTCAGTATTTGGCCCTTTTTTTTCCTCTAAAATTATGTATTATAAAATACAATTCACATTTAGGAATAATGAAATCTCTAGATTTTTATAATCTTTCCAGATAACAAAAGACTGAAGAACTGCTAATGCTGAAACATATGTGATGCGTTTTTACAAAAGTTCTTCAAACTCTGAGCTTTCGTATTTTCCATTTTAGTCAACTTGGGGAAAAAATGGTGTCTGATGATAAGGCTATCTAGAAGTCACAGTATTCCTTCCTTTCTTTAACAAAGCACCTTTTACAATACATGTTAATCAAATATTTAAAATAACAACCTTTTAAACATCAACTGGCAATAATTACATTGTGGAAATTCAAACCAGAGATGCTCAGGAATGTGTCCAGAACAATTGCAGAGGGAAAGCTGCATTGTTCCAAAGGCTACGATTTCCAACTCCTGGAACACAGCCCAACAGTAATAACAGAGAAGTGATCAGATTTCCTTCCGTTAAAAAAGGGCTCTCTAGACACAGAAGATCATGAGACCAAGAATCTGAAAGTAACCACCACGTCCACTGCCTCCTCCTGATTCAGAATTTGATGTTAGACTCCTAATTTTCATTATAGCCTATTATTTCCAAAGCACCCTTAAAAAAATCAATATATCTAACTCATTACTATTTTTGGTAATGAGGGGTCCCTTATGTTGGGGGACCTTTATGTTACTGTTGATTCAGCATTCCAGTAAATAAATTTTGGTCCAAGCATAAATCATGCCTTCATTTCTCTAGATTTCATACTGTCAAATTTGTTCCTTTCCTAGCTAATTTCAGATTTTTATTTTGTAGGAATAAAAGCCATGTTCTTGCACCACACTAGTAAACTAGAAACCTCACATGCATCGCTGATTTTCAGACAAACTATGTAACATGGCTTTCAATGGGTGCTTGGCAAGGAGGAAACATAGGCTAATAAACGAAAAATATAAATGTATCTGAGGTGGCATGTCTGCTTCTCCCAAGAAATAAATTGTTCTATACAAAAAACAGCATGCTTTAAAACATTTTTTAAAAATCAACAACCGAGTGTTATTTAACTAGCACACCAAGAGCCTCCTCATACACACCTTCTTTTTGTCTTTCCTTTCTGGTTCTCCTTGTAACCATAGTACCTAAGGGAAGGGTGATTAGCAATTAGCAGACATGGACAGACTTTCTGCAGACTCTCAAAATTTCAGAATTGATCGCTTGCTCTATTTTATTTATGTATTTATTTATTTATTTATTTATTTATTTTGAGATGGAGTCTCACTGTGTCGCCCAGGCCACAGTGCAATGGTGCAATCTCAGCTGACTGCAACCTCCACCTCCTGGGTTCAAGAGATTCTCCCGCCTCAGCCTCCCGAGCAGCTGGGACTACAGGTGCTCACCACCACGCCCAGCTAATTTTTTGTATATTTAGTAGAGTTGGGGTTTCACTGTGTTAGCCAGGATGGTCTCGACCTCCTGACCTCGTGATCCACTCACCTTAGCCTCCCAAAGTGCTGGGATTACAGGCGTGGGCCATCGCGCCCAGCCCCTCTCTTTAATAAGCGTTTTTTCACGTGTATTCTTAATTTATGAATAAAAACTGTACATATTTATGATGTACCACATCAGGCCTTGATGTGTGTACATGTTGTGGAATGGTTCAATCAGGCGAATGAACATATCCATCACCTCACATCCTTAGCATTTTTTGTGGTGAGAATATTTAAAATCCCCTCTTGGCAATTTTCACATGTCCATTATTATTAACTACAGTCAGCACGCTGTACAGTAGCTCTCCAGAGCATCCTCCTTCCGAGGGACACTGCACGCCAGGACAACAACTG
Source organism: Nomascus leucogenys (assembly GCF_006542625.1). Classification (NCBI taxonomy): domain Eukaryota; kingdom Metazoa; phylum Chordata; class Mammalia; order Primates; family Hylobatidae; genus Nomascus; species Nomascus leucogenys. Next base: position 75,002,050 of record NC_044386.1, read on the forward strand.
TCTCTGTCTGCCCTGCTGCACTCTTTCTCTGGGCAATGCCTTCGTTGAAGATTAGGTCCTCTTCTGCCTCTGGTCATCTCAATCAAAACAGCATCACTACCAGTACACATGCTTGAGGTGTCTATTCTTCTATTGTTCTAGCATTTTCTCAGACAGAAAGCTAAATCTTGCTTCTTGTACTGACCAAATGGTGCTGCAGGCTCTGATACCTCAGAGCCTCAGAACTCCCTGCTCTACTCTTTGCTAACTTCTGAGCTGCCCCAGGCACTGAGGGCTGCCCACATGTCCACAGGCACTTTCTCCAGATGGTGGAGCTGGTCCTTATTCTTAGTGTCCCGTCACTGCAGACACTGGCTCCAGTTACCCCTTCACTACACACATCAAGCGGGCACTCTAGAGCCGTGAGGGCTACCTATGCTGGGAGTGGCAGGAAGAACCGACTAATAATACTGTGTAAGAGGAACCAGACCACAGGAGATTCACAGATGAAAGACAGATCAGAGACCACTGCAGTTGAGGGCTCCACACTGTGGCACTGGGAAAAAAGGAGCGGTCTTCACTATATTACCAAAACCACTGGGCAAGACTGGGTGAATAATTACATACTGGAGAAAGAAGAAAGAGATAAAGATGATCTTTGGGACTGAGTGACAAGTGAGGCACAATTCAGAAGACCTGGCCAATAACCAGGGCATGGGCAAGGATATAGGTTGACTCTGGTCCCAGGAACTGTCCAGAAATACACGGTGGGAGGTGGTTGTAAAAAAGAACTCAACTGTTAGAGGCAGTGCAGCCAAGCAAAGGGATTGGCCAGTCTCTTTTAAATACAGATACTTTCTATTTCCTATATGAAGATTAAAGGAAAGAACCTGATGGAGAGGAAGCTATCATTTTAGAAAGGTGTCAGTGAATGTGGGTACAGGAAAAGCCAAATACAGAGCGTGGGTAGAGAGGTGAATTCCACAGGGAGCAGCATCTCTGCGAGAAATACACTGGTCTGGGGCGAGGGCAGGCTACAGGTAAACCAATGCTGTTGGTCTTCTGATGGAAACAAAATTTGAGTTTCACGACTATCAGCAAAGATGGGATGTTAGGACGAAGGCCTTGAGGACAGAGAATGTTCTGGGTGGTGAAGACAATGAAGATAAAATAATAAATGTATTTACTAGGAGACATTTTGTCATCAGAGACCATTTTCTCCAGTGGGTGGGCTTGCATCTTTTTGAAGGCTGGAAAAAAGCAACATAAACCCATGATTTAAAGGGGATAGAGGGACTTGAAACAGATTTCTTTGCTGCCTGAGATGGGAGGCAGAACCAGGCAATTAAGCACGAGTTGAACTAAAATTTCTGACAGAGCAGAAGGAAGAGTAAGAATGGGAGAGAGGGAGAGAAGATGACCAGGGTCTTCTCAAAAGCAGGGTCTTCTCAAAAGCAGAAAAGCACCTTTGCTCAAATGCCTGACAATGTAAAACAAGAAAAGAGAGAGACAGAGACAGACAGAGAGATCAGAAGTAGTTGAGAAACTTGGAGAAATGTGAAGTCCCTTCTGAGTAGACTTCACCAAGGTGCTGCTTTTCTGGGCATGCTGGAAGGAGTAAGAATTAGGGTAGGGAGGAAAAACAGTTACTGATTCATTTCACAATCAATGTGGAAAAATCCAAATTAGTCCAAATGCCCTTCCCAATTACATGTTAATAGCCACTTAACATTTTGTCTCTGCATCAGTAGACCAAACTTTGAATCATATTAAATGATGTCTGACTTTTTTTTTTCTCATTAACTACATGGAAAACAGTCTCCGAAAATGTTACCCATGTAGGCAAAGTAAACTAATGGTTCACTAAACAGCACCTCCAATGAATCAGTGCTCACTTGGCACACCCTCACTGCACTCCAACAAAGATCAAGGCAATGACACGGAGGAGGACCCTTTACCCCAGAGGTGTGTGCAGTGATGATGGGCTCCTCTCAGTGCCAGGCCTGAGACCTCAGTTTCCCCACACTTTATTTCACCAGTGTGTCATGCACTCAAACACCCGAGGGGTCGAGGCTGGGCTCAGTCACGGAGATAAAACACAGGATTAAACGGAGATTTAAATCCCTTGGTGGAATCTGACCATATGGAACTCCAGATAAAAATGGTTAGAGCCTCTAACAATTTTTTTTTTTTTTGAGACAGAGTCTCGCTCTGTCACCAGGCTGGAGTGCAGTGGTGCAATCTCAGCTCACTGCAACCTCCAACTCTTTGGTTCAAGCGATTCTCCTGCCTCAGCCTCCCAAGTAGCTGGGATTACAGGTGCAGGTCACCATGCCCGGCTAATTTTTTTTGTATTTTTAGTAGAGATGGGGTTTCACCATGTTGGCCAGGCTGGTCTCTATCTCCTGACCTCGTGATCTGCCCGCCTCAGCCTCCCAAAGTGCTGGGATTACAGGTGTGAGCCACCGCACCCGGCCGCCCCTAACAATTTTTCTCCCAACTTCTTAGGCCTCACTTCTGAGAAACTTTTTCTTTTCTTGTGTAAGATTTACTGCAGAAATTAGAATTAGTCTTAATGACTAAACCAAAACAATGACTTCAACATGTGTATTCTATTGCTCACCTATCAGAATATCAAATATATAATTAAAGTCAATTTTAATGTAAAACCAAAGTATGTGCTATTTTTTACTATTATATGAGATCATGTTGGAATAATGGCAATATTCAGAATATCTGGGGATTTAACTCAATTTTACTTTGCATTCTAATGTTTTGTGGGCTACAGTTGTCTTCCCATTTACTAATAGAAATTGATTCTAGAAGTATAGATATAGAACATTCTTGGACATTCCAATGGGAGCCCAAAGTGAAAGATCTTTTCTTGAAAGCTACTTGGTTACATGGATAAAAAACCTTAAAACAATATTCATACCATTTGACTCAGTAATCTTATTTAATGAAATATATCTCAAAGAAATAATCCATAACACATACAGTAACTTAGGCACAAAGATATTCATCAAAACATTATTTAGTCAACCAAATCAGAGCAAGTAATCTAAATGTCCAACAATAGAAAACTACTAAGTAAAATACATTATTTGGCCAGTCAAGGGAATACTATACAGCCCTTAAAATAAATGTAAAACATATTTAATAGCACAAGAGTATCTATAATATAAAGTTACACATAAAAGTATGATAGTAACTTGTATGTACAGTGTGTAAATAATAGTGCATACATATTAAATGTGCATGAATAACTAAAAGAAATACATCCAAATGTATTCATGTATTATAAAATTTTCTTCGTGAAGACTTTTTTTTTAATTTTGGAAAATAATAGATATTATTTTGTAGAAGCAGTAAAAGTGTAATGAGTACCAAATTTCCTAAATAATGATCTTATCGACTCCAGATGGGTCTTCATTTCACAATTTAAATATACAGAACAGATTGGGCATGGTGGCTCACACCTGTAATCCCAGCACTTGGGGAAACCGAGGTGGGCGGGTCACAAGCCCAGGAGTTCGAGACCACCCCAGGCAACATGGTGAAACCCCCTCTCTACTAAACAAACAGACAAAAAAAATCGGGAGCCTGAGGTGGGAGGGTCACTTGAGCGCAGGAGGCAGAGGTTGCAGTGAGCCAAGATCACACCACTGCACTCCAGTGTGGGCGACAGAGCGAGATCCTGTCTCAAAAAAAATTTTTTTAAGTACAGAACACCTCACACAGGTAAAAAGTTCCTGCACCTGACACAATGTTAAAAAAATATAAAAATGTAATCTCACATATGTGTTATGTATAAAGTCCTATATGTGCTATGTATAAAAACCTACGGGTGTACAGATCATGTATAGAGTTCACAGCTAAGTAAAGGAGAATGTCTGCCTCCCTTCTTTCTACTTAATCATTCTCCTACCTGCTTTCCTCCCTTTCATCACATCTGAACAGAGCAGGTGTCTAAGCATCCCATAAGTTTGCAGCTCTGAAAACCCCTGGAGATTCTTCTGCACCAGCTCCTTGCAGGTTGTAACCCTCTTAGAACTATGTACCCAACGTGGCTGCCACCAGAAGGATGATGGTAGGAACATTTCAGGTAGTCAAAACCCCCAGCGGTTTCACTTGTATCAGGGATAAACATACTAAGAGCTAAACTAAATAGAACTTAATTTGGGGCACAGTAGCAACTGGTATATATCTACCTTCTGATGAAACATAGCAAGATATCCCAGTGTCCCAAGTATTTAAAGAAAGAAAACTCCTGTTTCTTATACCAATTTTACCATTTTTTGCTATTCATATCCCACCATGGTTCCCTTGGGTCTTTCCATGCCTTCTAGTCTGCTGTGGACTGAGTGTCAGTTCCCCAGGCCAAGTGCCCAGAAACTCATCCCTTTCTTCACTCCTGCCCTGCAACCACGGCCCAACAGTGTCCCTAGGAGCTGTAATTATTCATTCTTCACACATTCCTTGCCTGGCGTGCTCAATTGCTCACTCACTCCTGGGCTCAAACCAAACATTCTCTTCATGAGTTTCTTCAGTAACTTTAATGTGGCCTTAAGGACTTATGAGTGTCACAAGTCAAACTTGCAAAGCTTGAACGGGGGCACTAAAAAAGTGGAAAATCCCAAACTATCATCATTTGGATTTATGTCACTGGAAATTTCATTGTTACAAGAGCAGTTATCATAGAGTTAAGCTGCCTCTTAAAGCTTAAGTATTTAGAAGGAAAGAGACAGTACAAGAATACACTAATCAACACGGAGCAATTGAACTAAAAAGTCAAGTCATAGCAGAGAATACAAGAGGTAATTATTCAGTGATATTATGTATTTTGAAAATTAAAAATGGCAAAGTTCACTGTTTTGCCTCCTTCCAGCTAGTTCCCACTGTTAACCTACAAAATGCAAAGTGCTTTGATAAGCCTAGAATTTTAAAAATCTCTCTATATGTAGCTCACTTTGCACTAACCTGTTAGAGTAAGTGTAAATTAGTTAACAGCACTTCACTGTGAAGCATCAAAACTAGTGTTTTGCAATACATATTCACAAAACCAGTCCCTTACAAGCCTTCTTCTCTACCATCTCAACAGGCTCCACTATCAGTATAATGGAATTCTAACATGTTTTGTTTCACATTTCAGGGTTTTGTTCTGATTGTTGCTGTTTTCACAGTTTCATTTATAATGCAAGTAGCCATACAGAAGAAAAAAAAACCATAGAGGTGCCATCTAGAAACATTCACGCTTTTGTGATGATACACAGAAAATAGTTTAGTAATATGTAAGTCTGATGTGTGAGTCCCTCTCTGGCTGACTGATGGTTCCTATTAATTTGGCAGCATGAGCAGGTTCTGATTTTCCTGTTTGCACATTATTGCATAATCAAATATAGTCTTGGGCAAAGGTTGCCATATCAGGAAATTAGATGTCAATTAACAGAGGCTTGCTTTCCTGTCAGCCTTTGTTTAACAAATTCCATCTGCTTTCCTCTGAAGGATGTTGGAGAAGAGAATTTTCCTTAATTATTTTAGAAACTCAGAGATGCGATAAAAAGAGAAAAAATACTGAGCCAAACAGACTCATGAGGTATCCAAACTTGGAGAGAGAAACCAGCAGGTAAAGCCATCACTGCTTATCTCCTAAGGAGAGGTAAATGTCATTCAGGCAGGCAGCTGAGAGCCAGTGCGGGACAATCTGCCCCATTAATTGACCTTTTCTCCTTAATCTCAACAAACCAACCAATGCCCACGATCTATACCCACCCACCAATTCTCAAGAGTTGATTCTACCCCAGGTGTGCTAATTCGGTTACATTTGGAACAAAGTGCATTCCCCTAGCAAGCATCTGAACTTTGCAAGAAGCAGCCATACTTCTAAAAGAGAAAAAGAAAAAAAGAAAAAAAAAAACAACCTTAAGTAACATATGTGACACCACCATTGTAGACAAAGTATGTCAAGGTAATAAATTAGCGCAAATCACTTATTTACTCTCTTTACATTGTAATTTCCTCCACACAAACACTAAATCCATTACCAACAGGATTTCATCTACAGCGGAAAAGCCTAAGTTAAACACTTGGAAATCGTTTGTGGGGGTCACTGGCTACTTCCAAGTTGGGTACACACTCCACATTTGGATCTATATAATCCTAATCCTAACGGGGTAGTTTCCTAAAACTTAATAATTTGCACATCCAACTTTTTCCTATGACAGAATAAAATCAAGCAATTTTCCTGGTCTCTTTGCACATCTCTGGTACAGGCAGACCGAAGTCTTCATCTCTACACCTGCAGCGGTTTACTTGCTTGGACTTTATGTATATAAAATTTTTTTATTAATAAGACTAGGAATCAAAAAATAGAATATAGCAAAAAAAATTTTTTTTTTTTTTTTTGAGATGGAGTCTCGCTCTGTAGCCCAGGCTGGAGTGCAGTGGCGCAATCTTGGCTCACTGCAACCTCCACCTCCCTGGTGCCGGTTCAAGCAATTCTCCTGCCTCAGCCCCGAGTAGCTGGGATTACAGGCACGTGCCACCATGCCCAGCTAATTTTTGTATTTTTAGTAGAGATGGGGTTTCACTATGTTGGCCAGACTGGTCTTGAACTCCTGACCTCGTGATCCACCCGCTTCAGCCTCCCAAAGTGCTGGGATTACAGGCGTGAGCCACCGTGCCCAGCCAAAACATTATTTTTTGTAGAGATGCTATAATTGAGGTCCAAGCTTAAAATTATCTGCATTAAATGCTGGCTCCTCGCCCCACACTGGCCGAGTGCAGCACTGCAGATGATACTGACCACACCCCTGTCCTCTTCCTTTTGGTCTGGATTATGAACTCAAAGAATGTTAAGATTGTTACTAAAATACCACAAAAGATTAAAAAATGGTGCATGAATTAAATGTATGTAAAATGTTCTTAAAAACCTGAATATGGACAATTTGGAACCCAATAACAAAAACTAAGGTACTTCTCTACGGGATGGTTCTTCTTAGGTAATAAGGGAAATATTATGCTTTGGATACAAGAGAAACATTTTAATAGCTCACTGAAGGTTTTATTCACAAACTAATAATTCTAAATTCAGACCAAAAAAACTAATGCAACTATGTTTGAGACCTGAAAATTACTGAGCATGGATTCGGATGCTAAATCCCACCTGTTTATGTACAAAGTATCTGAGGCTCATAGCACACAGCAAAGGGAACCTGAAAAAAGAGTTCCCGGGTTCTACACCCACCATGCTTTGACAACACAATTGCAAGCTGCCAGAGGAGATGGGCTCAGTGCCACTGACCACCACATGGACAACCAATTAAACCACATGCAGTATCAAATGACTAGAAGCTGCGATCTGTGTAAAGCAAATAGAAGGTCTCCTTATGTTTCAAACAGCTCACGGACTCTAAGAAACACGGAAATCAGAGCTGCAAGGCAACACAGAGAGCATCCATTCCAGCACCCTCATTAGAAAGATGATCAAACTGAGTCTGAATGACTTGCCAGAGTTCACACAAACCCTTCCTTGGGATCTAAGCGTTCTTACACCTCAGATTTTCCACTGCAGAGGGTGAGCTTGAAAGCTAAACCCTCCATATTCTCTAAAGGCAAAACACCCTGAAGTATGGAGGAAATTGCCTAGATAATTAATGTTCCAAACAGTTTATGATAATAAAGTAAAATTTTAAGCCTGGAGAACCATGTTTTATTTAGCATATTTAGTATTGCTTCAAACTTTATCTTTATTTTATGATTGAAAAGTGGTTCTCCAGGCATAAGGAGAAAAAGAAAGATGAATGGATAATTGATTGATTGATTGATATAGATACAGGTATACACAGATAAGCACTGTATTTCCAAAACAAGAATGCTTCTTTTAAAAACTGGTTTTCTCTGCTTCTAAATGCCAACACACACACACACACACAAGCAAACAAACAAAAACCCACCACAATCAATTAACATTTTTGAATCTCTTTGAATTTCTGGATCTGCTTTCATTTACTCACCCATGATCACCAGCCTTTTACAATCCTGAGCCAAGTACAGGTCAGGTGCCAGAGAGGCCTCTGCAGTGGTGGTTAATCAATATTGTCCTCTTATGACAGTACTGTGCTTTACAGAACAGTCCAGAAAATGCATCTGCCCCCGAGCTACTGTTAGTGACTATTCCTGAACAGGTATACACTTTTCATAGAATTATACAAAATTAGGCCAGGCGCGGTGGCTCACGCCTATAATCCTAGCACTTTTGGAGGCCAAGGCGGGCAAATCACCAGGTCAGAAGTTGGAGACCAGCCTGGCCAACATAGTGAAACCCCGTCTCTACTAAAAATACAAAAAAATTAGCCAGATGTGGTGGCACGCGCCTGTAGACCCAGCTACTTGGGAGACTGAGGCAGGAGAATCACTCGAACCCAGGAGTCTGAGGTTGCAGTGAGTCAAGACCATGCCATTGCACTCCAGCCTGGGTGACACAGCAAGACTCCATCTCAAAAAAAAAAAATATTAGTCATAAGAGAAATTTTAGAGATGACTTCCTCCAGAGGAGGCCAAATACTTTCATCACTAGAATCTTTCATCCAAACAGAATTTCATTTTATATGTAAATATAACTGATACATAAATTATATACTATACTACATATTCTCATTGTATAATATAAATTACCTGTCACCATACCTGTGTATATAATAGAATATATTCAAAGATGGAAGGGGACTCTCCCTAGTGGGATGCAGTGTCAGAGCACTGCCTGTTTCCCCTGCTGCTACAGCCCCCAGGAGGAATCTCCAGTATCCAAGGCTACCAACCACGGCCACGCCCAGTAGCTTCAGGGAGCCGTATTTTGTTCTCCAAATTAAGCTACTATTGTTGACGCCTCTTGCGCTTTCTCCTCTTCAACACACACCTCTATCCCTCTTATTTATTTATTTATTTTGAGACAAGGTTTCTCTCTGTCGCCCAAGCTGGAGTGCAGTGGCGCGATCTCAGTTCACTGCAGCCTCTGCCTCACGGGTTCAAGATTCTTGTGACTCAGCCTCCTGAGCAGCTGGGATTACAGGAGAGCACAATCACGCCCAGCTAATTTTTGTATTTTTAGCAGAAATGGGGTTTTGCCATGTTGGCCAGGCTGGTCTTGAACTTCTGAGTTCAGGTGATCCGCCCACCTTGGCCTCCCAAAGTGCTGGGATTACCGGCGTAAAACCCCACGCCCAGCCCTCTTTATCATTTATTCTTATAATAGGTACAAGAACATAAGAAGGCTTAATACATACAAACTTCCCCTCAATGTCGCAGAGACTGTTACTGTAAAACAAAAAATATCTTATTTTTTAAAATCACTTAATTATAACAAGTGCTTTAATCTTCATTTCTGGAAAACATCACTCATCTCCTTATAAACCGGTAGATTATTTGTCAAAATTTTGCCTTCCATGATGTGGGCACTGTCAGTCAAAGTGGCTTTGCTAATACAGTACTCTTCTCTGCTATTGTCATTAATATGGAAGACCATTCTGATTCAGTCCTTTAGCCCCATATTTCTTAAACTGTATTCTACCAAAACCTTTGTGAAGAAGTGCTAATTAAGGGCCCCTCATCCCTTCACAAAGAAAAAAAATTTGCAGTCAAATATATCTGGAAAACATTGAATTCTTCACCCCCTTATGAAGATTTACAAAATCATTAATGCATTAAACAACCTGACAATTCCTGCAGCAACGAAACCTATTTTATGTGTTGGCCATAATTTCCAACATTATTTGAGCAGAAACACTTAGATTACAGGACACACATTAACGTTCTATAGGACGGTGTTCTCCAAGCAACCATTGTTTTAGTCCATGCCACAAGGAATGACATCTCACAAGGACTGATTACAGGACACACGTTAACGTTCTATAGGACAGTGTTCTCCAAGCAACCATTGTTTTAGTCCATGCCACAAGGAATGACATCTCACAAGGACTGATTACAGGACACACGTTAACGTTCTATAGGACGGTGTTCTCCAAGCAACCATTGTTTTAGTCCATGCCACAAGGAATGACGTCTCACAGGGAATGATTACAGGACACACGTTAACATTCCATAGGATGGTGTTCTCCAAACAACCATTGTTTTAGTCCACGCCACAAGTAATGACACCTCACAGGGAATTTTGGTGCCCAGGGCCAAATCAAAAGAAAGATTCAGAAATGAAAACTCATTCAGTGGCACAATCCAATACACCCTCATACCAATGAGTTAACTGCAGAATGTTTAACAGCCTCAACAAAGAATATCGCACAATCAATCCAGGTCTTCAGACAGGTATCCTCGCCCTCTTTCTAGCATGCACACTGCCTTGGAAAGGCAAGGCATTTTGCAGGCCCTGCCCTAATTGTGCACTCTGCGCCTTCAGCGTATATCAATGGTGAGAAATTATGCTTGTAGGGCACCTGGCAGTAACTCCAACAGCCTCCCAAGGGTTCTTGACCCATAGCTTTGGAACCAGTGGTCTGGGCCATAGGGATGGCACTGTTTTCCATAACTCAGATATTTTTTCTGGGACAAGTTGCCAGGGATCCTCATGTTGAAAGTTACGGTTAATTTTATGGGCTAAAAACCCAAAAAAGAGAATCTCTGCAATAAAACAGTTCAAAGGTACACCTTTACTGCAAGGGCCATTGACTCCAAGAATTCACTCAACAAATATTTACCAAGCATATCCTACACGGCAAGAACTGCTCTGTGGCCATTCTAGTATACTTTTGACCTGATATATGGATTTATCTCTCACATAGAGAATTACAGTCAGCATAATTGGCAAAAATTAATAATATCACAATAAATTATCCAAATTGGTTTTGTTCTTTCACAACCATTTTTGGTCTGCATAGATACACACACACACACACACACACACACACACACACACACACCATGGAATAATGGATGACCCAGAAAACTTGTTCCTTCTACTCATTAAAATTAATTATTGTAAAGTCTTATTCAAAAAAATAAAATTTAAAAGAACAGTGATGTGATGTTGAGCTAACTGACAAATATTTTATACATATATAACAAACACAGTCAGGGTTATATCATTTTAAGCTAGCAGAATTTAAAGTAATCTTTAAAGTTAATACAAAATAAAATGAAACAAATGGGCCGGGCACGGTGGCTCACACCTGTCATCCCAGCACTTTGGGAGGCCGAGGCGGGTGGATCACCTGAGGTTAGGAGTTCAAGACCAGCCTGGCCAACATGGTGAAACCCCATCTCTACTAAAAATAAAAATTAAAAAATTAGCCGGGCATGGTGGCATGCGCCTGTAATCCCAGCTACTCGAGAGGCTGAGGCAGGAAAATCACTTGAACCCAGGAGGCAGTGGTTGCAGTGAGCCGAGATCGCACCATTACACACCAGCCTGGGTGACAAGAACGAAACTCTGTCTTAAAAAATATATATATATATGGGGCCAGGCATGGTGGCTCATGCCCGTAATCCAGCACTTTGGGAGGCCAAGGCAGGCGGATCACAAAGTCAGGAGTTCGAGACCAGCCTGGCCAACGTAGTGAAATCCCATCTCTACTAAAAATACAAAAAATTAGCCAGGCGTGGTGGCAGTTCCTTGTAATCCCAGCTACTCAGAAGGCTGAGGCAGGAGAATCACTTGAACTGGGAAGCGGAGGATGCGGTGAGCCGAGATCACACCATTGCACTCCAGCCTGGGCGACAGTGAGAGACTCGGTCTCAAAAAAAAAAAAAAAAAAAAAATATATATATATATATATAGTGTCATGAATCATGGCATGTGGATTCAGCAGTTACATAAAAGGAATTCTTTTATTGTAGAACTGGGGTAAAACATGATGATGATGTAATCAATAGAATTCAGATCCTCTTTTAAAAACAAATTAGGACACTTAAAGAACTGTGATGTTCTCAGATCTTAATCTTATTCTTATTCATGTGAAATGTTAGTACTGCACATGCCAAAGTTTTTGATATCTGTAGTAAATGCTTCTGTGTGATGTTTAAGTTCAGTGGAAAAATGCAAAAAGAGATACATTAGTTAACGTTTACACATGGCTTCTAATTCTGGATGTGGTCTCCTGACTACAAAGGAATGAGGGGCAATCTACATTTCCAGCTACAGAGATCAAGTGACTCCCTCTCTATCTTGATTGAGTGGCACTGAGCAAATCGCCAAGAGATGAGACCTATCTTAGTCCTCTTCTTCCAAATTTTGCAGCTAGACAATCCTCTTAATGGCTGGCATAAATGGCCCAGAAGTAAGCTGCACTGGAAACTTGCAAACAAATGAAAACCACCTCTGCTCCACTGCACTGCTGAGTGGTCAGGGGGAAGGGAAGACAAAGCCCAAAGAATCCCTGTATAAAAAGAACGTCAAGGCTGGGCGCGGTGGCTCACGCCTGTAATCCCAGCACTTTGGGAGGCTGAGGCAGGTGGATCACGAGGTCAGGAGATCGAGACCATCCTGGCTAACACGGTGAAACCCCGCCTCTACTAAAAACACAAAAAATTAGCCAGGTGTGGTGGCGGGCACCTGTAGTCCCAGCTACTCAGGAGTCTGAGGCAGGAGAATGGCGTGAACCCGGGAGGCGGAGCTTGCAGTGAGCCAAGATCGCACCACTGCACTCCAGCCTGGGCGACAGAGTGAGACTCCGTCTCAAAAAAAAAAAAAAAAAAAAGAGTCAAAACTTCCCTGTAATATACAAAAGCTCCACACTCATATACTTTCTAAGGAGACACAAAACTTTCGGTGTACAAAGGCACCAGTGACTGGTGCTTAGAACATCCTCACCAGCACTTACATAGGCGAAATTTTGAGAGAACACCGCAATCCTTGACTCTTCTTTCTGCTTTGAAATCAGCATAAAAGTTCCCCAGCGAAAGGGGTACCAGCTACAGAATACTTTACAGACTTTGTGATCTTTGGTTAGTGGTATTATAATTGGGTGCAATCACACAAATTGTGGTTGAATTATGTCCTCTAAAGTAAACACTGTATATATCACATTTAGCCTGTAAGATTCTTCTTTATCCTGAGCCCAAATTCCGAGATATAAAAGTATTTCATTGGAAATTTACATATCACTTTCTTCATGCACTTATATATTTATTCATTTGTTTATTCTTCATTCATATATTCCTTTCCACAAATATTGAAAAGGTACCTATCAAATATTGGATCCTATGCAAAGAACGGCTCATAGAAACAGCCCTGCCTCACTCATAGAAACAGCCCTGCCTCACGGAGTGTATGCTCTAAAGGAGAGAGATGGAGAAGAAAGACTAAGCAAACCACACCCAAAGAACATTTAACACTATAATAAGTGTTGCAGGAAAGAATAAGTTTTCACAGAAATGCAGAATGGGAAATGTCTAATTTAGATAGCAGTGAAGGTCATGGAAGAAGACAAAGTCCCGTGAGCCCTTAAAGAAGCATCTTTTGTTGTCCTGTAGCATGATGAGGTAGACAGATCAAAGAAGCAGAACCAGGTCCCAGCTTTGTCGTGCAGTAAGAGTGAGAAAGTTGGTGCTATTTCTGAGCCTATTTCCTCATCTAAAAAATGGAGATGCGGTTAACACCTCTATTACCTACCTCACCATCTGATGGATCAAGTTTGATAATCAAATGTGACATAATACCTGAAGCATTTTATAAACCGCAGAATGGTGTAAAACTGTTAGTTACCAACTCCCTAGGTCACACCTCAATATGAATGACAAAAGATTTCAAATGTTTGACAGGCTTCATTTATTTATTCCCAATGTTTGGTAGTTATCAAAATGCAATGATCAGCATGCATAAGACACAAACCCCTATGAGAAAGAAAGGTTCAGTTACCCAGAGAAGAAAAAGAAGAGCTGTCACCCATATTAGATTCTGAAAAGTCAGCTGATGAATTCAGGTGGCATTCCTTGTGAAAATCAAGAAGTCTGCAGTCCCAAACATGAGCCTTCCTTTCCAAGAGATGTGACACCCTAGGAGAACTCTCCACCTGCTATCGACACTTCTCCATTTCTTTTGTTCCTGCATGCATTTCATTAAAAGAACACTGCCCTCCTCATTAACATCTACTCCATTCTTCATTTAAATGAAGACCAAATCTACAAGATACCTTCATTTGGCAAGTAGCCCAAGAAGCAACAGCTATCTTTTTGAACTCATTTTATTTACCATTATCCAAGGAAATATAAACAGAATACTTTATCTTTGGAAAAACCAAATGTTGGAGTCAAAGACAGACAGCAGTCATAATTTGTCAACTGCAACTCCAACTGCAACCTACCAGACTTCTTTAACTCATTTACATGTAGTTAATTTTTTAACTACATGTAAATAAGCAGATTTGCCCCATCACTTCAAACCAACGACAACATACCATAAGATCCTAGAGCCCAGCACAGGCTCAAGCAAGAGGCCATCCACAACAGGACCATGCATGTAAGATCCATTTTTTTAAGAGATGTAACATAAGCTTTACAACCTCCCTGAGGAGAAAGGCAAAAAGCATTCTCTTTTTGCTCTCTATACCATATGTTCTAATATTAAACACAAGCCTCTCTTACTAAAGAGCATATTATATAAGGTATTATTGTCATCCATCTCTGAAGTTCATTATATGCTTTCTTATCAGTGGCCCAGCATTGGCCCATAACTTATGCATGAAACATACCGTCAGTGAAAAGTAATGTGCTCAGTAAACACCCTTACCTCCCAAATGGAGCAACCTAGAGCCAAGCACAGACACACACCCTGGACCTTACCCCTCAAGTGCCTTCCATGTAAGCAGTTTTACAACCCCAACTGGGTCAGGGAAACTCTTCCTTTCTGCTGAGTCATCCCCCAGCGTGCTTTGTAATAAGAGCATTAGCGCATTTCCTACCTTTAAACTGCTAATAGCAATTCATATGCAAACTCTGAATATGGCCCAGGCCTCTCCAGAAGCAATCAGTAAAAGACAGCCTGCTAACATGTGATAGTGTGTGTCCTCACTGAGATTTTCTCTGTAGAGCTCAGCCTCTTATGATACCACTTTGGTATCAATTGTGTCCCCACACAATGGGCATGTGGAAACCTCCGACTGAATTCCTGAGGATTAAGTGACTTGCCTGAGGCTAGATGTTCCCACGGACTTGGAAACAGAACCCATAGCTCCCAATGCTATAAGGCTTTTTTTAAACACACTACATGGACCGCTGGGATTCAGATCCTCCTGCCTGATAACCTAGCCAGGGACTGGATGCACTGTGTTCATTCAGCACTCACTGATGGCAAAGCAGCTTCTAGACCCTGAAGTAGGGGGAAGGAGGACTAATTAACATAAATTTGGTCAAAAGATGTCTAAAAGCTGCATTTTCCAAACCTCTAATCTTAGCTCACTCTAGCCTGAATCTGCCTCTCCTCTTTGCCCCTCTTCTAAAAAGAAGAAAGAAAAACATAAAATAATAGTGCAAATGTGTGTGTGTGTGTGATTTTTGTACATGGGTATGACTGTATCCATTTAGCAGTGATACAGCTCCAAAGCTGCTTCTTGAAATGTGCTAAAATTATGTTCATTTGCACACTTATTTCACACCTAGACATTAAAAAATGGATTTTATGAGAAGAAAATGCAACAAGTGAGAAGTGAACACAAAACAGCTAGCATAATGGATGAGTATGTCTCATAACTAAAAATACACATTGTATGTTACCCAAAAGAAACTCTAATTTTTAAAAACAAAAAACAATAATTTATTATTTATACACATGAAATGGGAAAAAAAAGTCCTGTAGTTACACTTTCATTAGGATTGAGTTAATTTTAATGGATTAAGTATGAAGTAATAGCAAAGTGCAAGTTAAATCACAGGAATTATCATTACTATCACTAGAGTCTGAATCTAGTTTTATGTCCCTAATACCAGATAGTTAATGAAGTAAAAAGTAAGTACATGTAACTTCTCCAAATTAACGGATCAAACAATGGCTCATTTTAATAAATTTTTTAAAACTCATATTTTAAAATACTGCTTTTAAATTAAAAATCCCTAATTGTTTTATTTTTCAATATTTTATGTTTCCTATACTTGCAATAGTTTTTCCCATTTGTTGATCTCTTCATCTATCTACTCAACACATTTATTGTTCACTAGAACCACTGGTAAGCACCAAAATTATAACACACACAGTAATTTTAAGCAGACAGTGTTCTTGGACATACGCAATCTCACTTAAAGAAATATACAAACTAAATCACAATAATTATCTAGCCATGTATAATTTTTATAGATTATCTAAAATTTTAAACAGGGGCTAAGAGAAACAAGAGGGAAGTTACACAAAACAAAATGTTCTTTGACGAGTATCAGGTCAGCTAATTTAAAAAAAAAGAATGTATGAAAAGAAACATTAAAAGATTTAGAAAAAAATGGAAATGTATAACTCCACTATCCATGAAGCAAGTTATGGCAAAACCAATGCTAAATATTAAAACATTCAAATCCCTTCCTAGATTGTTTCCACAAAACACCAAAATGAATGATGAGATATGCATTTACATGCATAACTGATCTATATATGTGTTTATTTGAGATTGGAGACATTTTTTGGAGGCATCGTCTACCCACACTACCAGTAGATAAAGACTGGAGTCTACAATTGTTTAAAGCAAAAAGCAACAACAGCATCATTCTTGTGTAGTATCTGTTACTGTTCTCTGCAATCACCCTCAAAAAACTCATGAACAAATGCATACACATCTCTCCCCATTTTGAGATACACGTGTTTTTCAAAGTCCTTGTTTCAAACTTTGGTGAATTCGTATTTATTTCACTAAATACACGTTTTCAAAAATGCATCTATCAAAACCTGAGGGGAAAATTTCAAGAAAGAATCTTCCAAGATCATTTATCCCTCATTCATTCTACCTCACCATCACTAATACTCTATCTAAATTAACATTTTGGCCAAAATAGTCATCTTATGCCACATCTCAAGTCCTGTCAATTACCTGCTTTAAAACCTTTACCATTTATAGGCTCCTTATTTCCTGAAATTATCATGTGAAGTCCTTGGCCTCCTGCAGAATGGCCTAGGTGCACAGGGGTTTGTCTTGCTTTTCCTACTTCATCTCTGGAATATCCCCTTCTAAATCTCTGATCCTGCTCATCCATCCATTCGTAACTCTGCCATTTTCTTTCCTAACCCAGAATATCCTCCTTCAAGTAAGCCAGTCAGAATTCTATTCATACCCCTCACACAATTTAAATATAATTTATTTCATGGAAGTTTCCACATCAAATACCTCCTTCCTCCCAGCCAGCTTCTCTCATCCCTCCTCCTCCCTCCCTCTCTCTTCTGTGTGCCTCTGTCACTTGTTCCTCTAATGGGACTTGCCACATCCTGTGAACAACTGTTTGTCATATCTGCTCTAAGAGTTACAACACACTTAAAGTGAGACCATTTCTTATTGAAGTTTCATAACTTACCACACTTAGTTTTGTGTGACCAGTAAGGTGATTAATAAAGCTCATGAATAGATTTTACTGTTTTCAAACAACATTGACTGAGTGGCAGCTCTAATCCTATGCTTATGTATTTTCTGTTCCTTCCCTCTAAAACGTGAGATCCTAAATGATATTTAACCATTGCTCTATTTGAGGTTCCTTTAGGAACAGGCGAAATACCATAGCTATTATCATGCATAAATATTTCAAGGAAAATCGGATTTTTCTAAAACATGATGTGACCAATCTCCTTGTGGGAGGAAGATATTTTAAATGGCTGACATTCACATCTGCCCAATAGCCTTCAGTCTCCAATCCTACTGGGATCCTCAATATTTGTTTATAATAGGTGTGTGTTTACAGAGCCAGAAAAAGTACTGTCATAAGAATGCAAAAAAAATGCGTACAAGTATATTTTGGATTGCTATGCATACCTATTGGCTATGGCATATACACTTAAAGATTGTTCAATACAATGGCCTATATCTTCCATTTGTCTTTCTGTTACTGGGTTCAGAGAAAATTGAGACACTTCAAATCATAGACTACAAATTAGGCAAACATGGATGAAGTTTTTAAACGTACCAACTATCAGCATGACGCCAGAACAACTGGAAAACTAAGTTTAAAAAATAACTCAAACAAATATGTGATGGTGTGCAACAGCACACTCTCCTCACTCCCCGAATTATTTTACTATTGTGTAGAGTTCTTAAAGGGCCAAATCAATACATTTTCTCTTCCACCTGCCATCCCCCGACATAATTATTTTTGACATAACAATCCACTAAATAATCAATTAACTTCTGTACTAAATTGTCTTCTCTAGAGAACGTGAAGTCCCCAACTGAGAAAATCACAGATCACAGAGTGTGGATCTTAAATGTATTAACTTGTTTCCTTAAAAGCATAAAACAAACATTTTGAGTAAAATATTTTATAGTATTACATAAAAAGTAAAATAGACATAATGCTAATTTTTATTGTAAGGTAATTTATGCAGTCACATTCCTTCTGTGTTTCTTGCTAACACTTTTACTGATACAATATTTGACTTACAAATGTCCTAAGTGATATACTTTGGAAAAAAGTACATTTTTAAATACATATTGTAAATTTAAAAGCTTTAGATTAACAGTGAAAAATTAATGAGAACAGCTTGGCGTGGTCAAAAGTTTCGTCCTACAAGATCCTTAGTGGTAGGTATTTTAAAACTATCTCACTAACGTCTATTTTTAAAAATAGTTTTACTTTATTTGTATATATTCATATATCTGTGACTTACTGCAAAGTTTCTCAAAATATTGTCCACAAAATACCCGCTTCAAAATATCTGAAGAAGTAATTTTAAATGCAGAGACCCCAAGACTCCAGCCTATCTTGATCAGAATCCCTTGGAGTGAAGAACTAGCAGGCATGCATTTAAAGCAAGTTTGCCCACGTGATTCCGACGTACACGAGAGTTAAGAAGCCTACCGAGTGGATCTAAAACCATGTCTCACTGTATTCTCAATGTTGTATGTCCGAAAGAAAAGTTGCCAAACGATTTCTTCCAAAAAAAAAAACATACATTGTTTACAAATGCTCCTTCTACAGTGTCTCTCGGCAGAAAACTAAACTAGTTTTCAAATCCCACGGCGTTTCAGCTCAATTAACAAATGAAAGAGCCATCCTTCTCCTGATTCCCTGGCGTCCTAAAGCGCTCCTGGCAAAAGCCCGCTTCGCACCTCGGGGTACTGACCTCCGCTTCCCACAGGTCAGAATATTGAATCCAGTCTGCATTCACAGAAAACCTAAGTGACACTGGGTCACCGGCCTCCGACTCTCCCGGCAGAGCGGCTCCTCTGAGAGCCCGCCTAGGCGCGGCCTCCCGCTCTCTGAAGCAGCGGAAGCCTGTCAGCACCTCGGACAGAGACTGGCGGTGCCGGGCCCGGGTCTCCCAGTCCAGGAGGCAGCCTTGGAAAAACCGCAGAGACACCCCTGGAACGCACAGACCACCGTCTTCGTTCCCCTTTCCTGCAGCCAGCATCTCTTTCCAAACGACAACAAAGGAAACCTTAAGTACCTCTTACCTAGAATATAGGAGCCACCCCCACATCTCGCCTCTCCCGGTTCCCCAGCGCCTGTTGCTAAGGAGGCGAGACAGCGCTCGGGAAACCTCGGGACCAGGCGACAGTGCGCTGGAGGGGCTGGGAGCCCACGGGCAGCGGCAGATGGGAGCACTAGGCCGGCCAGGACCCCTCCGCAGGAAGGGTGCGCCCTCGCGGCTCCGACGCCGGCCAGGCCCCCGAGCGCCCCGGGCGGGTGCAGGGAGCCTGGCAAGCGAGGGGCCGGCGCCCGGGAGCGCGGCTCCCTCTGGGGGCCGGGGAAACTCGGCCCCGGCCGAAGAGGCCTCCGGCCCAGCACTGTGGACGCCTGTGATCCCAGACAGCGGGCCGGGGGCTCGGGGACCGCCCTGGGAGGGCGGGCACTCACCATGTTGACTTCGGAAACCATGTCGATGCTGGCAATGTCGATGTTCATCCCCACGCAGACCGGGGGACCTGCGGGAAGCGCAGGACACGGCGATCAGCCCAGCTCCGGCGCGGGGCGCGGGCGGCTCTGAGGACTGGGGGCTATCCCAGGAGGGGCACGGGCGAAGGGCCCCCACCCCCACCCGCCGCGGCTCCGTGGATGCGGCCCCCGCCTCCCTCCGCCCAGGCCAATGCCGCCGTGGGTCGCGCTTCCCGCAGCGGCCCCGCGCAGCCCACTTACCCCCGAAGTCGGGTCTCAGGCGAATGTCGTAGCCTTTCAACAGCTTGTCCACCGTCTCCTTCACAAAGGACATGTTCCCGGGATCGTTCACACTGGGGGAGGGACGGGGAGCACAGAGAGCAGGGTCAGGGGCGGCTCAGCCACCAGCGCCCCGCACACCCCGCGCCCTGCCTGCCGCCCGCCGGCCCACCCGCGACCCTACCTCTGGGCGCAGCACACCACAGCCACCAGCACCGGGGCCGAGAAGATGCCGAAAAGCCTTCCTCCCGCAAGGCCCCACATCCCTCCGCCGCGCCCCGGCACGGGGGAGGGGGCGCCCCGCCGCCGTCGCGACCCGCAGCCGGGGCTGCTCCTGCTGCTGCCGCCGCCGCCGCCGCGCTGGCCCGGAGCGGAGGAGGGCGGAGGGGGAGGGGAGGAGGGGGAGGAGCGGGCGCTGGGAGAGGGGGGAGGAGCGGGGAGGGAGGAGCGCGCGCGGGCGCGGGGCGGGGGAGGAGGCCGGAGAGTCGGAGGCGGAGCCGCCGCGCCGCGCACCCTGCCCTCCCCCTCGCTCGCCGCGGCCCGAGGCCGGGGCCCTGTGCGCTCCCGTCCCGCCTCGGCGGCCGCCGCACGGGACTCGGACCTCTGGGACCGCGGAGTGCGGGGGCGACCCGGGCCGGACGCTGCGAGCGGAACCGCGGCTGCGCGGAGTCGGGAGGGGCCGGGGGTCGGCCACTGAGCCGGCTTCTCTGGGCTCTCGGCGGCCGGGCGAGTGCAGGGACTGTTGGCAGCCTCGGCGCCGGAATAAGCGGCGTCGGAAACACTGCCCGCCTACCCCGGCCCCCGACGTTGGCCCCGCACGACGACCACCGCCCGCTGCAGCGCAGCCCGAGAGCCCCCGGGTGCCGCGCCTCTGCCCGCCGGACTGCGTGCCGCCGCCTCCCGACGGTGCCTGCAGAACGCCGGGAAGCCCCCGTCTCACCTGCGGGGCTCAGAGCCTCGGGTCCCCAGGGTCCAGGAGAGCCAGATGGGCAGCAGGAGCTCCAGGAGCCCGGAGCACATGGCGCTGTTCCGGCCTAACCTGCTGGGATCCGCTCTCCCCCCTAGTCTCCGAGCATCCAAACGGCGACGGATCCCCGCCCCTACCCCTACCCCACCCCCACTCCCAGGCTTTCCCGCCTGACCCGTCTTCCAGCCCCTGGCGTGGCGGCCCGAATTTTCATTTATAAAATTGGACCATTTTTTGAACAGCTGCTCCTTAAACTGCACCTCTTACCCTTACTCCTGAACATTTCTTGGGAGCACTGAGCCCTTTCTGCTCACATATATACAAATGTAATGGATGGTTAAGAGAGGCCTGAATATGTGTTTTGTTATCAGCAAACTGGAATCCCAGCCAGACTTGGAGACTGGATTGTCATTCCAGGGATGGTAAAATACGTGCCTTTTTTGGTGCCGCCCAGAGCTATCCGTGGTCCTTAATATAAGGCAAGGGTCCTTGCTTCCCTGCAACAGGCCTCCTTCGGCTGTCATTAGAAGGCTACTGGCGCACTGGTGCAAGGACCCTGGTGTACCGGTGCACACCGGATGCACCCCGCCCTCTGAACCACCACCGCACACCTAAGGGGCCACTCACCTACGGCCACAGGTTTTATATTTTAGTGAATGATCCCCAATAAAGTTTCTCTGTACCTCGGACTTCTAATATTGAAGAAGATGGTTACACAATTCTACTTGTAGCCAACTAACAAAACCTACACATCAAGCTCGTTTTTGTGTTCTGTAGACTTCTTCAGATTATTCCAGGACTTAATGAATGGTTAATAATAGATAACTACTTTCCAGTATTGACTCATTTTTTTTTCCATGAAGCTTAAGCTTTTCTTTAACATCGTTGAGACTTTATATTAGTAAATATCTAAATCTAGATCCTAAATCTCACGTTGGCATGTTTCTGTGCATTAGTTTTAAATATAACTGCCTTTTCTAAAAATCAGCTATTTTATTTTTGGAACAGAAAATGTGGCCGCAGTACCTGAAAGATTCAGAGATAAATATAGCACCCTAATTATTTTCTGGAAAAGTCTATTCACCACTGCTTCGCATTCAATGTTCTGTTAATGCACAATGAAATTATCTGGAAAATTGTATCTGTTGTATCACACACACATTCATATTTCAGTTTATTTCTCCTATTTGCATGCATTTCTTTCGGAGAAATGCCCTGTTGGGGATCGTGGCTATAAAAAGTAAACAATGAAAAGAAGTTGTTTGAATAAAACCAACAACATAGCAAGAATTAGCCCCCTTACTACCAGTTTATATGTTCTAAGACTTGCAAAACCACATTACAAACGTTATTATCCAATCATGCATCACATCAGAACTTCTTGGCTTCACCCTCTCTGGAGCTTTTGGCTTTATCACCCCAGCTGCTGCCTCAGCACCCAGTTCTGCAAGAGGTCTGATCAGCTTTACATGGGAACAAGCCCACATGGGATATGCTCACCTCATATCCACAAGGTCTAAGATGCCACGGGATTTGCTCAGTACTCACATATATGCAATCTGAAATTTCAGGCAAGGTAAAAACCTATGGGGCAGACTTTTGTCTAATGGACACATATCCATGGATCAAAGAGTCTCCCTTTATTGCCTCCTAAGAAATGTCCTGAGATGCAGTCGCTGTTGGCCTCTCAAAGATGATTTTGTGAGATGGATCCATCTTTTGTACTTCATACTCAGCAGTGGGTGGTCTGCCTGGTAATGAACCCTCCTATCTGCCCCCTCTCTTTTCATGCCACAATTCCCTTTTCCTTTGCTCTTGTTTTCATTGGAATCAAACATCCTAGTAACATATCACCACCTAAATTTTGCCTCAGAATATGTTTTCTGGGGAACCTAGGCTGAGTTGTGAATTAGTCGGCAAGTCACTAGAAGTGTCACTTAAAACACAGTCTCTTTCAAAAGGCAAAATCAAAGAGAAAGACTGCAAAGGTGTGAACAGGATGCATGGGCTATAAGGTCCTTACACACCCACACGCTACTGCACATCACAGCCGCTGCCCAACTTGCACCTACATCCGAAACAAAGGGTGGACATGCAGCCTGCCGCCCTTCCTCCTTTCTCAGCTCCCTCCAACATAGGCAGTCATCTGGGAAGGGTGGATAAGCACCGAACACCAGCACCCACATCCTTATGCTCTCTTGCTTAGATAGTAATTACGTATTAGCCAAATCAGCAGAAAATTATTAATTCAGTTCTTACTTGCATTCATATTAGACTGGAAGAAAAAAAGTCTCCAGGAGTCCCACAGAGGGTAATTTTTCATGGCAATAGGAAAAGGAGGTGAATGGCGTTTTGTTCATAGGAAGGTGGTTTTAAATGGTCTAGAAGAATATTTGGAGACTCTCAAGGTAAAAAGAAGGAAGGGAAGCAGATAGCTTGGAGGCATCAGGTGATCACATTACCTCATCCATGTTTGTGCATTTGCATTGACCCAAATGCCTTTTACCCAAACTATTTTGTTCAGTCACTCTTCTTTCTTATAGAAAATTTGTCTTTTTAAACAGTATCAAAATTTTCTGGCACTACATTTTAATGCTCTTCAGAAAAACAACTCGTAGCACATGAAATAAAATGTTGCATGTATAGTTAGCTGAGTCTCAACAAATGTATAAACTAGTGTACATTTTCATCATTCCCAAAGTTCTCTTGTGACCCTTTGACCCATCTGCCACTGAGGGTTCCAGACAAGCTCTGACTGACATACATTCTGTCATTACACTTGTTACTTTTTTTCTTGCCTGTTCTAGGCATTCTATATAAGTAGAATGATGTACTATACGTTGTTTCATGTCTGGCGTCTTTCACTGGGTGTAATGTTTCTGAGTTCAATTCATGTTGTTGCAGATCCGTAGTTTGTTCCTTTGTATTGCCAAGTAGTATTCAATTCACCTGTTGATGGGCCTTTCCAATTTTAGTGATTATGAATAAAGATTCATATATAGGTCTTTATATGGACATGAGGTTTCATTTTTCTTGGACAAATACCTAGGAGTAAAATGGCTAAATCATGTGGTGAGTGTATGTTTACTTTTATAAGGAACTGCCAAAATATTCCAAAGCACTTGGAGGATTTTGCATCTCACCCGCAATGCAAGAGAAATGCAGGTGTTCCACATCTTCTGGGTTCATCTTGGTGGGTGTATAGTGGCAACCCATTGTGGTTTTAATTTGCATTTGCCTGGTGATATATAAGTAAGCATATTTCATTTACATATTGGCCACTCACATTTTCTTTTTGAAGATACAAGATTTTTGCCCATTTTAATTGCCATCTTTTTTATGGTGATGTGAGAGGTTTTTTTTTTTTGAGATGGAGTCTTGCACTGTTGCCCTGGGTGCCAAGCAGTGGCTCAATCTCGGCTCCCTGCAACTTCCGCCTCCTGGATTCAAGTGATTCTCCTGCCTCAGCCTCCCAAGTAGCTAGGATTACAGGCACCCATCACCAAGCCTGGCTAATTTTTCATATTTTTAGTAAAGACAGGGTTTCACTATGTTGGCCAGGCTGGTCTTGAACTCCTAAACTTGTGATCCACCTGCCTTGGCCTCCCAAAGTGCTGGGATTACAGGCGTGAGCCAGCACGCCCAGCTAGAGTTCTTTATATATTCTGAATATAAATCCTTTGTCAGATATATGTAATGTAAATGTTTTCTTCCAGTCTGCCGCCTTGCTGTTTTATTTCTTTAATGGTATCTTTCAAAGAAAAGAAGAATTTAATTTAGATGAAATGCAATTTATCCATTTTTTTCTTTTAAGGTTCACACTTTTGATATTCTACTTTAGAAATCATTGCCTAATTAAAAGTTAAGATTTTCTGCGTGTTATCTAAAAGTTAGCATTAATATTTAGACTTGTTATTTGTTAACTTTTGTGGATGATGCAAGGATCAAGGTTCTTCCAAATGAAGTGTATTAGTTCTCACACTGCTATAAAGAAATACCTGAGAATGGGTAATTTGTAAAGAAAAAATGGTTAATTGGTTCACAGTTCTGCAGGCTGTGTGGAAAGCATAGCGACTTCTGTTTCTAGGGAGGCCTCAGGAAACATAATCACAGCGGAAGGCAAAGGGGAAGCAGACATGTCACATGGCCAGAGCAGGAGGAAGAGAGAGAGAGGAGGGGAGGTGCTACACACTTTTAAACAATCAGATCTCACAATAACTCACTATTGTCACAACAATACCAAGGGGGATGGTGTTAAACCAGAAGAAACCTCCCCCGTGATCCAATCACCTCCCACCAGGCCCCACCTCCAACACTGGGGATTATAATTTAACATGAGATTTAGGCAGGGACATAGATTCAAACCATATCATGGACCATGATTTGTTGGAAATATTCTTTCCTTCAATCTGGTTACCTTTATATTTTTGTTGAGAATCAATTGATCTTATATGTATGGCTGTGTTTTTTTACTCTATTTTATTTACCCTTTTCCATTAATTTATCTATATCTCTTTACACTAACCCATACTGTTTTGATTAATGTAGCTATAAAGTTAATATTGAAATAATGTAGCATAATCCATCCAATTTTGTTCTTCTCCAAAATTATTTTAACTGTGTGACGTCTTTGCATTTTCATAAATATTTTAGAATGATCTTTTCAATTTCTATGAAGAAGCCTGATGGGATTTTAATTTGTATTACATAAAATCTGTAGACGAATCTAGGGAAAATTGACATCATAACATATTTCATATTTTTATGCTATTATAAGTGATTTTAAAATATTTAATTGCCAATTGCATACTGCTAGTACATATAAGTATGATTAACTTTTCTATATTATCATTACATCCTACAACCTTACTCAGTGTACTTAATAGACTTTTTTGTAGATTCCTTAGGATTATATCCAAGAGATAATTATGTCATCTGTGAATATAGACAGTTTATTTCTTCCTCTCCTATACGTAGATATTTTAAATTCCTTTTTCTTGCCTTACAGTACTGGCTGGGGCTTCCAGTACAATGTGGAAAGGAAGTGGTAAGAGTGGACACCCTTGCCTTGTTCCAATATTAGGGAAAAATATTCAGGTTTTATCGTTGCTGTTGTCCGGGATTGTTTGTTTGTTTGTTTGTTTACCATTAAGTATGGTGTTGACATCTTCCTCTTATTTTTCTTCTGTTCTCCCTCCCCTACCCTGTCTTCCTTTTCTTTCATCTCCTGGAAAAGTATAGTCCTAAGAGTAGAGAAGTACATGGTGTGCACCTGGTATGGAGTAGGGAGCTATCAGGCCAGAGTCCAAGCAGTGTGAAGATGGCACAAAGCTTCATAGCTTGAGAAACTGAGAAAAGCACCATTTCACATGGAAGGCTTAGTTTGAAAATCACAGCCAAAGCAAAGTAAGGAAGGCCTGGAGAGGGAGAGCCAGCCATAGTTCTCAGATCATGGGACGTGGGCAAAGTAGCCTGTGTTTGAAATTATAGCCACAGCAAAGCTAAGAGAACATCCCCCATTGAGGCCTGGTCTGGTCTGGCAGTCGGTTTCAGAGGATGAGGAGAGTGTCTAGGCCTGAAGCCTGCCCTGCATGAGGGTCTAAGCCCACGCAGGAGGAGGAGGGCAAGCACTGGGTGGGCGAGCCTGGCATACAGAGTTTGAGCTCACACAGTGCTAGGAGGGTTCCCCCACAGGAAGACACACACAAGGTGAAGATGAGGGGGGCATTCATTTGATAAAGTGACCTGTTGTGGAAAAACAGCCCAAGCAAGGTCAGGAAGGCATCCATGTACTGGGATGGCCCAAAATGGGCAGTCAGAACCTGAAAAGGAAGAGGAGAATGCCCACAGGGAATGGAAGCAGTGGCAGCAATGGGAGACATAGTGGAAACTTAATCCAATAAGTACATATACCAAGAGTAACAGAAGCCAAGTTTCTCTCTGTTGGAGATGGGAGTTACAAGTACAAAAAAAGGGAGAAATAATCCCTGTGGTATGATTGCAATTGAATGTATGAGTGTGAACTACTGATTTTCAAAGTATATCTATAAATACAACTATATATACACACACATATAGACATGTATATATGTACTTCCTGCATACATATACACACGTGTGTGTTGTGTGTGTGTGCGTATATATATATATACTCTGCTTCTACCCACCAAGAGGGCCTGGGAACAGTGACAGCACGATAGCAATGAGCACCCTCTGCACCCAGATCTTGGCTTCTCCATACTATTTTCTACTGAAAGGAACCAGAGCTACTTGGGAAAATGGATACTTCTAGAGACAGACAGGGAAAGTATAAGAT
Organism: Nomascus leucogenys; assembly: GCF_006542625.1. Taxonomy (NCBI): domain Eukaryota; kingdom Metazoa; phylum Chordata; class Mammalia; order Primates; family Hylobatidae; genus Nomascus; species Nomascus leucogenys. The sequence goes on from NC_044386.1 coordinate 75,029,598, forward strand.
GGGATTGGAACATTTGTGGCAGAGCAAGGAGGTGTTCAAAGAATGACGAGAACATGTGAAAAAGACACAAAATCCGGCTTGAATTTTTTATACTGCCTAATTCTGGGATGATTTGAGCAAAAATAAAAAATGATAATAATGAATTACAACCCAAAGGATAAAATAGGAAAATTAGAGTTCATACACATTTCAGTGTTTTATCATGAATGATATATTTTGATCATTAATGAGCTTTTAAGTCTGTGTTTCACAAAATTATAAAATTAACTATAAAATTAATTATAAATTGAAAACAGTATATAATTTAGCTGGGCAGATGCTACCTTAATCAACAGATGAATATGAACAAATTTAAAGAATTAGATCTCAAAATTATGCATCCCATGATATAACACAGTGAGATCATCAGTTTATGTCACTTCCACAAAAATATACAAGCTAAATCCAATCACAAGGAAACATCAGACAAACCCAAATTAAGAGTTCCTACAGCGTAATACCCCTATAATAATTCAAAAGTGCAAATGCCATTGTGTCCAGAATTGGTGGGTTCTTGGTCTCACTGACTTCAAGAATGAAACCGCAGACCCTTGCAGTTGAGTGTTACAGTTCTTAAAAGTAGCATGTCCAGAGTTTGTTCCTTCTGACATTGGGATGTGTTCGGAGTTTCTTCATTCTGATGGGTTCATGGTCTTACTGGCTTCCAAAGTGAAGCTGCGCACTTTCGTGGTGAGTGTTATAAATCTTAAGGCGGCGCTCGTTCCTCCCAGTGGGTTCGCGGTCTCACTGGCTTCCAGAGTGAAGCTGCAGACCTTCACAGTGAGTGCTACAGCTCATAAAGACAGTGTGGATCCACAGAATGATCAGCAGCAAGATTTATTGCAAACAGCAAAAGAACAAAACTTCCACAGTGTGGAAAGGAACCCGAGCAGCTTGCCACTGCTGGCTCAGGCAGCCTGCTTTTATTCTCTTATCTGGCCCCACCCACATCCTGCTGATTGGTCCACTTTACAGAGAGCTGATTGGTCCATTTTGACAGGGTGCTGATTGGTGCATTTACAATCCCTGAGCTAGACACAAAAGTTCTCCAGGTCCCCACTAGATTAGCTAGATACAGAGTGTCCACACAAAGGTTCTCCAAGTCCCCACCAGAGTAGCCTGATACAGAGTGTCGATTGGTGCATTCACAAACCCTGAGCTAGACACAGGGTGCTGATTGGTGTGTTTACAAACCTTGAGCTAGATACAGAGTGCTGATTGGTGTATTTACAATCCCTTAGCTAGATATAAAGATTCTCCAAGTCCCCACCAGACTCAGGAGCCCAACTGGCTTCACCCAGTGGATCCCGCACTGGGGCTGCAGGTGGAGCTGCCTGCCAGTTCCGTGCCATGTGCCCGCACTCCTCAGCAGCTGGGTGGTGGATGGTACTGGGTGCCATGGAGCAGCGGGCGGCTCTCGTAGGGGAGGCTTGGGTGGTGCAGGAGCCCATGGTGGGGTGAAGGCTCAGGCATGGCAGGCTGCAGGTCCCGAGCCCTGCCCCACGGGAAAGCAGCTAAGGCCTGGTGAGAAGTGGAGCACAGCATCTGCTGGCCCAGGTACTAAGCCCCTCACTGCCTGGGGCCGGCGGGGCTGGCTGGCCTCTCCGAGTGCAGGACCTGCCGAGCCCATGCCCACCCGGAACTCACGCTGGCCTGCAAGCGCCGCAGGCAGCCCTGGTTCCCACCCGCGCCTCTCCCTCCACACTTCCCCGCAAGCTGAGGGAGCTGGCTCTGGCCTTGGCCAGCCCAGAAAGGGGCTCCCACAGTGCAGCTGCAGGCTGAAGGGCTCCTCAAGAGTGGCCAGAATGGGCACCAAGGCCGATGAGGCGCTGAGAGTGAGCGAGGGCTATGAGGGCTGCCAACACGCTGTCACCTCTCACCATCAAAGTCCAGTAAAGACTGATAAACTACTCCAGTAAAGACTGATAAATGACATTGATTTTTCAAATGTTAAGCAACATTTGTATTCCTAGAATAAACACTGCTTGGTCACTTTGCTTATACTTTTTACCTGTTGCTGCATTTGATTGCCCAATATTATTTTTAAAATGTGTGTGCCTATGGTCATGAGTGTTTCAGTGTTATGTTTGCCTTTTCTTGCCTAGTTTTTGTATTAGTGCGATGCTGACCTCAGAAAGCAAGGTTCCATATGTGTTCCTTTCTCCTGTAATTTTTGAAAGATTTTTATGTAGGATTGTCATTACATCTTTCTTAAATAGTTCCTAGAATTTGCCAATGAAGCCAATGAAATTTGAATATTTCCTTAATTTTAAAATGATAAATACATTATCTTCAGCAGACATAGGCTATTTAGATTTCTAACTTATTTCTAAACTTATTAATGAAAAATATTTGTAACATTCCCTTATTATAATTTGTAAAGTTTGTAGTGCATGTAGTTATGCTCCCACTTTCTTTTCTGATATTAGTAGTTTGTGTCCTCTTTTTTATGTTGATGAGTCTGGCTAAAAGTTGCTTACTTTCATTCATCTTTTCAAATAATCTGTTTTGGGTTGTACCACTTTGCTCTATTATTTGTCTGTTTTGTATCATTGATTTCTGCTTTTGTTTTTACTATTTCCTTTCTTCTACTTTCTTGGGGCTTACTTTGCTTTTTCCTTTTCTAGTTTCTTAGGATTGAAGCTTAGATTAATGATTTTTAGGACTTTTCTAATATGGGCATTTAAAGCTATGTATTTCTAAGCTTCAGTAGTATTCCAAAAGATTTAGTATGCTACTATTTAATTTTAATTTACTTCATAGTATTTTCTCATTTATTTTGATTTTTATTAGCCATAGGTATTTAGAAGTATGTTCTCTAATTTCAAACCATTAAAATATGCTAGATTCTATTTTGTTATTTTTAATTCTGTTATAATCAGAGAACATATTTCCTATAGATTCAGCTCTTTTAAATTTGCTGTGATAAAATTTCTGACCTGTGCATGGTTTAGGTTGGTGATTATACCATGCACACTTGAGCAGATAGTGCATTCTGTTCTTTGGGGATGGAGTATTGTACAAATGTCAATTAGATTAAGTTGGCTGACAGTGATGTTTGGGTTTTATATATCCTTACTGATTTTCTGTGTACTTGTTCAGTCAATTACTGAGAGGGGAATGTTGATGTCTTTAAATATTATTATTATTTGTCTATTACTTCTTTCAATTCTTTGAGTTTCTGCTACCTGTCTTCCTGTCTTTTCAAACTGTTATTTGGTGCACAGGCATGGAGGAGTTTTATGGTTTTTTTTTTTTTTTTTAGATGGATTCTCGCTCTGTTGCCCAGGCCAGAGTGCAGTGGCACGATCTTGGCTCCCTGCAACCTCTGCATCCAGGGTTCAAGCGATTCTCCTGCCTCAGACTCCTGAGTAGCTGGGACTACAGGTGCGCACTACCACACCCGGCTAGTTTTTTGTATTTTTAGTAGAGATGGGGTTTCACCATCTTGGCCAGGCTGGTCTCGAACTCCTGAGCTTGTGATCCACCCAGTGAATTGTCTCTTTTATTATCTGAAATCTTCCTCTTCGTTGTTGGTAGTATTCTTTGCCTGGAGCCAGCTTTGTCTTATCTTAGTAACTACTCCAACTCTTTTATGATAATTTTTCCTTTTATTTCAACCTATTTGCTTAGAGTTAAAATCTTTTTTGTGGGCTTCATTTAGTCAGGCCAAGCTTCTTTATCACGTCTGATAATTCCTTTTAGTTGGACTGTCCAGTTCAGACCTATTTAATAGAAATGTAATGTAAGCCACACATTGAAATTTTCAAAAAAATTCTGTAGCCATATTAAAAAGAGGAAATAAGTAGAATTAATTTTAGTAATATATTTTATTTAACCCAATATATCCAAAATATATTTCAACCTTTAATCGATGTAATGAAAAAAAGTGTCATACTAAGCATTCAAAATCTGGTGTTTTTTTGACACTTGCAGTGCATCTTAATTTGGGGTAGGTCCATTTCAGGTGCTCAATAGTCACAAGTGGCTACTAGCTACCATTTTGCCCAATGCAAATCTAAACTACCTTGTATTTAATGTCATTATTGAAGTGGTAGAGTTTAAGCCAAACATCATTATTTTGTTTTGTTTTCTGTTTGTCTTATCTGTTCATTGCCCTTTCCCACCTTTTCTTGCCTTTTAAAAAATTCAGTTCGGCTTGGTGCAGTGGCTCACACCTTTAATCCCAGCACTTTCGGAGGCCGAGACAGGCGGATTATGAGGTCAAGAGGTCAAGACCATCCTGGCCAACTTGGTGAACCCTGTCTCTACTAAAAATACAAAAATTAGCTGGGCGTGGTGGCACATGCCTGTACTCCCAGCTACTCGGGAGGCTGAGGCAGGAGAATCAGTTGAACCTGGCAGGCAGAGGTTGCAGTGAGCTGAGATCACGCTACTGCACTTCCAGCCTGACGACAAAGTGAGACTCCATCTCAAACAAACGACCAAAAAACCCCTCAAATCGTTTTTTTACAGCATTCAATTCCATATTTACTGTGGGGTTATAAACTATGGCTTTTTTCCGGTGTTTAAGGTTTACAATATTTATCTTTAAGTACAGGCTAGTGTCAAATACTATAATTCTATTTAATGTCTAATGCAAGAAACTTACCACAGTGCAATTGTACCACCCCCAAATTGTGTCCTATTTTCTTATATTGTATATATGTTAAAATACCATAACACATTGACATTGCTATAAATACCTTTCAAGAAATATTTTAAAATAAAATAATTCTCTACATATTTGCTGTTTATAGCACTCTTTATTACTTTGTAGTTATACAAGTTTTCATCTGATATCATTTTCATTTTGTCCAAGGAACTTACTATAACATTTATTCTAGAGCACGTCTGCTAGTGACAATTCTCCTAGCTTTTCTTGACTGAAAATCTTGTTTGCCTACATTTTCATGAGATTATTTTGCTAGATATAAAAGTCAAAGTTGACAAACTCTTTTAGCACTTTAAAAATAGTAGTCCCTTGTTATTTCATAAGAAATTAATAACAATTTATGTATTTCAATAATAAATTAATAAAAATACATTATCTCTGTCATGTTCATTTTTTTTTTTTATTTTTTTTTCAGAGACAGGGTCGTGCTCTGTCACCCAGGATGGAGTACAGTGGTGCAATCATAGCTCACCGCAGTCTCAAACTCCTGGGCTCAAATGATCCTCCTGGCTCAGCTTCCCTAGTAGCTGGGACTTACAGGTGCATGCCACTGAGACCAGCTAAGTTAGTTTTCACTTTTTAATTTTTTTTTTTTTTTTTGTAGAGAGAGGGTATCAGTTTGTTGCTCAAGCTGCTTTCAACCTCCTTGCTTCAAGTGATCCTCCCAAAGTGCTGGGATTATAGACATGAGCCACTGCACCCAGCCCATAATACCTTAATATACACCATCTGAGTTGGCTTTAAGTTTTTCCATCTATCAATACTTATCACCAATTTTATCCTGATGTTCTCAGATGTGCTTTTCTTTTTGTTTATCCTTCTTGGAATTCATTGAGCTTCTCAGGTCTGTGTGTTTATAGCTTTCATCTCATTTGGATAATTTCCAGCTAATATTTTCAAAAACATTTTTCCTCCCCTCTTCTGAAACTCCAATTACACATATGTGTGACACTTTGATATAGTCTCACAGGCCTCTGAATACTTTTGTTTTTTTCAGTCTGTTTTTCCACTGTGCTTTAGTTCAGATAGCCATATTATGTTTTCAAGTTCTCTTTTTAAAGCCTTTATATTTTTACGTTTACACAGTAGGTGTATATATTTATGTGGTACATGAGATATTTTGGTACAGGCATACAATGCATACTGATTACATCAAGGTAAATGGGGTATTCATCTCCTTAAGCATTTATCATTTCTTTGTGTCACAAACATTCCGGTTATACTTTTTTTAAATGTACAATAAATTATTGTTGATTATAGTCATCCTATTGTGCTATCAAATACATCTTATACATTCTATTTTGTTAGAATTTTGCAATTATGTAATTGTATAATTTTCTAGCGTGTAATTATGTTAGAGAGAAAAACCACAATTTGCACCAACCTAATATATATTTTTTGTGAAATCTCTAGGTTTTTCCAAATATAATATTGTATCATCTGCAAACAAGGACAATTTGACTTCTTCCTTTCCAATTTGGACGCCCTTTCTTTCTTTCTCTTGTCTGACTGTTCTAGCTAGGACTTTCAAGTACTATGTCGAATAACAGTGGTGACAGTGGGAATCCTAACTTTTCTTGTCTTCTGCGTTGTCCAATTTGCTTTGAGTCATGTCCAGTGGCACCATCTTTTCAGAAATTGTATTTCAGCTCTAAAAATTTCATTTGGTTCTTCTTATATATTCCATTATTGCCTTGTGTTCATTTTTTCTTTAAACCATTAAGCTCATCAACAGTAGTTTTATCATTTTCTTGTCTGGTTATTCAATCATTATTTCTTGCACTGCTATTATTATAATGAGTAGTTTTTTTTTCGGGTTATGTGTTACATTTTCCTGAAACTTGGTATGCTAATAATTCTTTTCAGACTCTGCACATTGTGAATTTTATGTTGTTCTGTGCTGTATTTTGCCATCTTCTTTTAAAGGGTGTTTGTCTTTATTCCGGCAGTTGTTATGTAATGATCAGTTTGATCTTTTCAAGAGTAGTTTTAAAGTTCTTTAAAGGGAAGGTCTAAGGTGGCCTTTAAGGCGATTTTTTTGTCCTACTACTAAAGCATTACCCTTCTAGGATACCTACTTAATATGCCCATTTAATGGTCCTATTTAATGGTCTTTATATGTTTAATAAAGATCCTCCATTCTTGCTGGTTAGAATTAGAAACTCATCTAGTTTTGTGTAACCTCCAAAAATCATATAGGTTGTAGGTCCGGGCTTATTGTCTATTCAGCTCTGTGGAGACTCACTGTATGCATGTACAGCTTAATACTCATCAACAAATGCAAGAGAACCTAGATGTCTTGAGCTCTCGCTCTGCCTAGCATCCTCCTCTCTCATTCCATATTCTGCAAATTTAAGTTGCTGCATTTTCTCAGAACGCTGATCTCTGTCTTCTCAATCTAGTGATCCGCCATGTCCTGCTTCAGATTCTTTTCACTACCCTGTAGTCCATAAAGGTCTCTACGCAAAAAGCCAAGTCAATTGTAGGGTTCTTGTTTCCTTTCTCTAAGGGATCACAGTACCAAACTGCCTATTGTTTAATGACTACATACAGTTGTTTCGTAGGTTTTCTTCAGCTTTTCTAGTGACTTATGAGAGAAAAGCAAGTCTAGTCACATTTACTTCATTATTGCTGGAAGGAGAACTCTTAAGATGATTTTGATTATAGAGAAATGACTATTGATGTTACTAAGAGCAATCACTGAGAGTAATTGTCATTGTTCTCAGAACAGTTATCTAAAAGCAGCAGAGGTTACCTCAGTATCTCATTAAATCCATAATAACTTTACTAGCGAAGTATGTTTATATATCCTATTAAGTATATTTACACCTATGGCAAAATCCCAATCAGAAAGGCTAATTTAAAACCCTTGTCTCTGGAATAGTTGCTGAAATGCCAATAGGCAGAGGGGAAAGGATGTGACCTGCTTGGCTAATTTTTAACTAGTCAAAGAAATAGAAGATAAGAATTGCCCTGAAGAAAATGATTACTAGTGATAACGCAAAATATTCAATAATAAATCATATAGTTTGTTGTTGTCTTCCTGCATCTGGAACACTTTACCACCCAAGGTTTCCAAAAATAGTCCACTTACACCACAAACACCACAAGAAAAGACCTTAATCCAATGATACAATGTGCATTTCCAACATATTACTCAGATTTTAACATATTCAGTAACAATGGACTTAGAAGTCTATCAGTCAATCATTGATTTCCAAAACATCATTAATTTCTGTTAAGATTCGTGCCATGGTCCCCTTTTTCTTCTTCTCCTGAGTCATTCTTTGTGTGGGTCTCCTTCCTAACTTGACTAAATAGCAATGATGATCAGAAATAGTGAAAAGATGGCCTAATACTTCCAAGTGTAAGCTGGGTGCAACGAGAGACACAGATAAAGAACTGTTTTCGCGTTTTAAGATCATACAAATAGGAAACTGACACAAGCTTGGAAGTCTAACTCCACCATAGGGCTGCATCTTAATGAAAAGTGTAAATCAAAACACAGGTAAAAATAAGACGAAAAAATCTTGCACCATTTTAATACATCTGAATTTTTGAGTAGTCTCTTTAGTTTGAGAAGAAACACCCTTGTCCTTTCTTTTACGAAGTACACACTGAATTAACAGAGGTAAAAAGACATGATATATGCAAGTTATATTGAAATATATTGGGAAAAATAATGTGTGTTTATATTTGTAGAGTCAGATGAAAAAATGTGGAACAATGTTTGAAACTGCTAAATCTGAGTAACGTGTATGGTAGTTCTGTTTGATTTTTGAAACTTTTCTATAGGTTTGAAATAATTTCAAAATAAGTTTTTAAAAAAAACACTAGCATTTATTAACATGTTAATGTGTTAATATATTTCATTATATATTACATTTCGGTATATAACACATAGTTTAAATCATAAATTATAAACTATGGATTTTAACATTCTATATTATACAGCAAAAGTAACAAATTGTGAAACTTAATGTAGTCTAAATTACAGTCTACATTATGTCTTTAACATATATAACATATTAAGAACATTTAAGCTTCACAATTACTTCATTATATAATAGAATGTTGAAATACATAATGTATAATTTAAGCAAATAAGTTTATGTTATCTAACATCTGAAAATGCTTTCAGATTTCTGTCTCCTTTTTATATTTAAGCATCCATTTAAGTTACACAATTTTTGAGATCTACCTTATCCTAGACATTTTGCTAACAAATTTACCGAACAAAAATATAAATGTAATACACTTCTTGCCTTTTAACAACTTGTGATACAGCGGAATTTCAAAGCCTATGTAAGAACTCGAAGAGATTATCCATTTCTTTCCATGAGATTGAACATTGAGAAAAAAATGGGAGCGCCTGTAGACAAGCATTAACACTAGGACCCTACCAGGAAAGACAAAAAGAGGACTTAACAGGTGGAACAAGTAAGTAGAATTTAAGGACTCCCATACCTACTACTGTGACCAGAATTTATTCCTTCCGGCGGGTTCTTGGTCTCACCGATTTCAAGAATGAAGCCGCAGATTCCTGCAGTGTTACAGCTTTTAAGAATGCTGTGCCTGGAGTTTGTTCCTCCAGGTGTTAAGACGTGTCCGGAGTTTCTTTTTTCTGGTAGGTTGCTGGTCTGAGTTCATGATCTACATGAAGCTGCAGACCTTTGCAGTGAGTGTTATAGCTCCTAAAAGTGGCGCATCCGGAGTTCTTTGTTTCTCCTGGTAGGTTGGTGGTCGGCTTACTCTTGCTGACTTCAGGAATGAAGCCACAGACCCCCACAGTGAATATCACAGCTCATAAGCAGAGTGTGGACCCAAAGAGTGAGCAGCCCCAAGATTTACTGTAAAGAGCCATGTAACAAACATTCCACAAGGTGAAAGAAGAGCCCAGCACATGCCACAGATGGTCAGGTGGCCAGCTTTTATTCCCTTATTTGGCCCTGCCCACATCCTGCTGATTGGTCCATTTTACAGAGTGTTGATTGGTCCATTTTACAGAGCACTGATTGGCTCATTTTGCAGAGTGCTGATTGGCCCATTTTTACAGCGTGCTGATTGGTGCGTTTACAAACTTTAGCTAGACACAGAACACTGATTGGTGTGTTTACAATCCTTTTTTTTTTTTTTTTTTTTGAGACGGAGTCTCGCTCTGTCGCCCAGCCTGGGGTGCAGTAGCCTGATCTGGGCTCACTGCAAGCTCTGCCTGCCGGATTCACGCCATTCTCCTGCCTCAGCCTCCGGAGCAGCTGAGACTATAGGTGCCCGCCATCTCGCCTGGCTAATTTTCTGTATTTTTAGTAGAGACGGGGTTTCACCATGTTAGCCAGGATGGTCTTGATCTCCTGACCTCGTGATCCGCCCGCCTCAGCCTCCCAAAGTGCTGGGATTAGAGGCGTGAGCCACTGCACCCGGCCTACAATCTTTTAGCTGGACAGAAAAGTTCTCCAAGTCCCCACCCAACCCAGAAGCCCAGTCGGCTTCACCTCTCATTACTAAAGTCAGTTACTTACCCGCTAAAAAAAGTCATGGAGTGGTTACAGAGGAAGAAGATACAAACTTTATTCCATCAGATCAGCTGAATTTAGCCTGCAGAGTGCTAGAAGAGCAAACATTTCAGCCATCCATACTACTTCAATTGTGTTCTTTGACTATCATTTGGAGACGTTCATAGAGCCACAAAAGTACACTTGTTAAATAGTAGCTTCAGTTATCAGCTGAAGACAAGTGCAATGTGCTAGTTAAATCATTGGTAATACCACGAAGAGGGAGGGAAGTGGAGGAGGGAAGACTCTACTCTCCTTGTGCAAAGAACTTCTACTGAGATAATAATGTGTATGGATGGCCCCCACATACCCAAATGCTTGTGTATATCATTAGACTTCCTACTCTTGTGTAACTAGCTTTTATTCCTTAAGATTATGATTTTTAGATTTATCCCTATTAATAAATGTGGCTCCAGTAAATTTGCACAAACACACATATAAATATCAAAGAATATATACATCTTCGTATTTACTAAATATTGACAAAAATTCTTTTCCAAATTGACTCTATCAATTTACAAATAGCAGAGCTTGAAACTTCTCTTTGGTCTATATATTCAATAATTATCTGTCATACCAAGAATTACGTTTTTGTCAATTTGTTCTAAAACGAAATACTAATGTGGTGATAACAGCAGTTCCCTGTTTATTTGTAACTTCAGAAATCTTTTCAGATTTTCTGACCATTTAGATTTCCTTGTACCCTCAGAAAAAGACAAACTTTATTTTTCTTACTGAATCATAGGTTATGGATTGTCACATGCTAATTTTTTGTACAAGTTCTTCACATGCTAAGAATGTCAACCTCCCTTTTTCCTGTGTTATTCTGCTTTTATTCTCCTTTGAATTTTGTTTATTCACAGGGTTTTGCAACCAACACCACAATCTCTGTTTATAACATTTTCATCCATCTAAAAGAAGCCCTGTAAACATTAGCAATCAAACCCAGTGTCACTACCCACTGCTCCCACACCAACCTTCCTCAGCCTGAAGCTTCTCATTGTATTTTTAAGCTATTTTTATTTTATTTTATTTATTTATTATTTTTGAAAGAGGGTCTCACTCTGTTGCCCAGGCTGGAGTGCAGTGACACCATCATGGCTCACTGAAACCTCTGCATCCCAGGCTCAGGTAATCTTCCCACCTCAGCCTCTCTCACCTCACCTCAACTGGAACAACAGGCACACGCCACCATGCCTGGCTGATTTTTTTTTTTTTTGTAGAGACAGGTTTCACCTGTTGCCCAGGCTGGTCTCGAACTCCTGGGCTCAAGTGATCCACCCACCTGGGCCTCCCAAAGTTGTGGGATTACAGGCGTGAGCCACCGCGCCAAGCTCCTCATTGTATTTTTAAATGACTATTAGAAACATACCAAGACCATCCTGGCTAACACAGTGAAATCCTGTCTCTACTAAAAACACAAAAAAAATTAACCGGGAGTAGTGGCAGGCACCTGTAGTCCCAGCTACATGAGGCTGAGGCAGGAGAATGGTGTGAACCCAGGAGGCAGAGCTTGCAGTGAGCCGAGATAGCGCCACTGCACACCAGCCTGGGCGACAGAGTGAGACTTCGTCTCAAAAAAAAAAAAAAGAAGCATGCAGGAAAACTACTAACTTTATGCTAATTTTGAGGTGCAAGACTTACAGAATATTTTTCTTTTGGTTCTAAATACTATAAAACTTTATTTTCCTGGTATTTTAGGTGAATATTTATAACATCTGAAATAAGACAAATGTGTGTTCTCTTCTCAGTTGCTAATATCACATTAATTTAGCCATTATTGCATTGCCTATAATGTACAAAACAATGTTAAACATTGATTATTGTAGATATTCTTGTCATCTCACTTTAATAGTTCCTTGATGATTACTTGTTCACAATAAAATATGACAGAAAATATATTATTATTCATATTAAGATTAGATATCATATAATAAGTAAAAATGGGTATTTTTTAACATACTACGGAGTATTAGTCTACTCATCACTATGAATTTTCTTTCTTTTTAAGTCTTTGATAACGAATCTTGAATTATATTTTTGAGATTATATATATATTATGTATCTTCACTGATTTATGAATTTACAGATTTCTGTCTAAAAACCACATTGGCAGTGTTTCTATATGCAATTTCATGCATTTTTGCCTTTTCTTTTCTTAAAATTAGAATATTGTCATTGCCTTTTACTCTTTTTCCCAAAAAGAGATATTGGATTCATACATCATTTCTATTCTTTATTTGCTTTCTAAATTACTGATACATATTTTCATTAATTTCTTCTGTATTTGTGTGTATTTGTTATTACATTTCATCTCCCTTCCTGACTTAAATGTTAAAGTCATTAAATTTTTTATTTCTTCTTTGTTTGTTTGTTTGTTTGTTTAAGGCTATAAATTTTCTTCTGAATCAGCTTTGGCTACATTAGTGGATTTCAGTATACAATGATACTCCATGATTGCCAATTTTATTTCATCTTCGACCCAAAATACGTTTAAAAATTTCCAAGTAATAAGGTTTTTACTTTATGTTTTGTTTTAATTTTTAAAAATATGATGTGATTATTTCCAGATTTTTGCAGTGTAATCAGAACATTGGTCAATATTGTTCTGTTATTTTTAGTTTATTGGTGTGTTGCAATATATAAACAATTGTTATAATTGCCTCATAAGCATTTAGAGAGGAGTTTGTAGTGCTTCTCTATTATCAAAGTTGGTAAGTTTAGGCAAAAAGCCATTGATTATATGATTCAGATATATGTTTTAGAAATCTTTATTTTTGCCACCTTGTTTTACAAAGATAGGAGAAACATTTGTTAAACATTTTTATTGCTATTACATTATCATTAATTTTTTTCCAAGCTGTAGAATTTTTATCACATCACTTCCTGAGCCCCAAGCAAGAAGTATGGTTTTTAACTAACAGTTACTTTGCACTCAGCAACATGATATCTCTCTGATACTCCCTTTTTTTCTTTTTTAAATAATACTTTTAAAAGTGTATTTATTTATTTAAGAGATGTGGGTCTTGCTGTGCTGTCCAGCCTGGACTTGAACTTTTGGGCTCAAACCTTCCTCCCATCTCAGCCTCCTGATAAGCTGGAACTATTCAGATGAGTACCACTGTGCCTGGCTGGTTTTTTATTCCTGACACTCTTTCAAAACATCTGTGTATGATTCTAGCATTCTGTCTATTGTAAGAGGAATATCACTCAAGAATTTTACCACACATCATTTCATTTAAAAATATACGGTTCTTGGAAACATGAGTCTATTTCCCCTTATGCAAACAGCAACAGAAAAGCATTCTTTCAACAGATAAGCATGTTGAATCTAGCCCCTGGCCAAAATCTTGTGTGTGATTTTTCAGGCCAACCACAGACAATTACAGATGCTTTACCTGGCAGTCTCGTGGGGGAAGCTGCCCTCCCCACACCAGACCTGGTGCACAGTCAGCGCACTGCAGTCTCTGATGAGAGCGGCTGCAACTACCAGGCCCCGGCCAGCCATGCTGTTAGGCATGTCTCTATTCCTAACAGTCCCCGGCCAGCTATGCTGTTAGGCATGTCTCTATTCCTATCTCCCAGGCCTGTTGACTGGGGACCCTTCTTATCAGGCGTAGGTGACTTTGATGGCACGTTCTCCACTGTGACTCGGGGTTTAGTACTTTTCCACTCCCAGCCCTTGCCCTGACCCATCCTCATAGTCCCCAGGTTCATAAATGTAAGCAGCCTTTCTTTGGAGAAGAGCTATGATCCCCACCTCTAAGCTGATCCACCTGCCCCACACCTTGCACTGTTCTGTGGGGAAAATGGAACTGGGCTGGTGAGTGGCAGTTAGGACTGGCACTTTGTCCTGAGTAGCTTCTTGCTTATACTCTCACAGTTGGTGACCCAAGCCTTGGCCATTACCTTCATTTTGGCTTGTCTTAATCAACGACTTCCGACAACTGGCAGCTCAGCTCTCTAGCTCAGCTCTTGACATACATTTTATAAAAACAGAATATGAAGAACAAAGTGGCCTTCTCCTAGGAAACTGTTAGCTGTATCTAGACATTATACAAGACACATTCTATTCAATGTGCAATATTATAAGTCAAGTGTCCTTTCTGACGTCTTGGGGCCAAAAGCTTTGCTTCCATTTTGACACTTGCCTTCTAAAACATTTCAAGAAATGAGTGATATAGTCAAATGGTGTGGACCTTATAAAAAGGATATTGTAATATTTTCAATTATTTTTTCCAAAGTTTATAAGTTGAAGTCACATGAGGAGTATGACACTCATTAATTCAGAATACCCATCTAGATGTTAGTTTCATCTTCTAATCTGTGAGCATTTGATGATGAGTGAAAAATAGCAACTCAAGGTTTTTTTTTTTTTTTTTTAGTACAGCACTTTTATTATTAAGGTAAAATGTTTTAAACACGAGACATTTTTACTTTTTCTTAAATTGTGTAGTCATGCATTTATCTAAGGGGATACACACAGATACACACACACAACTGATTTTAAAGCAGTTTTAGATTTACAGAGAAATTGCAGAATAGGTACAGAAAGTTAACCTATAAACCACATTCAGTTTCCCCTGTTATTAACACCTGACATAACAGGCATATTTGTTACAATTAATTAATCAATATTGATACATTACATAAATAAAGTTTATCCTTTATCTAGGTTTTCTTCATTTTATCTAATGTCCTTTTTCTGTTCCAGGATACTACTCAGGATCCCCTGTTTTTTTAGTAGTTGTGTCTTCTTAGGCTACTCATAGTAGTGAGAATTGTTATGTCTTCTTGGAAAGTTGACCCCTTTATCATCATGCAGTCTCTTTTTTTGGAGTTTCGCTCTTGTCACCCAAGCTGGAGTGCAGTGGAGTGATCTCGGCTCACTGCAACCTCTGCCTTCTGGTTTCAAGCGATTCTCCTGCCTCAGCCTCCCGAGTAGCTGGGATTACAGGCGCCCACCACCATGCCCAGCTAATGTTTGTATTTTTAGTAGAGATGGGGTTTCACCATGTTGATCTGGTCTCGAACTCCTGACCTCGTGATCCGCCTCCCTCGGCCTCCCAAAGTGCTGGGATCACAGGTGTGAGTCACCATGCCCAGCCACAGTTTCCCTCTTTACCCTGATAATCTTCCTTCTTGTAAAGTCTACTGTGTCTGAAATGACTGTGGCGACACTAGCTTTGCTTTCATGGTGTCAACACAGGGCTTTCCAGGGCTGTGGTCATAAACCACCAGCTGGGTTGTTAAAATCAACAGAAGTGGGTGCTTTCATGGTTCTGGGCCCGGAAGTCTGAAATCAACATGCAGGCAGGGCCATGCTCCCTCTGAAGGCTCTCGGGAAGAATCTTTCCTTGCCTCTCCCTGGCTTCTGGTGGTGGCTGGAATCCATGGCACTCCTTTACTGTCAGCTGCGTGACTTCAGCCTCTGCCTTCATCGTCACATGCTGTTCTTCCTGTGTGTCTCTGTGTCCTGTGTATCCACGTTCTTTCTCATAAGGATGCCAGTCTTTCGATTTAGAACCACTCGAGTCCATCTTGACTAATTCCATCTGCAAAGACCCCATTTCCAAGCAAGGTCACATTCTGAGGTTCTGGTTTTGAGGTTCCGTGCGGACATGATTTAGGGAGGACACTGGGCACTATTCAACCCAGCACAGCATTGCTATGTGTTTTTCCCATCTTTTTTTTTTTTTTTTTTAAGATACGGGGTCTCACTGTGTTGCCCAGGCTGCACTGCAGTGACCTAATCTAAGCTTACTGGGGCCTCGAACTCCTGGGCTCAAGCAATCCTCCCACATCAGCCTCTTGAATAGCTGGAATTTCAGGCATATGCCACCACACTTGGCCTCACATCCTTATTTTTTTAACCTATGATTTTTATCTTTATTGTGGGTTTCTTTTAGAAAACGTTTATTTGGGTATGGGTTTTTGATCTAGTCTTGTTCTCTGTGTTTTAATTGTTGTACTTATACCATTTCCATTTAAAGTAATTATTAATATACAGTAGTTAAATTAATCTCCATCATCTTGGTAACTGTTTTCTGTTCATCGTGTTTGTTCTTTGTTTTTTTCTTCTCTCTTTTGTGCTTTAATTGAGCATTTTATGTGGTTTGATTTGTTGCCTTTATTAACATATTATTTTTTATTATTATAAATATAAGTTATTTATTTTTTAATGTTTTTAAGGGTTTCCCTAGTGTTTAACATATGTACTTTAATAAATCCAAATTCACCTTAAAACAACAATATACTTCATTACACATAATGCAGGGACCCTAAAACTATTTCCAGTTCCCTTATGACATTGCTGTCATTCATTTCAATGATCTATGTGCTATAATCACTCAATATATGGTGACGACACCAACTTTAAAGAAATAGCCATATTTCAGATTAATTTAATCTACATTCTAATTTCTCTGATCTCTTCCTGTCACTCCAAATCTGACCTATACAATCTTTCTCCTCAGTGAAGAAAGCTTTTCATATTTCTTGCAAGTCGGGTCTACTGATTTGAATTTCTTGTTTTTGTCTTGAAAGAATTTATCTCTGCTTCACATTGGAAGGATCATTTCAGTGGATATAGAATCGTGGGTTGGTTTTTGTTTGTTTGTTCAATATGTTAAATATTTTATTTCACTCCTTTTGCTTGCATGGTTTCTGAACAGCAGTACACTGTAACTCGTATCCTTGCTTCTCCAGAGGGAAAGCTCTCCCCAGCTCCACACTGCCAGCTTCTTTCCAGTTTCTCTTTGTTTTTTGTCTACTGAAGTTTAAATAGGATATGCCTAGGTGTAGTCTGTTAGTTCTGTTGTCGTTGGTTTTTGGTTTTGGTATTCATTCTTCTTGGTGTTCTCTGAACTTCATCTATTGTTTGATGTTTGTCATTAATTTACGGAAATTCTCAGACATTCTCAGTTCAAATATTTCTCCTGCCTCTGCTTTCTCTTTCTTCTGTTTCTGGTATGCCAATTATGAGAATGTACACCTTTTAAAATTGTCCCAGTGGCCAGGCATGGTGGCTCATGACTAACCACAGCACTTTGGGAGTCTGAGGCAGGAGGATCACTTGAGGCCAGGAGTTGGAGACCAGCCTGAGCAACACAGTGAGACAGGATCTTGACAAAAAATTTTTTAAAATTAGCTGGGCATGATGGTGTGAGCCTGTAGTCCCAGCTAGCCTGGAGGCTAAGGCAGCAGAATCACTTGAGCCCAGGAGTCAGAGGCTGCAGTGAGGTGTGACTGTGCCACTGCACTCCAGCCTGGGCAACAGAGTGAGACCTTGCCTCTTAAAAAATATAAATAAATAAATAAAATTGTACCATAGTTCTTGAACGTTCTGCTGATTTTCATTCTCTTTGCATTTCAGCTTGAGAAGCTTCTATGCCCTCCCCCTGCTGACTCTTCCCTGCCCATGCCCAGGGTCCTGAGAAGCCATCGAAAGCATTCTCGATTTTGTTGAATTTTCAATTCTACTCTTGCAGTTTTGAGTTCTAGCATTTCCTTTTGAATTTTTCTTAGAGTTTCCATCTCTCTGCTTACATGATCCATCTGTCCAGGCATGTTTCTACCTTTCCCATGAGGGCTCTAATGGAAACACATTAATCACAGTTATTTAAAGTCCCTCTCTGGTAATGCCAATATCTGTGGCCTATCTGCGGCTAGTTTTGTTGTTTACTTCAGACTATTCTGTTATTCTTGCCTTTTGGCATTATTTGTAGTTATTGTTGAAAGTCAAACTCGTATCACGTAATGGGGGCTGCAGTAAAGAGGCCTTTAGTGTGTTTGTGTGAACCTGGGCAGGAGTTGGCCTTTACTGAATGTGTGCAGTGGCTTTAGTTGCCGGGGGTTTCCAATTCCTCCAATGTTCTTGTTTTTTGCCTCCCCTCTTGACTTTGGGCTCCCTAATTACTCTTTCTTAGAGAGACTCTGTGCTTTTCATATTTTTCCACTGCAATTCCTTGTTATTCTACAGAAGCTCTGCTGGTGTAGTGGCCAGATATGGGAAAGGAGAATAGTTTATAATGTTATGATTAAGGCTGGGCACAGCGGCTCATGCCTGTAATCTCAGTGCTCTGGAATGCCGAGGCAGGAGGATCGCTGGAGCCCAGGAGTTCAAGACAAGCCTGGCAAAATAGTGGGACCCCATCTCTACAAAAACAAAAAATTAGTTGTGCATGGTGGCGTGTGACTGTAGTCCCAGCTACTCAGGAGGCTGAGATAGGAGGGTCCACTGAGCCCAGGAAGTTGAGGCTGCAGTGAGTCCGGATCACACAAGTGTACTGGGTGACAAAGACCCTGCCTCAAACAAATAAAATTGCGCCATGGTTCCTGAACATTCTGCTATACACACACACACACACACACACACATATACACATTTTATTTCCTTTCCTTTATATATATATTTCCTATATATATATATGTATATATCTGTGTGTGTTTGCATATATATACATATATAAAGTATATATAAAATACTTAAATCTCAGCATTTTACCAGCCTGTGTAAAGGCTTTGACCTTCACGATTACATTTTTTTTCTCCAAAGTTGTAATGCTCTTTAAAAATAAAAAATAAAAAAAGCCCTTACCAAGAGGCAGGTAGTCTAGAGGTGTCTGGTGTGGGAAGAATATCTTTCACCAGCTGGGATAGAGCCCAGGGGAATTCTTTTCCCTAGAGTGTAGGCTTTTGTGGCAGAGAAAATAACAATTAATTCCCCTCTTCTCCTGCGAGAACACTAGGGACTGTTTCTCAGATTTTCTTCATGAGAATCTGGTGGCATTTTTGCAGGTAAAAGCCACACAAGTGAGAACCATGTCCCGAGACCACAGCCCCCAGGATTTTCACACCTTGCCTCGTCAGTGTTCAGCCTCCATCAGGTCATCAGAATGACCCTGTGTTTCCACACATGGATGTTAATTTTAAGAATCTTAAAATTAATTCCTAGAAGTAGAGGATAAATTGTTTTTATACCCTTGCATAAAAATGGAAGTGCATTTTAGGCTGTTCATGAGGAATCTTTCTGGGATGAGCTCAAGCAGCCCCCGCTGCACCCCCGGCTCCCCGCTCTGCCCCTCTGAATTGCCCTGTGTCTCTAGATTTCTGGGAGGCGATTTGCTGCGCGACTCCAGTGCTCTGATAGTCCTAGAAAAGCTGTTCATTTTCAATTTGCTGGGACTTTTCTTGTTGTAAGGACAGCAGTGACTACTCCAAGTTCCTTTATATGGTAAGGATGAAATCCAAAGCCTTAAATATATTGTTTAATTAAAAGCAATTGACTAATTGGCTTATACTCATGTACAATAGCTTTCTTACATTTTTCTGTCTGAGTATAATACCCAGGTGAGCTCATGAAATTAATTTTTTAATATAAGGCATTAACTGATAACAAGTACTATGTGATGGGGTATGATAAAAATAATGAGTTTTCAAAATATTCTCCATCAATATGACTGTTTAGTATTACTGTAGGCTTCTTCATGCAGTTCATGCCAGTACCCTAAGCATGATCAAATATTAAAATATATATCACTTTATTTATAATTCAAAGACAAGAAATGAAATGCAAAACCTTATCCATTAAAACTAATTATTAACATTGCATATAGTTCCCTTATCATTTTATACAAACTTGCCCTTATTTAGTCTTTTTAAAATTATACAAATAATAAGTATCATTTTGGAAAATAAAAAAGAATATAAGATTGCTCTTGTTCCCAACACAAAATAATATTATCATTTTAGTGTATATTCTTGACTTTTTCAATGTACACTTTCAATATACAAATTATTCTTTTTTATTTTTATTTTTTTTCTGGAGATGAGGTCTTGCTCTGTCGCCCAGGCCAGAGTGCACTGGCACAATCACAGCTCACTGCAACCTCAAACTCCTGGGCTCAGGGAATCCTCCCACCTCAGCCTCCTAAGTAGCGGGGATTACAGGCACATACCACCATACACACAAAGCTCATTTTTAAAAGTATTTGTAGAGATGTAGAGACAGGATCCCACTATGTTACCCAGGCTGATCTTGAACTCCTGGGCTCAAGCCATCCTCCCACTTTGGCCTCCCAAAGTGCTGGGATTAAAGGCACGAACCACCATGCCCAGCCACTTTTATTACTTTTAGATTTGGATAATTTTATGCCTTATTTCCAAGATCACTAATGGTCTTTCTAAAACATAAGCAATATATGGACATCTTGGAAATGAGTAATCTGCAACATACTCTTGTAATGCAGGTTCTATTTCCTCTTTTATTTCTCTAATGATGTTAATATATGTATATAAAGTAAATGATAAAGATAAATAGTAATGTAAGGAGAAATTGACAAACCCACAAAATTAGTGAGAGACATTAATACAACTCTTTCAGAATAAATAAGAATATAAGAGATTTATATAACAAGTTTAACTGGCTTGGAGAAAAAAATAACCTAATATGATAATGTACGTACATATAACCAGCAGAAATTTTGCAAACACATACAGACCAGTCGCAGGAAAGACATTATGCAAAAGCAAATGTCTACAAATTTTTTAAAGCAGAAATCAATGTGCTCTAACCAATGTAATAAAATTCCGTATTAACAACTAAAGGATAGCCAAATATCTCTTCACCTAAAAATTAAATCACTAGGAGAAAGGAAAACTGAAACAACTATATATTTAGAAACAAGAGAATGTCATAAAATTGAACCTTTCCCCAAAAAACACATGTGAAAATTGTTGCCTTGAATCAATTCATTGTACAGTTAGAAGGAATGAAATTTGGGAACTAAATAGATATTCAAGTCAATACTTTCTTTAAAAGAGCAATAAAATTAGTCTAAATGAGGAAGAAGAAAGGAAGGAAGGAAAGTAGCTACATTAAAAAGCCAACATGAAAAATAAAATATTTCCTATACACCATTAGAAAATGTATTCACAGTTTCACATTAACAATAACTATAAAAGATACAAGATTTCTTGGAATGAACCTAACTACAAAGCTTAAACTTACGTAAAGGAAAAGCTAAAGGAAAGGAAATAAAATGATCCATCTTATTTCTGTACTGGAAGAGTCAACAAGATAAAGGTGTTAATTTTCTATCACTGCTTCCTTAGTTTATCCATTTCCTTACATTAAAGAGGTTAGGATTTAATTTTTTTTTTGTTTTCACTATTACCTACTGCTGAAATAACCATCCTAGTACATAAATCTTAGTGGATGAAAATTTCTTTAGAAATAGAATCATCTATTGCTTGTATCTTTAAATTTACTAGTATTGACAAATTGATTTCCAAAATTGTTGTACCCATTTATACATCATAACCTGTTATACATTATAATGTGTTATCAATAGGCTTACCTATTGTCATCAGTTCCACGTAAGAGTTTTTCATTTTCCTACATCATTAACGCTCTTGGCATGATAAAACATTAATTTTTACAAATATAATGAATATGAACTAGTAATAGATTACTATTCAATTTGCACTTTATCATTAATTAAATGTAATAACTTTTATGTGCTTATTAGTTATTGGGATTTTTTTAATTTGTGAACTAATCATTCACATTTGCTGCCTGTTTTGTGTATAATATATATATATGTACAAACACACACATATGTATATTCTGGATATTATTTATGGCTTACTGAAGGTTGCACACATTTGAATTTTGGGCTTGTATTTTCACATTTTTCCTACAGAAGTAATTTTTGGCAAAGACGATTTATCAGTCTTCTCTTTTGCAATGTGTGCTTCTGTGTGTGTGTGTGTGTGTGTGTGTGTGTGTGTGTGTGTACTTCAAGAAAGGCATCTATTCCACCATTGTCATCGAGATATTCTCTCGTGTTTTGTTCTATTCAAGTTTTACAATTTATTCCCTCATTTTTTTGTCTTTTGTCCATCTGGTGCCAATTCTGTGTAAGGGATGAGGTATTTCATATAAGGGATGAGGACCGGACCTGGCTTTATCCATTTGGTGCCAATTCCGTGTAAGGGACGAGATATGGACCTGGCTTTATTGCTTTTGCATGCATGGCCCATTATTCTAGTGTCATGAATGAGTAAATACACACTTTGCTCTCTGATTTATGACATCACCTTTCTCACACTCCATATTCATGTGCTCCTGTTGCTTTATTTTTGGATTTCTGGTCTAGTCCATTACCTAGTGGCCTTCCTGGAACCACATTTTCTTTACCATAGCTTTCCTGTAACACCCAAAATGTGGTTGAATTGGTCCCTAGCTACTTCTCCTCTTCTTCAGTTGTCTTATCTGCTCTTGAATTTTAGTATCACCAGGTCAGATTTTAGAAAGAGCCCTGTTGAATAATTAGAATTATGTTGAATTTACTATCACTTTGAGAAAAAATGCCACCTTTGCGATAATGCCATCCACGAACATAACATATTTCTGCATTTATTTAGGTCTTCTCTATGCCTTTCCATAAAATTTTAGGGCCGGGAGCGGTGGCTCACGCCTGTAATCCCAGCACTTTGGGAGGCCGAGGCAGGCAGATCACGAGGTCAGGAGATCGAGACCATCCTGGCTAACATGGTGAAACCCCGTCTCTACTAAAAATACAAAAAATTAGCTGGGCGCGGTGACGGGCGCCTGTAGTCCCAGCTACTCGGGAGGCTGAGGCAGGAGAATGGCGTGAACCCGGGAGGCAGAGCTTGCAGTGAGCCGAGATCGCGCCACTGCACTCTGGCCTGGGAGAAAGAGCAAGACTCCGTCTCAAAAAAAATAAAATAAAATAAAATAAAATTTTAATATTCTCCCCAAGATCTTCACATATGCTTAGGAATGATATACAACTCAGTTGAAAAAAGTAGGAGTGCTTGGTTACTATAAAGTCAATTTTCTAATTAGTTGTTGCTGGGGAACTCAAGTATTCTGGAGCTAGACCCTCTGAGTTTGAGCAGTTTTGCTATTATATATATGACTTTATAAGCAGCCAGTAACTATGTAAGAAGTTCTAATTCTTTATCTTATTTCCCTCTATCTTCAATTTTGTTCTATTATGTTATTTTGCTGGTCAGGAACTCCAGTATTCTGATAAATACAAATGCTGATAGCAGATGTTAAAGACTGAAAGGGGTTGTGCTTAATGCTTCCTTATTAACTGTGATGTTAATAGAGCCTTATGCCCCATCACAGCCTTTAGGATGCTGTCTCCTATTGCTAGATTGCTAAATGTTTTTTTGCTTTTTAATGAGCTAGTATTAAGTTTTACTAATTTTTTGATGTGTCTGTTGAGATGAGAATATTTGATTTCTTTAAAGTCAACTTTTATGGAGGTATAATTTACAGACAGTGAAATGCCACATATTGTGAATGTTACATTTTTAAGTTTGGGCTTCGCTGTATGCCTACAAAGTTTCCTGTGACTGTTCTGGCTGGCCTCAGTGGATAAGTTTGATGTTTTCAAGACTGGCTTTTAAGCTTTTTTCATGATGGATTCAGGTGGCTATTCCTGTAGGTCTAGTTTAGCCTCATTACTAGGACATCTTTCTGGGACCTACTGAAAACCTCATGTATTCAAGTGTTCTCCACTCTGGATTTGGGGAATTCAAATGATTCTTGGCCCTGTGTGATCTCTGAGGATTTTTTTTTTTTTTTTTTTACTTTTAATTTCCCAGTAGTTAGTCTTTCCTGCACATTTTTCTTTGCCTGGCCACGTGGAGGTTTGCCCTACGCACGTGCAGATGGATGTTCAGTCTCAGGTGCACCCAAGCCTATGTCTGCAGCTCCTTCTCTGTGTATCTGAGAGTCTTGCACCACGTAATGATGACCTCAGCCTCTGAGGACCCTCTCCCGCTCCTCAGCTCAACCAGGCTGCTGAACTGGGATTCCCCTTTCCTCAGCCAAGTTCTGGAAATTACGTCCAGGCAGAAATCTCAGTGACCAGAAGCCTTATCTCGTTTGCTGCTCCTCTCACAGGGATCACAGCCCTGAGCCCATTAAAGTCCCTGGGTGAAACGTGCAGACAGCTGCCACTCAGCACCGCCCTGACTACCTCTGTGTAGGAAAGGCTTCCGCAGCTGTCCCACCGCACATTCCTGAGACAGCAGGGGCCAGATGATAAAAGGAGGCTGACTGTAGGCCCACGAAAACCCTGATGGTTTTGTGACTAGTTTCCTAATGCTCTCAAATATATAAATTCAACAGAACTCTTTCTTTCTTCTTTCTTTCTTTCTTTCTTTCTTTCTTTCTTTCTTTCTTTCTTTCTTTCTTTCTTCTTTCTTTCTTTCTTTCTTTCTTTCTTTCTTTCTTTCCTCTTTCCTTCTTTCTCTTTCCTTTCTTTTCTCTTTCTTTCTTTCTCTCCTCCCTCCCCTTCCCTTCCCTTCCCTTCCCCTTCCTTCCTTCCTTCCTCCCTCCCTCCCTCCCTCCCTCTCTCCCTCTCTCTCTCTCTCTCTTTCTTTCTTTCTTTCTTTCTTTCCTTTTTTTTGACAGGGTCTTGCTCTGTCATCCAGGCTAGAGGGCAGTGGCACAATCATAGCTCATAGAAGCCTGGGCTCAGGTGATCCTCCTGCCTCAGCTTTCCCAGCAGCTATCACCACAGGTGTGTACTACCACACCTGGCTAATTTTTTTAAAAAAATGTTTGTACAGTTGAGGGTCTCACTAGGTTGCCCAGGGTGGTCTCAAATTACTGGCCTCTATTGATCCTCCTGCGTGGACCCCAAAGTGCTGGAGTTACATGAGCCACTGCACCCTGCCAGAACTCTTATTTTCAAACTTATTGGTGCCAAATTTATAGGAGGACAGAAAGTGGAAAAAAGCCAGATACAAAAATGATGATAATCACATTTTTTTTGCCTAATATTCATAACATATTTGCATACAAACTTTCAAGGAAAGAGAAAGCAGACACTCCTAGGACAAAATATACTCTCCTAAGGTTGAGACAAGATTTTCTCTCGGATCTTGTCGTGATGGGTCAGACACATACGACTGTGAATGGAGCAGAGGCCACTTTCTCTTGGCTATAGTGCCCTGGTTGGAAAATAATTGCAGGTGTTCTCACTCCAGGAGCTTGGTGATGTCAACCTGTCTGGAGCATGGTATTAATAGATAAGTACCAGGTATAAAGATACGTAAGTCGGAAGCCACCTGATGCTCTCCATTTGATGAGAAGGAGGGTCAGGTGGCAGCATGCGTCACTGTGCCTCCCATCTGCACGAAGATTGACAAGGAGCCTTGTAATATCTCCTCCTACTGGGGATCCTGCACTGGGTTCTGACGGTGGTCAAAAGGAACACAAATATTGGCGGTACCTTCACAGTACTAGTCACATTTTTACTATTGCTGCCAAATATAGATGATGTGAGGAACTCTGGACAGGAGAAGCATAAATGCAAAGTTCCCCTGCAAATCTATGCTAACATTTACAACTACCATCCGTTGCTTTTTTTTTCCCAATTCAGCATTAACTGCAAGAGCTGATATCAGATTTTGACTCATTCAATTTAAACAATGGAACATAAAAGTCATGCTACACTTAATTTCTGCTTAAGTAAAATGAGATCGAATTGCACCCCAATAGATAGAAAATCCACCCTGATGTTCAGTGTTGGAAAACAGATACAAATATATCTGCACAGTGGCGTACATATTGCATTGAATGTAAGGTTTTGAAGGCAAAGAAACTAACTCAGTGCAAGCTCAGGATCTCTTTGGTTTTTCCTCACTGGAAACGACACTAATTCTCTACATATTCCACTTCAATTCGAAGCTGCTCATTAACCATTCTGCTTACAGGGCTTAGTTAAGCTCCTCTGAAATTGGATTCTGTCCTGGGGGAAGCTAGTTCAGTGATTGCATCCTGTGGAACTTGGCACACACTGGTCTCTCAGCCTGTTGTCACTTCTACCCCAAGGACTGACCTTGGGTTGCTTTACAATGGCACTTTTCCAGTTGCGGTGACTTTGGGTTTCCTGGTACCTGGCTTTCTTCTTGTCTATGTTAATGATTTCCCCAGGAGGTCATTAAAATGGTCCACTGGAGGTAGGAAATGAGAGCTCTTTTTTTTTTTTTTGGACATTAAAAAAACTCATTTGCATTAATGCATTTTACAAGAAGCATAATGTATATATGGGTAGAATTGAATTATATTTTATTGTTAGTATGTATGACCAAAAATGCTTGGTGGAAGCTGTTCCTTCAAATTCCTCCTTCCTTAGTCCACATTCCCCGAACTTGCTATGAAGGCGGCTGCTTGCCTGTTGCCCGGTGGCCTCTGACAGTCCACAGAAACTCTCCACTTCTGGCCCCTGATGCACATCCTGCTGCTCGGCATGGTCTGTGCTGTTAGAATTGTGCACAGAGCATGGGGCAGGAGGTGGGGTCAGCCCGTCTGGGGAACAAGGAAGTACCTAAGTGGGATTCCTGAGATGCCACAGAAGATGTACATTGACAGTTGTCCATCAGTATTAAAACACAGCCAAGATGTGGCAGATGCTTCAGAGAGCACGAGAACTGACACCAACGGCAGTACCCAAAAGGGAAACTGAGCTCTCAGCAAGTTAGAGGCCAGGATCTCTCAGCAACAGGGCCTGACTGTGGCCTGGCAGCAAGCCCAGGAACATTACAATTCTGCAAGCATGAACACTACAGATCAGGGAGGACTCTTCCCCCGCTTAGCAATTTCCATTTTGTTCTCAAAGTGATTCCATCAATGAACTGTGTGGAAGGATGACACTGGAAGACTCTACTCTGTTTCTTTAATTTTTCATAGATAATCACATATGAAAAAATAACAAACACAGTAGGAGACATGTTTAATTGGAAGGGACATACATCAGTAGGTCACTGAGATGAGGAAGTGGGTCTCCGGTGGGTCCGCGTTTGTTGAGAATTGCTTGATGGTCTTTAAAATACTCTCATTTCACTGGTACAAATTGGATAGCAGTTATCCAAATTCCAAATCAATAAAAAGATATTTTAGTGCTCGGGCCCATAAATCATTCAGTAACATACTTTTAGTGTCCAAAATATAACAACCTAGCTTTCCACTTGTCAGCTATGACTGACTAGCTTTCTGGAAGACTAATCTTCCCACTTAGAACAAGCAGAAAATAAATGGATAAAAATAGAAAAAAAAAAAACTATATATGTATGAGGGCGTTTGAGAGCTCTTAAAGTAGCCAGGACTGAAGAGACTGAAATCTTGGAAGGAAAACAAATTCGTTGAGGTGAACCCAACCTTCCGTGTCACCTTTGCTGTGCTGCAGCTTGCAGCCTTTGGGTATGCTCCAGTAGACCTCCAATGTCTGTGTGTGCATCTCAGTGCCTGACAACATGGGGTTTGGGGAAGTTCAGAAGGCTCTTCTAAGTGGTGGCAGGCTGGATATGAGGTGGGGATAGGGTGGTGGATACAGACACCACCTCCCTCCCAACGCAGCCCTTGGGAGTCGGTACAAAAACCCCCTAGATCCCTCAAAAATGAAGTATGACAAATGTGAGACAGGTGTTTTGAGCCATTTTCCAGAGTTTCCTTGAAGGGCTCAGCCCCAGTTGCTTCCTGTGGTAACTGGCTTAATGAAATAAAGTTATTAGCTGCCCTCCCATCTCTATCACTTCCCCATGCCATGACCAGTGTCCCTTGCAGCCTCCAAATAAATGACTTTTTACTGTAACATTTATCTCAGGGTCTGCACTAAGGCAGCCCAGTTGATGATTCGTTAGCTGTGTGGGGCAGAGGCTGTGAAGCTGAACAGAAAGCAGCTGCGGAGGGCGCGAGGCTGAGGAGAGCTTTCATTAGGCCGGCAGGCCTAATGAGATGAAAATGGAGGATCAGGGCCGCCACACAGCCAGGGCCTGCGAGGCCAAGATCCTGGAAAAAAGAAGTGCAGAAAAGTGATTTCAAGAGTTTCACCCGTTACTCTCCTAAGCCCTTTGCCAGTTCCTGAGCAGCACAGGCCAAGAGGCAGAGAAGCTGAGCAGCCGGCAGGTCGTGACAGGCTGGAAGGCTGAGGAGAACCACCAGGGTTCCCATCATTCTAGGAAACAAAAACTGGGATTCGGAACTGGGCAAGGTGGAGAGGCCCAGGTTCTCATGCTGGACTTTCATGCATGACCCTGGGGAACCACAGACTAAGAGGCAGCGTAACCAGAGAGAGAGCAAAGACGTGCTGAACCGCAGCTTGGCACCTGATCACATTAAAATGATCTGCTCCTGCTTTACCTCCTGCTGGGAGCTAAAGAATATGCTCTCTGGTAGAAGAAATATCAACCAGAACATGGGCAACATTTACAACACAGTGCCAGGCAAGAAACTTGATCTAGAACCGTGCTGACCAATGTCAGCCCCAAGCCACATGTGGCTATTTACATTTAAATTTACTAAAAGTAAATAAAATTAAAAATTACTTCCTCAGTCACACTAATCATAATTCAACTGTTCAAACGCTCCATGTGGCTAATAGTTACCATATCAGACAGCATACACATAGAACATTTCCATCTCCATAGAAAGTTCTATTGCACAGTATTGATCTAGGATTTTTATATTTTAAAGTACATCTCTGGCATTAAATCAAATTTAAAAAACATACCAGGACCTAGAACCTAAA
This sequence comes from Nomascus leucogenys, assembly GCF_006542625.1. NCBI lineage: Eukaryota > Metazoa > Chordata > Mammalia > Primates > Hylobatidae > Nomascus > Nomascus leucogenys. The sequence goes on from NC_044386.1 coordinate 75,058,442, forward strand.
AAACTAGCAATAAAATAATAACCATGGTGATCCAGATATTAGAGTTATCAGATGCAGACTTTAACAAAACTTTGCTTAATATACTTGACATAGATGACAAGATAGAAAAAGACTTCAGGGAATGAAAATCTATATGAGCTAATTAAATGGAAAATAAAAAATACAGTGGCGGCTGGGCGCGGTGCCTCACGCTTGTAATCCCAGCACTTTGGGAGGCCGAGGCGGGCGGATCACGAGGTCAGGAGATCGAGACCATGGTGAAACCCCGTCTCTACTAAAAATACAAAAAATTAGCCGGGCGTGGTGGCGGGCGCCTGTAGTCCCAGCTACTCGGGAGGCTGAGGCAGGAGAATGGCGTGAACCCGGGAGGCGGAGCTTGCAGTGAGCCGAGATTGCACCACTGCACTCCAGCCTGGGCAACAAAGTGAGACTCCGTCTCAAAAAAAAAAAAAAAAAAAATACAATGGCAAATTAAGAACACAAACTATGGGCCAAATGGCAGATAGGATACAATGAAAAGAGAAATGGTTACGTGGAAGATAGGTTAGTAAGAAATAACCAGACAGAAGCATGGAAAAAAAGTGAAGTATGGAAACACAGAAAAGAGAACAAAAGACCTAAGACTGTGGTGAAATAGGTGTAACATGGTTCTAATTAAAGTTCCAGAAGGGGAGAACAGATCTGATGGTGTGGAAGCAATATTTGAAGAAATAATGGCTAAGAAGGCATTTCTAAAATTGGTAAAAAGAGATTAAGCCACAAATTCACAGGAACTATGAAACCAAGGCATCTTAAAAAAAAAAAAAGGAAAAGAAAAAAGAAAATGACACCATATAAAAGTTTTGGAAATCAGAATCAAAGGAAAAATTGTACACACATCCCCAAAATGCACAAATTAACTTCAAAGAGCAGCAGTAAGACTGACGGTAATTGACTTCTTAACAGAAAAAGGACAACAAAGAAGGCACTGGAATCTGATCTTTAAAGTGATGAAAGAAAGTACATGCCAACAAATAATTCTATTCTCAGTGAAAACATGCTTCAATTTTGAAGGAAAAATAAAGACATATCAGACAAAAAACTTAGAAATTGCTGTCAGTACACTTGTACTAAGAGATGCTGAAAGGAGTCCTTCCCATAGATAATATACTTGCTAAGAGAAACATGGTAGTGTATAAAAAAATTAAGAACTACATGAGTGATAAATATGTCAGTAAATCTAAATGAATATTGAATGTGTAAAACATACTTCTAAGATAATTATAACAACTTGTAGGGTTTAAAATGTATGTAGAATTAAAATTAATGATAATTATGAAGTGGGACAATTATAATTCATATTATACTCTACTAAAAGAATGCCTACTGTAATATCTATGGTAAACAATAAAAGAATAATACAACTTAAAACTATTTGATCATTGGCATAAAAATGAAATACTTAGGAATAAATCTAACATGTAGAAGATCTATGTGAGGAAAACTACAAAACTACAACCTCAATGAAATAAATCAAAGATCTAAATAGAGAGATATTTCAGGCGCATGAACAGGAAAACTCAACACTGCCAAGACGTCAGTTCATTCTAAGTTGATCTATAGATTAAACATAATACCAATCAAAATTCCAGCAAATTGTTTTCTAAATGTTGACTAACTAATTCTAAAGTTTATGTGGAAAGGCAAGAGGGCCAAAATAGCCAACAAAAGACTGAAGGAGAAAAACAAGGCCGGGCGCGGTGGCTCAAGCCTGTAATCCCAGCACTTTGGGAGGCCAAGGCGGGCAGATCACGAGGTCAGGAGATCGAGACCATCCTGGCTAACACGGTGAAACCCCGTCTCTACTAAAAATACAAAAAAATTAGCTGGGCGTGTTGGCAGGCGCCTGTAGTCCCAGCTACTCGGCAGGCTGAGGCAGGAGAATGACGTGAACCCGGGAGGCGGAGCTTGCAGTGAGCCGAGATCGCGCCACTGCACTCCAGCCTGAGGGACAGAGAAAGACTCCGTCTCAAAAAAAAAAAAAAAAAAAGAAAAAGTCAGAGGACTGACACTACCCAACTTCAAGACTTCTTATAAAGCATTTCCCTTGAAAACCAGCCCAAGACAAGGAAGCCCTCTCTCACCACTCCTATTCAACATAGCATTGGAAGTCCTGGCCAGGGCCATCAGGCAAGAGAAAGAAATAAGGGGCGGCATCTAAATAAGAAGAGAGGAAGTCAAACTATCCCTTTTTGCAGATGATATGATCCTATATCTAGGAAACCCCATAGTCTCAGCCCAAAAGCTCCTAGGCAATATCATTCTTGACACAGGAACCAGCAGATTTCATGATAAAGACACCAAAAGCAATCACAACAAAAGTAAAACTTAACAAATGGAATCTAATTAAACTCAAGAGCTTCTGCACAGCAAAAGGAACTATTAACAGAGTAAACAGACAACCTAGAGAATGGGAAAAAATTTTTGCAAATTATGCATGTGATAAAGGTCTAATGTTCAGAATCTGAAAGAACACAAACAAATTGACAAGAAAAAAACAACCCCATTAAAAAGTGGGAAAAGCACATGAATAGACACTTTTCAGAAGAAGACATATATGCAGCCAACAAGCATACGATAAAAAGCTCAATATCAGTGATCATTAGAGAAATGCAAATAAAAACTATAGTGAGATACTGTCTCACACCAGTCAGAATGGCTCTGAGTCAAAAAATAATCATGGTGAGTTTGCAGAGAAAAGGGGTTACTTATACACCGTTGGTGGGAGTATAAACTAGTTCAACCATTGTGGAAAGCACTATGGTGATTTCTCAATGAGCTAAAAACAGAACTACTATTTGACCCAGTAATCCCATTGCATTATAAATAATTCTATCATGAAGTCAGATGAACTTGTGTATTCACTGTAGCACTATTCACAATACAAAGAACATGGAATCAACCTAAACACCCATCAATGGTAGTTTGGATTAAAAAAAATGTGGTACATATACACCATGGAATACTATGCAGCCATAAGATCATGTCCCTTGCAGGAACGTGGATGGAGCTGGAGGTCGTTATCCTTAGCAAACTAATACAGGAACAGAAAATCAAGTACCACATATTCTCACTTATAAGTGGGAGCTAAATGATGAGAACACGTGGACACATAGAGGGGAACAACAGACACCGGGGACCTACCTGAGGGTGGAGGGTGGGAGGAGAGAGGACCAAGAAAAATAACTACTGGGTACCAGGCTTAGTACCTGGGTGATGAAATAATCTGTACAACAAACTCCATGACGTGAGTTTCCCTTTATAACAAACCTGCACATGTACCCCTGAACCTAAAATAAAAGTTAAAAATAGAAGACTTCCCATAAAGCTACAATTATCAAGAGGGTGTGGTATTGGTGAAAGAATTCATAAATGTATATAGGGAACAGAACAATGAGCTGAGAAACAGACTCACACAAGTGGAGTCAACAGATCTTTGATGAAATAGCAAAGGCCATTCAATGCAGAAAGGATAGAATTTTTAACAAATGGTGCTGAAACAATTGGACATCCACATGCAAGTATATGTGTATATATATGCCTCATATATATGTGCTTCATATATATATGTGTGCCTCACATATACATATGCCTCATAGATATAGATATAGATATGGAGAGAGAGGGGGAGGGATCTCATACCTTCATAAAAATTCATAAAAATTAACTAAAAATGGATCATACACCTAAATGTAAAATGCAAAAATATAAACATTTAGAAGATAACATAGGAGAAAACCTAGGCAACCTTAGGTTTGGTGTTGACTTTTTAGATACAACACAAAAAGCACTATTAATGACAAAAAATTGGTAAGTTGAACTTCATTAAAATTAAAAACTTCTGCCCTGTGAAAGACGTTGTTCAGAGAATGAAAAGACAAGCCACAGACTGGCAGAAAATCTTTGCAAAACACATGTGATAAAGTACTGATTTCCAAACTATTAGATAAACAAAAAAACCCTTAAACTCAACAACAGAAAAACAAATGTCCCAATTAAAAATTGGACAAAAACAAAGTAATTTATAGATTCAATGCTATTCCCATTAAACTGCCATTGACATTCTTCACAGAATTAGACATTCACAAGCAAAAAGACTAAAGCTGGAGGCATCATGCTGCCCAACTTCAAACTATACTACAAGGCTACAGTAAGCAAAACAGCATGGTACTGGTACAAAAACAGACACGGAGGCCAATGGAACAGAATAGAAAGCTCAGAAATAAGACCGCACACTTACAACCATCTGACCTTTGATAAGCTTGATGAAACAAGCAATGGAGAAAGGGTCTTCTATTTAATAAATGGTATTGGGAGAACTGGCTAGTCATATGCAGAGAATTAAAACTGTTCCCCTTACTTACACATTGTACAAAAATTAACTGAAGATGGATTAAAGACTTGAATGTAAAACCCAAAACCATAAAAACCCTAGGAGGAAATCTAGGCAATACCATTCAAGACATAGGCATGGGCAAAGATTTCATAATGAAAATGTCAAAAGCAATTGTAAAAAAAAAAGCCAAAATTGACAAATGGGATTTAATTAAACTAAAGAGCTTCTGCACAGCAAAAGAAACTATCATGAAAGTGAACAGACAGCCTACAGAATTGGAGAAAACTTTTGCAATCTATCCATCTGACAAAGGTCTAATATCCAGCATCTACAAGGAACTCAAACAGATTTACAGGAAAAAAACAAATGACACCATTGAAAAGTGGGCAAAGGACATGAACAGACACTTCTCAAAAGAAGACATTTATGTGGCCAACAAACATATGAAAAAAAGCTGAACATCACTGAGCATTAGAGAAATGTAAACTAAAACCACAATGAGATACCATCTCACGCCAGGCAGAATGGCAATTATTAAAAAGTCAATGCCGGGCGCAGTGGCTTATGCCTCTAATCCCAGCACTTTGGGAGGCCGAGGCGGGCAGATCACGAGGTCAGGAGATAGAGACCATCCTGGCTAACACGGTGAAACCCCGTCTCTACTAAAAACACAAAAAATTAGCCAGGCGAGGTGGCAGGCGCCTGTAGTCCCAGCTACGCGGGAGGCTGAGGCAGGAGCATGGAGTGAACCCGGGAGGCAGAGCTTGCAGTGAGCCAAGATGATGCCACTACACTCCAGCCTGGGAGACAGCAAGACTCCGTCCAAAAAAAAAAAACAAACAAAAAGTCAAGAAACAACAGATGTTGGTGAGGCTGCGGAGAGATAGGAACACTTTTACACTGTTGGTAGGAATGTAAATTAGTTAAACCATTGTGGAAGACAGTGTGGCAATTCCTCAAAGACCTAGAACAAGAAATACCATTTGACCCAAGAATCCCATTACTGTGTATATACCCAAAGAAATATAAATTATTCTATTATAAAGATACACGCTCATGTATGTTCACTGCAGCACTATTCACAATAGCAAAGACATAAGATCAACCCAAATGCCCATCAATGATAGACTAGATAAAGAAAATGTGGTACATCTACACCATGGAATACTATGCAGCCATAAAAAGGAATGAGATCACATCCTTTGCAGGGACATAGATCAGCTGGAAGCCACTGTCCTTAGTAAACTAATGCAGGAACAGAAAACCAAACACCGCATGTTATCACTTGTAAGTGGGAGCTGAAGAACCTGAACACATAGACACAGAGAGGGGAACAACACATACTAGGGCCTATCTGGGGGAGGGGGTAGGAGGGACAGCATAAAAAAATAGCTAATGGATGCTGAGCTTAATACCTAGTTGATGGGTTGATAGGTGCAGCAAACCACCATGGCTAACATTTACCTTTGTAACAAATGTGGACATCTTACACATGTATCCCAGAATTTAAAATAAAACAAAAATAAAAATAAACAAAATTGGGCAAAAGACCTGAATAGACACCTCAGCAAAGAAGAAACACGGATGGCAAATAAGCATATGAAAAGATGCTCAACATCACATGTCCTCAGGGAATTACAAATAAAACATCAATGCTATGCCACTATACACCTATTAGATAGGCTACATCGAAAACACTGACGACACCAAATGCTGACTGAGCTATAGAGCAACAGAAATTCTCATTCGTTGCTGGCTGGGAGGCAAAGTGGTCCAGCCACTTTGAAAGACAGTTTGGCAGTTTCCTACAAAACTAAAGATACTCTTACCATTTGATATGGTTTGGCTGTGTCCCCACCCAAATCTCATCTTGAATTGTGATAATCCCCATGTACCATGGGTTGTTCCAGGTGGAGATAATTGAATCATGGGGGTGGTTTCCTCCATACTATTCTTGTGGTAGTGAGTAAGTCTCATGAGATCTGATGATTTTATAAACGGGAGTTTCCTTGCACAAGCTGTCTTGCCTGCTGCCATGTAAGACATGACTTTGCTCCTTATTTGCCTTCTGCCATGATTATAAGCCCTACCTAGCCATGTGGAACTGAGTCAATGAAATCTCTTTCCTTTATTAATGACCTGGTCTCAGGCGTGTCTTTATTAGCAGCATGAAAACAGAATAATACACCATTTAATCCACAGTCATGCTTCTTGGTATTTATTAATTTGAGTTGAAAATGTATGTCCACACAAAAATCTGCACACGAATGTTTATAGTAGCTTTATCCACAATTGTCAAAACTTGAAAGCAGCCAAGATATCCTTCAATAATTGAGTGTCTAAACAAACTGTGGCACATTCATACTATGAAAGATTATTCAGAGATAAAAAAGGGTAAGCTATCAAGTCACAGAAATTCATGGAATGTTCTTAAATGCATACTGCTCAGCACAAGAACCCAGTCTTGGCAGGGTACATGCTGTAGGGTTTCAACTATATGACATTCTGGAAAGGCAAAATGATGGAGACAGTAAGAAGAGATTAATGGTTCTTAAAGCTTCAGGGGGAGGAAAGGAGAGTTGAATAGATTAAGAACAGGAGGAGTTTAGGGCAGTGAAACTACTCTGTATGATACTATAATACACACAGAATATGTTACTATTACACTACACTTGTTCTCAAGTACAGATATGTCATTGTACATTTTTCGAATGCCATAGAATTTACAACACAAAGCGTGAACCCTAATGTTAATAGTGAATAATTATAAACATCAATATTTTGGGTATACTTGTCCTGGTTCTCAGAAAAGGGACACTCCCACGAATAGGCATGTTAATAACCTCAATAACAATAAAGTTATTGTTGCTTGGTCACTTTTGGTTTCTCATGCCAGTAAACCTGATGGCTAAAACTGGAGTTGTCATATGGTCAGGGGAGTTGACCCACGTCATTATGAGGAGGAAGATTACATATAGGAATATGTTTGATTTTCAGATATTCATTGGAGCATTTCTTGATGCTCCCATGTGGATGAGTAAATAAAATTATATATATGCAAAAATGATAAACTAGAATTATGTTTAATAATAAATTATGAATTCTACCAATAGTATTTAACAACTAGTATAGTTTATATTAAGGCACTGAGACTGGGTATATGAAAGGAAGGAAGGAAGGAAATAAAATAGGAAGGAAGGAGCGGTTATATTTTTACATGGAAAAGCTTTAAACATTAAAAAATAATGGGCCCAGAGGAGAATGAACTTTGGCTGGAATGCTAGCTGATTTGGTTTGGAGGCTGGGAGTGTTTGGTATCTAGAGAAGTCTTAACTGTGAAGTTGTAGTGTAGCTGAATCTTTAAAGATTAAAGAAAAGTATTACATGATTAGTTTTCTTTAAATATATGACTTCTAAACAGTTACTGCAAGATTTTGTTGTCAGTTTGTTTCTTTCTAAGAGAATATCGGTTGGAGAACATGATTTTATATGCACAAAATAATTACATGGGCATTTTTTTTTTTGCCAGTCATTGTGGAGCAATGCGAGAACATGGTGATAAAGGTAAGGAACATGTTTTCTTTTTTTAACTCCTCTTCTGAGTAGCTGTGTGATCTTCGGCAAGCCTAAACTTCGTGGGCTACCTTTCCAAACATGGCAAATGAGGATGTCTGAAGCTCCTTCCCATGCTAAATCACTCGATTTCAAACTTGCATACACTTAGTCCTGGAATCAGATGCCTTGATGGAATTCAATGAAACTTTCATTTAAAATCATAGCAAAATTACACAAGTTAAGGTGATATTATTTCATCATTATATTCTTTTAGTCTCTATATATTCCTTAACATAATTTAGACAAGCATTTCAACAATAAAATACATAAAATAAGTTATAGACTCATATTATAATCACTACTAATACTCATAGCATTAGTAAGAAGTGAAAACCTTTCATTGATAAAATGCAGGTATCATGGACGTACCTGGTTTCATAAATGGCATAAAATGTTCTGTGTTCTTTGACTGCGTTCCTGAAAAAAAAAAAAAAACACAAAGAAGGATAAAATATAATCTTCATGATTATTGCTAAGGTCTAAAAGTCCTTTAATAAGCATGTTCCCAAACTGTGCCTACTTAAGATATCTTGACTAGCATTTTGTGAAAATCAAGAAATAATATTTAAAGAAATGTACACACATTTTTAAAAAGTAATACACATTATATTAGATAAGCTTAGGCCCTGGCTTCTGCTCTAACAGTAGCTAACGTGGTTACTGAACCACCGTTTAAATTTTAGTGAAGGAGACAGAAAACAAACAATAAAGATAACTTCTAATTGTGGTATATCCAGTAACAAAATTAAAATAAAATATTATAATAGAAAATTATGTGAGAGAAGTCATATTAAATAGGATGCAAAAAAATAAGTTTCATTGGCTAGGCTCAGAGGCTCATGCTTGTAATCCCAGCACTTAGAAAGGCCTAGGTGGGAAAATCGCTTGAGTCCAGGAGTCTGAGACCAACCTGGGCGACATAGTGAGACACTGTCTCTACAAAAAATACAAAAATTAGCTGGGTTTGGTAGTGAAGGTCTGGTTCCAGCTACTCGGGAGACTGAGGTGGGAGGATCACTTGGGTCCAGGAGGCCGAGGCTGCAGTGAGCAAAGATAGCACCACTGCACTCCCGCCTAGGCAACAGAGTAAGACCCTGTCTCAAAAAAGAATAAAGTAAAATAAACAAACTGAACAGGGCATAGTGGCATATGCCTGTAGTGCAGCTACTCAGAAGGCTGAGGTGGGAGGATTGCTTGAGCCCAGAAGGTCAAGGCTGCAGTGAGCCAAGATTGTGCCACTGCACTTCAGCCTTGGCGACACTGTAAGAACCTGTATTAAAAGAAAAGACAAGAAAAGAAAAATTTCCTTAGAAAACAAATTTTTAGTTGGAACCTGAGGCATGGAAGAAGTTAACCATGAGATTTGTAGGAAAACAGAGGCAATATAAAGTTCAAAGTTCCTAAGGTATATATGCATCAAGTATGTTTTGAGAAAAAAACATCAACATCTTCACCCTTCTCCATCATCATACAATGGTGAATGATGTTTCACCACTACATTTTTAGAATTACCATAAATCCACAGTAAACTAACCTAGACAGTATGGTATTGGTGAAAGGGCAAGACATATAGGTCAGTTGAATAAAACAGTGACTCCAGAAACACAGTAAATCATTCTTGACAAAGAACAAGCTTTTCAGCAAATGATGTTGGAACAATTGGATATTCATATGCAGAATTAAACCTTATTGTTAATGGTAACAATAGAAATCATAATTATGTGTTGATTACTATGTACAAGGCACTGTATTTCTTATGCTGAAAGAGTTATTTAAAACAAGAAAACTAAGGCAAATAAACAAGTGAAAGACAAATCCATAACTGAAGGCAGAAAAACTATAACTGATAGTAAAAAAAAAAAAAAAAAAAAAGTGCCATTGATGTGGAAGAACACAACCTGAGGCCTGGCCTTTTACCTTCCTCCAACACCTGTCACCAGGCAGGTCAGCTGCTGCCTCACACAGAATTATTGGACATCTAAAAAGTACTTCTAGAATTAAAAAGGAAAAACCAGACAACATTTTTGACATGAAGTGAAATTACTGACAAAGATGGAGCAATAAAGTAAAAGAGGCAAAATAAATATGTCAAAGACAGAAGAGAACATTAGTAGCATGAGATGAAACGACATAAAACAGAATATGATAAAGTATCAGTTATAAAATATGAAACTGTTTTAAGAAAGAACATGTGGAAGGGAATAAATAGAATGTAAATGACTGAAGAACAAGTGAGTGGCCTGGAAGATCATACTGGAGTCTCAAAGGCAGCACCGAAGAATCAGGAGTTAGGAATAGCAAAGAGAGAGAAAATATGTAAGTGACAACATCTGGAAAATAGGAAATAACAGAAGTGCAAAAAAAGAAAACGCCCCAGGAAATAACTTCTGTGATAAAATTAGAACAAATTTCCCAGAATTCAATAAGAACTATTTTAGATTAAATGTGTCTGTACAACACAGAAAATATATGGGCTAATATACCAAAAAAAAAAAAAAAAAACAAGTTTAAAGGGACCTATAAATGTTTCTATATTGCACTTACGCAGGTACAATTTTTATTCTAAATAGACTTTTAAAGATTCAGTATGTATATTGTAATCCCTGGAGCAACCACAAAAATAACTATACAAAGAGTTGTATTTAAAATTAAAACATCATTTAAAATGAAAACTTGAGCCAATCTGAACACTATACCTGGGATAGAGACATTAAATGATCTGGTAACATATGCACTTTTTAGGCCATAAATGAAAATTTTCCACCAATTCCAACGAACCACTATCATACAGACTGTTTTTTAAATGTAATGCAATATATTCCTGCTAAAATTTTACATATTTTGGAAAAATGATTCTTAGATTTAAAATAATTTTGAGGATTATAAATACTTAGAAATGGATGGCAATGAATACACTACAGGCCAAAATTTCATTTAACTAAGAACTGCGAGGCGAATTCACATTAGAAAATCTGTCAGTGGAACATACCATGTTGGAATGCAGAAAAAAATATATGCTTATCTGAACAGATTCAAAGAGAGCTTCTGAAAAGTTCAAAACATTTTTATGATATTAAAAACTAGCTCAACTATTGGAAAACCTAAAGACTCCACAAAACAACTATTAGAACAGATAAACTAATTCGGTAAAGTTACAGGATACAAAATCCACAGGCAAAAATCAGTAGCTTTTCTAAATGCCAACAGTAAACAATCTGAAAAGAAATTTAAAAAGTAATCTCATTTACAATAGCCACAAATAAAATTAAATACCTAGGAATTAACTTAGCCAAAGAAGTGAAAAAAAAAAAAAAACTACAATGAAAACTATAAAATACCAAGGAAATAAATTAAAGAAGACAACAGAAAATGGAAAATATTTCATGCTCATGGATTGGAAGAATCAATATTTTTAAAATAGCCATACTACCCAAAGCATTTGCAAAGGTTCAGTGCAATTCTTATTAAAATATCAAGGACATGCTACACAGAAATAGAAAAACAAACCTAAAATTAAATGAAATCACAAAAGACCCAGAATAGCCAAGCTATCCTAAGCAAAAAAAACAAAACTAGAGGAATCACATTACCTGACTCCAAATTATATTACAGAGACATAGTAACCAAAATAGCATGGTACTGGCATAAAAACAGACAGACCAATGGAATAGGATAGAGAACCCGGAAGTAAATCCACACACCTATAGTGAACTCATTTGCACCAAAGGCGCCTAGAGCATACACTGGGGAAAAGACAGTCTCTTCAATAATTGGTGCTGGGAAAACTGGATATCCCTATGCAGAAGAATAAAACTAGACAACTATCTTTCATCACATACAAAAATCAAATCAAAATGGAGTAAAGACTTCAGTCTAGGAGCTCAAACTATGAAACTACTACAAAAAAAAAAAAACTGGGGGAAAATCTCCAGGACATTGATCTGGGCAAAAATTTCTTGAGCAATACCCCACAAGCACAGGCAACCCAAGCAAAAATGGATAAATGGATCACATTAAGTTAAAAAGCCTCTGCACAACAAAGGACACAGACAACAAAGTGAAGAGACAACCCACAGAATGAAAGTAAATATTTGCAAACTACCCATCTGACAAGAGATTAATAACCAGAATATACAAGAAGGTCAAATGACTCTATAGGGAAAAAAAAAAAAACACTAATAATCTAATCAAAAAATGAGCGAAAGATTTGAATAGACATTTCCCAAAAGAAGACATACCAATGGCAAACAGATATATGAAAAGGTGCTCCCCATCACTAGTCATTAGAGAAATGCAAATCAAAACTACAATGAGATATCATCTCACCCCAGTTAAAATGGCTTATACCCAAAAGACAGTCAATAACAAATGCTGGCAAGGATGTGGAGAAAAGGGAACCCTTGTGCATTGTTGAAGGGAATATAAATTAGTTAAACCACTATGGAGAACAGTTTTGAGCTTCCTCGAAAAACTAAAAATAGAGCTGCCATATGATCCAGCAATCCCACTGCTGGGTATATTCCCAAAAGAAAAGAAATCAGTATATGGAAGAGGTATCTGCACTCCCGTGTTTGTTAGAGCTCTGTTCACAACAGCTATGGTTTGGAAGTAATCTAAGTGTCTATCAACAGATCAATGAATAAAGAAAATGTGGCATATATACACAATGGAATACTATATAGCCTGGCTGTATATAAAGAAACGTGGCATGACATAAGCCAGGCACAGAAAGACAAACATCACATGTTCTCAATTATTTGTGGGATCTAAACATCAAAACAGGTGAACTCATGGGCATAGAGTAGATGGTTACGAAAAGCTGGGAAGGGGAGTGGGGAGTTGGGGGGAGGTAAAAATGGTTAATGGGTACACAAAATAGAAAGAATGAACAAGACCTACTACTTGATAGCACAACTAGGTGACTATAGTCAATAATAACTTAATTGTACATCTTAAAATAACTAAAATAATGTAATTGGATTGTTTGTAACACAAAGGATAAATGCTTGAGGGGATGGATACCCATTCCCCATGATGTGGTTATTTCACATTGCATGTCTGTATCAAAACATCTCATGCACCTACCATGTACCCACAAAAATTAAACATAAAAGAAGATTTAAAAAGTAACGCAGCGAATTAGAAATAGAAGGAAACTTCTTAATCTTGGAAGATGTTACATTCCAAAAATATATATAGCATATAAAATCTGTAGCATACACACACTTAACAGAGAACATTTAGATGCCCTCTCTTTAAGATCAGGATAAGGTGAAAATGCCCACTAGAGCCATGTTAATTTAATGTCGTTTTGGAGCTTCTAGATAATAATCTAGGAAAAGAATAGAATTATCAGGTGTCAAGATTAGAAAGGAACAGATAAATCTATTGTTATGTTAGATCACATGATAATTTGAATAGAAAAATATAAGATAATAAACAAATACATTATTAAAACAACAAGACTTTGGCAAAATGTCAGATTTTGGTCAATTTCCAAAACCAAATATTTCTCTGCAAAAGTAAAACTACTAAAAAATATAATACTTTACAAAATATAAGACCATAATAAAAATAAAATATAATTAAATATTGTTGCTGTTGCTCTGCAGAAAGAAGATGGACCCTCATCCAAAATCTGGTTTGGCTGTTGCCACACTCAAACTGAGAGGGCGTGAAATGTTTACCACTCGCATAGCAGGGAGCTTGGGGGACAGCGTGGCAGGCTTCCCAAGCTGGACTTAAAGTGACTTGAGAGAGTGGGGGAAGGCAGGAGACTGGCTAGGTGGTTGTTGTTGTTGTTTTGCTTTGTTTTAATACCAACAGGGTCTCACTATGTTGCCCAGGCTAGGCGGGAACTCCTGGGCTCATGCAGTCCTCCTGCCTCAGCTGAGTAGTTGGAACAACAGGCACACACCACTCACTGCACATGGCTTGGCTAGAGTTTTTTATTGCATATAGGGAGTGGGGCCTGGGTGAGGAATTCTGTACATCAGTAGGTGGTTGCATGGTTTGAAACCCCAGCTGGTGCCAAAGGAGACAGCACCAGGTTTTTTTTCTAAGCTTGCCCAGAAATGAGGCGCAAGGGTAAGAAGAAGGAACGAGGCTTAAAAAGCTGTCTCAGGCCGGGCACAGTGGCTTACGCCTGTAATCCCAGCACTTTGGGAGACCGAGGCGGGCGAATCACGAGGTCAGGAGATCGAGACCACCCTGGCTAACACGGTGAAACCCCGTCTCTACTAAAAAATACAAAAAATTAGCCGGGCGTGGTGGTGGGCGCCTGTAGTCCCAGCTACTCGGCAGGCTGAGGCAGGAGAATGGCGTGAACCCGGGAGGCAGAGCTTGCAGTGAGCCGAGATCATGCCACTGCACTCCAGCCTGGGCGACAGAGCAAGACTCCGTTTCAAAAAAAAAAAAAAAGCTGTCTCAGGAGTCAGACATTAAACAATTAGGGTCGGACTCTTTAGTACAAACATCGAAGAAATAAACATAAACACACAATCAACTGTTAAAAGTAACTTTTTAAAGTGACTGACCGTTTTCTAAAACAAAAGACGTTTCTTGCACATGATTATGATGAGCTAAAGATAGAAACATGTTAGTTATTCCTAAATTAATCTATAGATTCATTTCCATCGAAATTCCCACTGGAGTTTTTGAGAAACTCAGTATATTGATTCAAAAATTTATGAGATATAGAATGTTTTAAATAATTAAGACTATTTAAAAAAAGGCAAAGAAGAATGATTAAGCATATCAGATACTGTGATACCATAAAGTCATAAAAATAAGGCCAGTAAGGTGCCAGCTCAACAAGAATCTGCAAGGCTAATGTGACACACTAGAGATCTCAACGACATATTTAAACTTAGGCTCATAAAATCTGGAAAAGTTGGCACTAAAAACCAATGGCCAAAGGGACATTTTAGCATAAGGTTTTGGAAAAACTGAGTCACTACATAAAGAAAAATATAAAAATACAATTTCATGATTGCCTTGAAGTTAGTCTGATATATATATAATGTTAATTAAAACGTTAGAAAATTACCTTCCACAGGCCCTAAGCCTGGGCAATGTTGTGGGTAGTTTATTTGCCATCATTCTAGGGCAATATGTGTTTGTTTCAAATAATGCAGTAAGCTGGAAAACTAATCAATTCACTTTTTCAAGACATTATACATAATAACACAGTGTAGTCTGGAAGAAACGAAGTAATACATAGATTTTGCTTTTAATAAACCTATCTGTAGCACTTGGTTCCAGGTATCTTAAAAACTAAATGTGAAAGGAAAAAAAACTGAATAGATGGCAGTGTAGGAAAATACATTTGTAACCTAAAAGCAGGGATGGTCTTCATAACCTAAATGCCAAAAGCACAAATCACAAGGTATAATATTGCTATATTTGATATGCGATTATATCAAAAGAAAAAATTATGTTCCATAGGGAATATGACACAGTTTACTGACAGATCACAGATTGGGGTGAACTATTTGCCAAGTCTAATACCAAAAAGCATCCATACCCAGATTACGCAAGGACTCCTCAGGTAAACAAGAAGAAATGTAGGCACACCAGTTGAAATACTAAGCAAAGCATATGAGCAGATAAAGTAATTCAGAAAAGAAGCCAGAAAGCAAAAGAGCATTTGGAGAGTTGTTCAAGCATTATAGTAATTAAAGGAATGCAAATTAAAACAATAATCGGATATCATTTTACTCATAAGAGATTGTCAAAAACAGCTGGGTAATGCAGTGTTAGTAAAATTCTGTGGATAGAGGAAACCTAATCTGCAGCCAATAAGAATACAGACAGGTGCAGCCATTCTGCAGAGAACCTGGGAGCCCTGGTCCAGTTAAATATGCCCAGATGTTGTGACCATCAGTCCTGCTGCTGTGACCACATAGAGAACAGTTCTCACACAGTTTGATGATGGGATGTGTACAATTATGTTCATCAGAACATTGTCTTTGGGAGTGGTGGTTAGAGGCAATCAAGTTGTCCATAACCTGGGGAAATTTAAGACATAATGGATTCATACTGGAAATATTACGCAAAAATAATAGATCACAAAGTAGTTGTGAGCACTGAAATAGAAGATAGATTTTAAAAACACAAAAAATTAGCCAGGCATGGTGGCGGGTGCCTGTAATCCCAGGTACTCAGGAGGCTGAGGCAGAAGAACTGCTTGAACCCAGGAAGCAGAGGTTGCAGCGAGCTGAGATCGCACCATTGCACTCCAGCGTGGGTGACAAGAGTGAAATTCTGTCTCAAAAACAAAACAAAACAAAATAGAAACATAGATTGGAGTGGAAAATGAGAAATAGATTAAAGTCTATATCAAAAGCTATTTATTTAATGTAAAAGTGCATGTACAGAAAGTAATATTACAAACTGTGTAAGGACGAATACAAATGAAAGAATATATATCAATGATATTTGAATGGCTGCCTATGGCAGGGGAATGGAATTAGGTTATGAAAGAGAGAGAAAGTAAAATGCCATCTATATTTAGAAATCAAGACAGTGGGGCTTTGCAAGCACAATAAAGGGCACGATTACCTTGAAGTTAGCCTGAAGTTTACAAATGTGGTGAAAACTACCTTCCACAAGCTCTAGGTGTGGAAAACTTCATTGGAAATCTTTTCGCAATGATTCTAGGACACTATATATTGTGTTTCAAAGCATGCAGTAAATTAGAAGGTTAATCAACTCATTATATTAAGACAGGTTACACACAATAACCCAGTATAGTTCCAAAGAAAAAGCAATCAATTTTTTTGATTCTCTGGACAAAAATCCCAAAAAGAATTAAGTCAATCTCAACAATAATTTTAAAAGGAAATTTTCAATAGCAAATAGTACTTACTGGAATGAAGGATTTTCTTTCCCATTTTTAAAATCTTACATCACATTGCTTCAAAATAACAAATGAACTAGGCTATGCCATCCCATCAATAGCTGCAGAAGTGATATTTAATAAAAACCAACACTTCTTTTCTTTTATTTTTAAAACAAAATTTTAATAAACTAAGAATAAGGGTTATTATTATTATTTTAACATAATAAATACTTCACATGTTCTTCAATGAACCATGTGTACATCCTCATGGTACTTCCTGCATAGCCCAAGTACTATTATGATTAATGAATGCTATGTAAATATCTTAAACTGATAATATCTTCAAAATAATTTATAGTAAAATTAAACAATGAATAGCTAGGTAGTAATTACAAATGCGGGAATCTGCTTATAGAAAATAACATGTGCTGATTTCTGATTATTAAAAAAGCTCATGGCCAAAAAACTGATTATAAAAAAGCTGATATTTATCTCAATACATTTTACTACTAAACTGTTAGAAACAGTATGTGTCCAACAATACAGAAATTGTTCAATAAAATATGGTAACAGACTTTTAAAGGAATATTAATCAGTCATATCATCTATTTCAATAATCTTTAATGATATAAGAAAATGCTCACAATACGATATTAAATAACATCCTAATACAAAACCTTGCCTGTGTATGCTTAGTAAATAGATGAAATTTAAATAATGCATAATTCTGAGTATTGAAATAATGAGTTAATTTTTGTAGTGTCCAAATTCATATACCATTTCATAATCATAAAGTGACTATAGATTATAGATGAATTTAAAAAATAGAATTGAGATTATAGGAAAATATCTTTCAAAAAATTTTTTAATCTCTTGTAATTTTAAACAATGTGTATTTTAGAAAAATTAAAAACACTTAGGAGGATATATGTTACGTAATGATTATATCAAAAAAATGAATATAGCTCAAAACAAGTATATGAGCAGTTATGCTGGTATTTCTTTTTCCCAGAACATGCCAAGCCTTGAGCAGTGTCAGAAAATCAACAGTCATTAGAAGATGAAAGAGCCTCAATGACTTTTACAGAATTGCTCTTCAATAATGTAGTTTCTGACTGTTTGACCAGCCTCTTTTTACATTTTCTCCTGAGGCTCTGAAACTTTCTTAATCTTCTTAGTGATGAGAAATCTTTTGCTTTTTTTCTTGCTCAGAAAAATATCTTTGGAGTAAATGGCTAGCAAATTGAATTTCTCTGCCTTGCAAAGCTCTTTTAATGCAATCAATTGCAATGTAAGTGGAAGCTGCCATTCCAAGTCTAGTAACACCAGTAATATTCACAGGAAAAGCTACAAAATCAGTCTTGGTATGGAAATATTTGTTGTAAAATCAAACTAGAGCTTATTGCCAAGGAAATTACTATGACTGATCAAATGGGTATCAAGCCTTCCCACAACACATTTAATAGAAGCACATAATGGCTTACCATCTTCATCTGCAAAAAGCCAACACCTCTCTCCAGTTCCATGACTAGCTGTACTTTCTGCATACCTCTTGCTACTTTTTTTTTTTTTTGAGACAGAGTCTTGCTCTGTCACTCAGGCTGGAGTGCAGTGGCACGATCTCGGCTCACTGCAACCTCCACCTCCCGGGTTCAAAACATTCTCCTGCCTCTGCCTCCCGAATAGCTGGGATTACAGACGCATGCCACCATGCCCAGCTAATTTTTCTATTTTTAGTAGAGGCAAGGTTTCACCATGTTGGCCAGGCTGGTCTTGCACTCCTGACCTCAGGTGATCTGCCCACCTCAGCCTCCCAAAGTGCTGGGATTACAGGCATGAGCCACCACGCCCAGCTACCTCTTGCTACTTTTAAAACATGGCCTTAGGCCGGGCGCGGTGGCTCACGCTTGTAATCCCAGCACTTTGGGAGGCCGAGGCGGGCGGATCACGAGGTCAGGAGATCGAGACCACGGTGAAACCCCGTCTCTACTAAAAATACAAAAAAGAAAAATTAGCCGGGTGTGGTGGCGGGCGCCTGTAGTCCCAGCTACTCGAAGAGGCTGAGGCAGGAGCATGGTGTGAACCTGGGATACGGAGCTTGCAGTGAGCCAAGACTGCGCCACTGCACTCCAGCCTGGGCGACAGAGCAAGACTCCGTCTCAAAAAAAAAAAAAAAAAAAAAAAAAAAGAAGTAAACCCTCCTGGAGCGCCCCTCCCCCAGTGGTGGGGGTTGCTGAGTACCTAGCTGGAGCACCCTTCCCCCCCCACGGTGGTGGGAGTTGCTGAGTACCTAGCTGGAGCACCCTTTGGGTGGCTCGTTCAGGAGAGCACCTTTACCTCAGCTTTCTGAGTTCCCCAGGGGAAGATGCTGCGATTCTGCAGAAAGGAAACTTCCTTGACAATGCAGCCTTAATTGGTTATTGTCCTTTCCAAAAAACACTTCACTGTCATCCACTTCTCATGGTCTGCTTCTGGGAAAACCCAAATTAAAGACAAAACCTCTAATCTAATATTTCAGAAAGGTTGAAAATTTAAAAAACTATAAGATTGATACATACCATATGTCAGGCCTCTGAGCCCAAGCTAAGCCATCATATCCCCTGTGACCTGCACGTACACATCCAGATGGCCGGTTCCTGCCTTAACTGATGACATTCCACCACAAAAGAAGTGGAAATGGCCTGTTCCTGCCTTAACTGATGACATTGCCTTGTGAAATTCCTTCTCCTGGCTCATCCTGGCTCAAAAGGTCCCCCACTGAGTACCTTGTGACCCCCACTCCTGCCCACCAGAGAACAACCCTCCTTTTTCCTTTACCTACCCGAATCCTATAAAACGGCCACACCTATATCTCCCTTCGCTGACTCTCCTTTCGGACTCAGCCTGCCTGCACCCAGGTGAAATAAACAGCCATGTTGCTCACTCAAAGCCTGTTTGTTGGTCTCTT
Organism: Nomascus leucogenys; assembly: GCF_006542625.1. NCBI lineage: Eukaryota > Metazoa > Chordata > Mammalia > Primates > Hylobatidae > Nomascus > Nomascus leucogenys. The sequence goes on from NC_044386.1 coordinate 75,078,221, forward strand.
CACACAGACGCACATGAAACCATAGAAAACACACTAAGAAAAATAAAAAACAAAAAGAAGAGTGAAAATGTTCAACAATAAATAGAAAAAAATATAAAAAGGGCATGAGAGAAACTAATACATCCAAGACAGGCAGGGGAGACCTAACATGTGTAATACTGAAATTCCCAAACCAGCACACTAGAGTGATGAAACAGAACAAACATTTAAAATTAGAATTCTAGAAAATTTTAACAAAATAAAAACATTTTATGGAAATATTGAAGACACGTTGCATAAATGAAAAAAGCCAGGCTCCAAAGGGCATATATTGCATGATTGCACCTCTATGACATTCTGGAAAAGGCAAATCAGGGGAGACAGGAAAATGAGCAGTGGGTGTCAGGGGTTGGGGGAAAGGCAGGTGAATGGGTGGAACACAGGAGATTTTTTAGGGCAGTGAGACTTCCATATGATACTGTAGGCATATGATAATGGAGGCTGCATGACATTATACATTTGTCAAAACTCATAAAATATACAAAGAGTGAACTCTAGTATAAACTATAGAGTTTAGTTAATTATAATCTATCAATGTTGGTTCATCAACTGAAACAAATGTACCACAACTATGCAAGATGTAAATAACGGGGGAAACTGGAGGGCGAAGGGGTGTGCGGGGGTGCTGTGGACTCTGCACTCTGCTCAATTTTCATATCAACTGAGAACTTCTTTTAAAAATTCTCTGTTAACTTTAAAAAGTGGAGGAATAGTGATTTTTATATTAGGAAAGGTATATAATGTAATAAAAAGTATTAAATCAGAAAAAAGATGGGTATTTTTATAAAAGGCTACCTTCCCATGTAAATATATAGAAGGTATAAATATCTACGCCCCAAATAAAAAATAAACAACTTTTGGACACACAATATGAAAGAGATCCTAGGAGAAATAGAAACTCATAACAAGAGGCATTAACATGCCTCCCTCAGACAAGGCCAGATCAAAGAGTCAAAACATTCTTTAGAATATAGAAGATCTAAAATTATTCAACAAAGCAACTCTAATAGAAAGATATTAACCTCAAAACTCTGCCATAAGGGAATACACCTTCTTTTCAAGTGCAAATAAAAATTTATAAAAATTGATACTGTATTAGGCCACAAAGAAAAAAAACTCTATAAATCACAATGGAAGAAATAAATGTACTAACAATAAAACTAATAAAAAAATTGCAACAACACTGTATTTCTCTACCTATTCCCTAATAATGTCTCCATTTAAAAAGTCTTGGTTTAAAGGGAAAATGCAAATTCTTCATAGAGTTACACTGTGAAAAAACATGACAAGGCCAGCTGCAGTGGCTCACGCCTGTAATCTCAGCACTTTAGGAGGCCGAGGCAGGCAGATCACTTGAGGTCAGGAGTTTGAGACCAGCCTGGCCAGCATGGTGAAACTCCGTCTCTACTAAAAATACAAAAATTACTCGGGTGTGGTGGTGTGCCCCTGTAATCCCAGCTACTTGGGAGGCTGAAGCAGGAGAGTCACTTGAACCTGGAGGCAAGATTGCACCACTGCACTCCATCTGACAGGGATGACAGAGTGAGATTCTATCTCAAAAGCAAACAAAAACTCATGACATAGGAGAACCACAAAAATGTGATATAAAGTATATGCCTGAAAAAAAGTTTAATTCATTATTAATTAATATTAAAAGTGTTACTTAAATTAGGCATTAAAATAATTTAATATTATAATGCTTTAAATAATAATACATATTTAAAATATAAAATTATAAATTGATAATTATTAAGATTATTGATTATTAAATTTTAATTAATTTTGCATTAGCAAAAAGTGATAATAAATGGATTACACATCCAATTCCAAAGAGTCAGAGGTTGACGATTGTTTCCAAACCGTGTGTGTAAGTGAAGCCAGCCTTGGGGATAGAAAAAAATAAAGGCCAACTCCCCTTATGATTTGGGGACGTGAAGAAAGACCCTGCTATCTAAATATACTTCTTTTCCCTAGCTTACAGACAAACACATTAAATTCTATCCTTAGAAAGTATTTCCTTTAGTTTCCCTTTCATATTGCATAAAACCAGGTAAAATTAAAGCATATTAAAGTTCATTGGTTAAGAATGAACTGGGTAATTATTCCCTTAGCAAGAATGACCTGGGTGAAAACGGACAGGGAGAAACATATAATGGAAAAGAATCAAAGCAGAAGGGTGAAAAGCCAAAATTAAAACCCAAAGTAATCAATAAATGCAAGCTACTGCTTAATAGTATTCACATCACACATTCCAGCTTTTCCACTGGGAAATACTGAATTCCATTGAAAAATAACCTATTCCAGCTCCCGGAAGTGCAGAACATTGTCTGAGGTCAGTACAGATGTGCACATGAAATGTTGCATAGCACTGCAAGTCCCAATGTCCAGCCCAAGACAGTCATACACTCGCCCCCTGCAGAGCTCAATCCCAAGTGGGAATGAGTTTGCCGTCGCTTTTTGGGTGGGGTGGATTCACACCGAGCACATACAGAACTCAGCTCTCCCGCTTTCTAAGCATGAGAGCATGCTTTCAGATCAGTTACTTCTGAGCGTTAGTTTCCTTGTGCATCAAAAGGAATAATTAGGGAATCCATCTCAGGAGGGGTTTGTGATGACTAATAATAAAAGTAGCAGGCCGGCTGCAGTGGCTCATGCCTTAATCCTAGCACTTTGGGAGGCCAAGGCGAGTGGATAACCAGACGCCAGGAGTTCAAGACCAGCCTGGCCAACATGATGAAACCCGTTTCCACTAAAAATACAAAAATTAGTCTGGTGTGGTGGCACGTGCCTGTAATCCCAGCTACTCGGAGGCTGAGGCAGGAAAATCTCTTGAAGCCGGGAGGCGGAGGTTGCAGTAAGCTGAGATCGCGCCACTGCACTCCAGCAAAACTCCGTCTCAAAACACAAAACAAACAAAACAAAAAAACAAAAACAACAAACAAGCAAAACAACAGTTGTGCAGCACTCTCATGCAGCAGGTACTGGGACAAATGCTATCAATCTTTAGCTCACAGACTCCTCACTACACCCTAAGCATCAGGAATTGGTGTTACCTCCAACGTAAAGAAAAGGGAAAGCTGAGACACCTGTTTGAAAAGGGGAAGCTGAGGCACACAGTGGACACACCTGTCTGACTCCGAGGCCCGCACCTAACAGCCATGCTGGCCCAGGAGACAGTCAATATACGTTACTTCGGCTAATAGGATTATGATCACAGTCACGTGGCATTTCTGTTGGGTGTGCAACAAAAAATAACCGAATATGGTCTGTGAAATGCTCTTTGAAAAAGGGATTTTGGTGCTCAGTTACTTCTGGAATCATTGCATTTTTCTCTCTTTTAGACGGTCATAAAACTGATTAGCATATGAAAAGCTCTGAGAAGCCTCAAAATCATGCATCTCTTTAAACCAGAATTTGATGAACTTAGTTGAACCAAAACCCCGCTGATTTTGCTTTTCATATAGTTGCTGCTGTCCTAAATATCCTAAATAATACTTTCACTCACATGTTGGGGGACAGCGTGGCACACTGACCTAATTGCGTTATAATAGCTCTCACTTGCATCGCATTTACAGATTTCCAAACAACTTGCTGTGCATTTCTTTCATCTCGCCAGAACAGATGTTTTGCTTATACTGGAAGAAGCTGAGGCAGAGAAAGCTTTGGAAACTTTGTAAGTTCACTCAGGTCCAGAACTCCTACAGGAACCCACTTCTTGTCACTTTCTGTTGAGTTCTTTAGCTCATCACAGACATGGGAAGACACTTGATAGGATGACGGGTGGGGCTGAAGAAACATGAGTGTATCCAGGTTAAATTTGTCTTGTATTCTGGAAATAAGGAAGGGCCCTACAGAGAGGAGGAGCCACCTCTTCAAGGTCCAACAGAGCTATACAAATGGCATAGTAAAGAAATGAAGAGAATCATAGTGATAATACAGTGTAATGTATTTTTTTAATATATATATAAATGAGGAGACCGAGGCCCTGTGACCTTCAGTGATCTGTCAACTTTGAAGGCGTGCATAGGCTGGTCTGAGTCCAGGAGGCATCAGTGCCCCCAGCCACCTCTGCACCCCACCTGGCTTCTGCTCCTCCCCTGAGATGACTGATTACTGTAGTCTCTCTTGTGAATCTTCTTTTCCTCCTTTATTTTTTAAAAAAAATTGTTGGAAGGCCCATTGTTCAGCCATGGAACATCTCATTTCTTTCTATGCATGCTCCCTATGTGATTCACAGTGTCTGCTCTTCTCATTTTGCCTCTCAATACTCCCTGTCCACCCTTCACTGCCGTCTCTGTGTCTTGGATGTTCAATCTGTGGGCTATACCAAGTGGGCTTCCTTGCTGTCTCATTTGGCTCAGTCAGTGGCAAGCATCAGCAGCTGATCAGTGGGCAGGTGGAGGGGGATGCTGGGAGTGCCCGTGCTTCAGCTCCCATACTGCCAGGATGTGGTCTGTCCATGGCATTGTCCTGTTACCAGTGACACAGCCTCTTCTGGTGGTCCTGCTCCCATGGCTATAGACCACTCTCCCCAGAGTCTACACCAGCTTCCTACCATTTTTATGCTCTGAGTTCTAATGGTGACCATTGCTGATGCCCTTCATGAAACCTTTTTCAATTGCCCCTTAGTCTATGCCATCTTTTTCTTAACAGCATTTCTATGTCTATAGACAACATTGTTTGAGTAGAAGGACACTATATGTACATCTTCATCTCAGACGTTTCCCAAGAACTCAAGATTCATGTTTAATAAGCATTTCAAACTTAAAATGCGTAAGACTAGGGTGATAATGCTTTCTCCCTTTCAAATTTGATCTTCTCGCAGTCTTCCATGTTTTAGGTAACTGGCAATCTTTCCAGTTGTTCAGAACTTAACTTCTCTGTTTCCCACAAACCTCTTGTCTGAATGGCAGCATAGTTTGTGGCTCTGCCTTCAACCGTCTCTTAACACCTCTGCTGCTACTACTTTGGCCAAAACTATCATCATCTCTTATCTCAATCATTGCAACTGGACTCCACCATTCTGCCCTGGCATCCCCTTCTGTTAAATTAAATTAAATGTGACCTGAAACTGCCTTCGTACTTTGAGTTCCTGCATAGAGGACTGTAACCCACATTAGTATACAAAAAACAACTGCAACCTAACTTAAGGGTATTATTCTTGTAACAAATATCTTAGTCTCAGCCAGTCATAGCCACTGCACTTCAGCCAATCACAGGCTGCCAACTCAGCAGACCATGCCCTTATAAGGCAAATGCCTCATCGCCATGCAATGCCCCAATAAGGCAAATGCCTAGCCGTGACTAATCAAGCTGTTTCTGTATGGCGCTTCCCTTTTTAATATATAAATCCTGCCTGCCCATGTTGCTGGATGGAGCTCTCTGAAACTCTGCCTGTTCAGGGTGCTGCCCAATTCATGAATTAAATCATTCTTTGCTCAATTAAACTCTGTTTAATTTAATTTGTCTAAAGTTTTTCTTTTAACACTTCCCAACACAGATCTTGCTAAAAGAACATCAGACCAAGTCACTGCTCTGCCCAAATCTTCTGGTGGTTTCTCTTCTCAGACTAAATAGCCAGAGGTCTTGCTGTTACCTATAAGGTCACATGGGTGGCCCTAAGATTTCTCTACCCTCACTGCCTCAAGCCTCAGTCACCCACCGCTACCGCTCCCACCACGCTGGCCTTCACTCTGACCTTTGAGTATACCTGGTGCCCTCCTGCTGACATCTCTTGAACTTGCAGTACTTTTCTCCTTGTTGTTCTTGTCCTGGATTTCTGAAGGACTCACTGCTTCACTTTCTTCAAGTCATATGTCATTTTTCTCTGGACACCGTAGATAAAATCTCAAACCGTTCCTCCTCCAACACTTCCTGTCTACTTTCATTTTATTTTTCTCCTTATCTTTTATCACTAGCTAACATGCCATACCTGTCTTCTTTTGTGTTTGACATATCTCCACCCGAACATAAGCTCTGTAAAGTAAACACTGTTTTCCATTTTACAAAGAGCAAGGCTGGGACTCAGGGAGTTGAAATGACTTGAACAACATGGCAGGGCTAGCAAGTGAATACACCTGGGTCCAAGTGATGATCTTTCTAGGATTTCCACTAAGCGGAGATAGCTTAGAGATGTGATGAAGAACTGGATAAAACTTATGTGGATGTGGACACATGGGACATGGGAGAATGTTTTAAGGGGACATTAAAAATGATACTTTATAACAATAATTCATGCTTTTCGGGGAAGAAGAGTGTTGTTTGTTTTCATTTTATGCCCGAACTTCATCTTCTGTGTTAAAGTGTATCCCTCTTACTTGGAGGAACACAGAGTGTCAAGCGAGCAAAAGACTGGTCTGAGAGCTGATAGTTACTGGGCACTTGGGCTAGGTGGGCACACCATCTTCACATACATTATCTCAATTTCTCCTCATCTCCCTCCTAGGGGGCAACTGTCATCATCCTATTTAGAGATGAAACACCAAAGGGCCCAAATTCCTTGCACGAAGGTCACCCAAATGGTAAGGTGCAATGTCAGCACTTGGACCCAGATCCGTCGGACCCCAAAATCTGTATTCAGAACTGTTACTCCTGACTGCCAATACTGTTTTGGTAGAACAGAGTCCCAGGAATCTCAGTTTCCAGTCACTCAGCAGCAGCTTCATCTGTTGAGTGTGTATTGGAAGGCTTCTTTGCTTACGTTAGGAGAAATCATTATGTTTCTTTTAAAACTATGTGGCTCGTCGATGTTAATTTCTTCTAAGCGCTTAAGAAGTATTTTAATTTATGCTGGCATTTGAATTAGTATGGCATTATTTCAAAAGATGACAGTAATTCAAAATTCTGAAGGCTGGAAAACATCCAATCAAAACAAAACCAAAAGCTAACAAAGCAAACAACATCATAGTAGGCAGCACCTTTCCTTGAGGAAGGCAAACTGTTCTGCAGGCACATGCCAATCCGGAGATGTCTCTGCTATTTTGACAAAGTGGGGATTTTAACCACATTTAGCAAGTATTGCTATAGCCTGTGAATGTGAACGATTTAACTCAAATGGAAGTTTAGTGTGAGACTGCGTTTCCCGGGTGCTTGCCACTTCTTTTGTATCACAGTCTCAATTCAGATCAGTGTACTGTGGTCTATTTTTACCTCTCCCAACTCAACATACTGTTGGTTCTGTACAAATATGTATCGGGTCTTCCATTGATCAATAAAATAGTTTTATTGTTCTTAAAAATATATGACAAATTGGTCTTAGGTATCATTCAGCATCTTGTTTCAATGAAGAACTTCTGTATCTTATTTGTCAGCTTTCTTTCTCATAGAAATAGATACCATTCCAAATCTTCTGGTACTCATTGTATTTTATTTTATTTTATTTTTTGAGGCAGAGTCTCACTCTGTTGCCCAGGCTGGAGTGCCGTGGTGCAATCTTGACTTACTGCAACCTCCACCTCCCAGGTTCAAACGATTCTCCTGCCTCAGCCTCCCAGGTAACTGGGACTACAGGCACCCACCACCATGCCCAGATAATTTTTTTTTTATTATTTGTAGTAGAGAGAGGGTTTCATCATGTTGGCCAGGCTGGTCTTGAACTCCTGACCTCAGGTGATCCATCCACCTCGGCCTCCCAAAGTGCTGAGATTACAGGCGTGAGCCACCACATCCAGCCTCTTCTTTTAATTTTTTTAGCCTGTCATGGCTTGCTGAATCAACGCAGCTGAACTTGATACAAGTTCCATGCCATCTCACAGGAATTAACTTGTTTTCCTGGGCTTAAAATATCAAGCAAGCGACATCCGACCTCATCCAAACTCTGCAGACATATTTTTTATCCAAAAAGTTGTGAATGTCAGCAAGACACCTGGTCTCCTGAATGATAACTTTGCTGGGAAGGTGAATGCAGGCTACTTCATTTTGTAGTGGAGATCCTAGATCATGTTTGGTCAATGACAATATAGAGTGCAAAAAAGAGCTGATTTCTTTCTTTTTCCTACCATTCATCAACCCAGGGCTGCTTGTTTTTCTTTCCAAGGAAGCTGTTTCACATTGATGTGATTGAGGTTCCTCTGCAGGACTCTTTTGGGGTCCTTCATAAAATGTGGATGTCCCTTCTAAGTGATGTTGACATTTTGTGAGAGGTCAACTGTCTGGTCGTTGAGAATGATGATCATTCTCACTATAGATGCTGCAAGAATGGACCACGTGCTGATATTCCTACACTCTCCTCTGTTACCTGTCCAGAGCCTTACCGATGGTGTGTGGTCAAGGCATGCTAAACTTTTACATTGGGCCTGTTGTTTCTGCCTTTCCCAGCACTTTTACCCTTTTATCTATTTTATTTATCTACAATAAACTATTCCTTGTGTGTGTGTGTGTGTGTGTGTGTGTGTGTGTGTGTGTGTTTAAGCTACCAGACATGGATATTTCCTCTCCTTCTTGGCAAGTATGTGGTCAACTCTGGATATATTTGAAGTCCTATTTTTAAATACAGGCTGAAATGGGTATCATGGGGTCCAACATTTGTGTCTAGGGGAAGCAAACAGGGTGTGAAGCACTATATCCTGAAAGAAAATAATCTTACAATTCCTTTTAGAGAAGCAAAACACATTTATATGCTGACTTGATGTGTAAGTTTCCAAGGCTTTCTATACGTGCACCCAAATTAGGCTACAAACACCTAAACCTTTAAAAATAGCATCATAGTATAAGCATTGTTATGCAATTTGCTTTTATTAAATTTAAGAATATGTGTATTGAAAACAAGATGAATTATTTATGGATAAAAAGATATCATATCTTAGGTTTGCTTAAAAGTAATTCTGAGGGGATGAGCGAGTGAGGGTAGAGATGTCACAGGACTGGCCACGAGCTGATAGTAGTTGTGGCCAGGTGGTGTGTGCAACACAGCACATGTTTGACACTAGTACCAAATTACCATGGTTATCCTCATGGAAATAGCAGTATTCATATGCATAATTGTTTCTTTTTTTATTTTTGAAAATATTTGTATTGTAAAACAGAATCACATACAAAGTGCACACAACAAAATATTTAGGACAACAATTTATCATCAAGCGAACATCTGTTGAGAAATAGTGGCAACTTGTGCTCTTGCTCGCCTGCTTCTCTATGAGCTTAGTGATTTACATTGATCTTTTCTTCAGAAAGAACTTTTCGCTTAATTCTTCTGTTTTGTCTTCCATTTCATTTATTTCTGGCTTTATATTTAGTATTGTCTTCTTACTTGTTTGGCAGATACTGCTCTTTTTAAAAAAAAAAATTATCTTCTTAAGGTTAAATCTTGGGAAACTGAATTTAGATTCTTTTTCTTATCCAATAGAACCATTTAAAGTTATAAGTTTTCCCCTACGCACTACTTTATCTTCACCACACAAATTTTCATATATTGCATTTTCATTATTACATTTAAAATATTTTCTAATTTTTCTTGTTTTTTTTGTGATCTGTAGATCATATAGAAACGCGTTATTAATTTCCAAATACTTAGGGGACATTTTCAGGAAGCTTTTAATTATTAATTTCTAACTTATTTACATGTGGTCAGAGAACATACTCTATATGATTCTTTAAAATTATTGAGACTTGCTTATTGCTGCAGCATATGCTCTATTTTAGTGAAAGTATCGTGCATACTTGAAGAAAACAAAAAGAATATTCTGCAATTGCTGAGTGTGGCCTTATATAATACCAGCAAGGCCAGGAAGGCCGTTAGTGTTCATCACTTGCATGTTGCCAATGTGTGTAAACGAAAATTGGTTTTATATCTGAACCTTGAATTCAGCAATCTACTAAACACATGTATTAATATTAATAATTTATCTCTTGACACTTGGTTTTTCTATGGACATAACAATATAATCCAGTTTTAATGAAAGTTTTATTTCTCATTTTCTTTTCTTTCCTTTCACTTTTTTTTTTTTCTTTTTGAGATGGAGTCTCTGTTGCCCAGGCTGGAGTGCAGTAGTGCGATCTTAGCTCACTGCAACCTCTGCCTCCCGGGCTCAAGTGATTCTCATGTCTCTGCCTCCTGGGTAGCCCAGATTACAGGTGCCTGCCACTATGCCCATCTAATATTTTTAGTAGAGATAGGGTTTCACCATATTGGCCAGGCTGGTCTCGAACTCCTGATCTCAGGTTATCTGTCCATCTCGGCCTCCCAAAGTGCTGGGATTACTGGTGTGAGCCACTGTGCCCGGCCTTCTGATGCTCTTTCTTAAGTTTCTGTTTATTTTAACTGATGTGTTGATAATAGATCTTTCATCAGATTAAATATATTCCTTTAGATACTTCATGTTGTATTTTAATTATGAAAGATAATTTAATTGTTTCTATATTTACTAAATGAGAATAAAGTTTTTTGGTTGTTGTTACTTGTGAGCTGTAAGAATTGTGCAAATGTTAAGCTAACTTCAGATTCCAGAAATGAGTCCAAGTTGGTCATGATATTTAGCATTCTTATAAATTGCTGGATATTATCTGATCTATATTTATTTACACCTCTTTTTATCAGAGAGATTTTCCTGAACATTTTCTTTCTTGTAATTTCCATTTAGATTTTGGTATTTCAGTTTGGCTTTAGAAAAATGTTGGAAAATATTTCTTTATTCTTTGAAGACTATGTGAAGTATTTGTTTTATGTCTTTCTAAAATGTTTTATGGAATCTAGGCCTAGAGTTTTCTCCATTAATTTTAATTATGGATCCAATTTTGTTAGTAGTAATGGTATTCATATTTTATTTTTAATGCATCAGTTGTGAGAAGTGTGTTTTTCTAGGAACTTGTTCATTTCACCTAAACTGTCAAATTTTGGCATTAATTTTTTATAAATTTTAAAATTATATTTTAATATTTATAGGATCTGTAGTGATTACCCTTTTAAAATTCATAATAGCAATTATGTGTACCTTCCCTACCTTCCCTCCTTTGTTCATGATCAATCTGGTCAGGAGTGAACCATATTTATTTATCTTTTCATACCAACTTTTGGCCTTTTCTGTTGGATGTTGCCATAGTTTGAATATTTCACCCTCCAAACCTCTGTTGAAATCTGATCCCCAGTTTTTGAGGTGGAGCCTAAAGGGCAGTGTTTGGGTTACGGGGGCAGATTTCTCATGAAAAGATTAATGCCCACCCTAGGAGGGCGGGAGGGAGGTAGTTCTCCCTCTGTTTGTTCCCAGGAAGGCTTGTTAAAAAGAGCCTGGCGCCTCCCTCTCCTCTCTGTTGCTTTCTTTCTCACCATGTGATCTCATCACACACGGGCTCCCCCTCCCCTCCCACTTTGAGTGGAAGCAGCCTGAGCCCTCCCCAAATGCAGATGCTGGCACTCTGCTTCTTGTACAGCCTCCAGAACCATGAGCCAAATAAACCTCTTCTCTTTATAAATTATCCAACTTCAAGTATTCCTTTATAGCAACACGAATGGAGACAGCTGTTATTTTAAATTTATTTCTGCTCTTATTTTTATTTTTATTTTTAAGAGCCAAGTTCTCACTTTTGTCTCCTAGGCTGGAGTGCAGTGGTGTGATCATAGCTCAGTACAACCTTGAGCTCCTGGGCTCAAGAAATCCTCCTGCCTCAGTCTCCTGAGTAGCAAGGACTACAGGTGCATAATACTGTGCCTGGACAATTTTTCTATTTTTTGTACTGACAGGGTCTCACTATGTTGTCAATGCTGGTCTTGAGCTCCTGGCCTCAAGTGATCCTCACACCTTGGCCTCCCAGAGTGCTGGGATTACAGCTGTGAGCCACTGTGCCTGGCCTCTTAGTTTTGTATATATTCCTTTTTACTTTCTTTGTATTTAATATGTTTTCCTTTTTGTAAATTTTTTTATAATTAGGCTTTTTCTGTGTATATGTAATTTTCAGTTCCCATCAGATCATAACTTTGGCTGTCTCCTGAAGTATTGATGTGGCATATTTTTTAACATTCAGTTTAAAATATTTTAAAATTTCTTTTGTGCGTTCTTCTTTGACTCGAGTTATTTAGAAGTATGCTTTCTAACTTTCAAATATTTTGAGATTTTACAGGTTTCTTTTTTCTTATTCTGTGAGGTTTTTGCTTGTATGTTTTTTGTTTTTTATTTTCAGCTTAATTCACTATACTCTGAGATCATACTCTTTATTTATTTGTTACCCAATCGACGTGTATTCTGCCTTATAGGGGACAGTGTTTTCAGTGTGTGGCTGTGTAACTTTAAACAGTGTTAAAAACAGGGGATTCTTTAAGTCTTCTGTATATGTACCCATTCTTTTCAGTTGCTTTTTAAAAATCACTACTGAGAGAAGTGAGTAAAAAACCCTTCCATGATTATTGGAGATTTTTCTGTTTCTCTCTTAAGTTCTGATAATTCTGACAATTTATGTACATTTGAGTCTAATTATTTAAAAGATACTACAACTTTGGAATTATTCAGAAATTTGGAATTCTTAATTATTTGAAATATGAAATTACTATATCTTCTTAGTAAATTATGAGATACCTCTCTTTATTTCTAGCAAATCTTTTTGCTTTAAAGTCTAGTTTATCTGATAGTAATATGACCCTATCGGCTTTATTTTGGTTAGTGGCTAAATGGTCTATCTTTTCTCATCCTCTACTTTCAAACTTTCTAAATCCTTGCTTTTAATGTGTATTTCTTTCAACAGCACATATGGAAGTTATCTTTAGCACCTTTGCATGGTTACTTTAGAATTTCATGTATCCTGACATATCAAAGTCTAAGATAAATAATTACTTTTACAAATTTCCAGACAAATGTTGATAAACTTGTGACTTCAGTCTCACATGAGTCTCACTTTTCCCAAAACAATTAGTTGTGATCTGAGCAGTAACTCTAGTCCACAATTCTTATGATTTGTAGGAATTACCTGCTTGATGTAATGGGCCATAAGACTTGCTTTTGGAGGGTGATCATGACCCTGCTTCTACTGAACTTTCTACCGAATTGGATACGCTCCCCATCGTGTTTTTTCATAGCTAAAACATAAATGTTCACCAGCTTTACACAGAATTGGCCAGCTGGAGCTCATAAAACACAGAGGATGTGGTGCACACTCTCATTTATTATCAGAATACGGATGCATCTATTAAAGGCCAATTCATTTTCTTTCTTGATCTCACAATCACATAAAGAAAAAATTAAAACATTTCTAAATGTAAACTGCATTAGAATAGGTGTAAAACTAGAATAGAAACTTCTATTTCTGGAAATGTAATGGGATTCTCTAAATGGCTACCTACACAATGAAAGTAAATCAAGGATAAATTATGACAGACCTATTCCATGTAGTGATGTGCTTCATAGAAAGTAAGTGAAATTCCCAAGGGTGAATGTTGAAGGAAACAACGAGCTGGATCTGCTGCGTAGTTACCTCGGAGAAATGGAAGACTATGCCTTGGACCCAAGGAAAGTGGGGGCCCAACTGGATATTTCTACATTGAATTAGAGACACGTAAGTTCTTACAATCGCAGTGAAGGGGAGGGCCAGCTAAAAAGCTGCTTTCCAGAAAAGAGAGTGTTTTAGGAAACTTGTTTCTGCTGTGGCTTCTGAAGAAAAGAAGAAAAAGGAAAAGAGAAGGAGGAGAAGAGGAGGAGGAGGAGGAGGAGAGTCTATTATGAATATGTGAGGCTGTAGAACTGCCTTGGAGTTTGGAAATCAACTCTACACCAACCTCTTGGTCAGAGAAAAATCCAAAACGACGACAAAAAATTAGATTAAAGTAAATCCAGGTCGGTAAACCCAACACAAGTAGAAAAAGATAGAAATCCTCATGGAAGAAAAGTATTCCCAATTACAACTTGCAGAATTTACATACATAACTACACAGTTACCCAATACCAAGTAAACGAGGCGTCATCACAGAGGCAGTCAATGGGAGAAACAAATTAGACCCACGAAGACTTCAGGTACTGGAATATTCAGACATCTAGATAAAATAGCCATGCTGACATTACTATATATTTTAAATACAAAATTATATATATATATATGATTTATGTCTATATGCACGTAATTATTGTATTTAGAATATATATAAATGTTAGAGGCCAGTGCGGTGGCTCATGTCTGTAATCCCAGCACTTTGGGAGACTGGGTGGGCAGATCACTTAAGGTCAGGAGTTCGAGACCAACCTGGGCAATGTGGTGAAACCTTGTCTCTACTAAAAATATAAAAAAACCTATCAGGGTGAGGTGGTTCATGCCTATAATCCCAGCTACTCAGGAGGCTGAAGCATGAGAATCCCTTGAACCTGGGAGGCAGAGGTTGCAGTGAGCTGAGATCATGCCACCGCACTCCAGCCTGGGTGACAGAGTGAGACACCATCTCTAAATAAATAAATAATAAGAAAAGTCAGCAAGGAACAGGAAACTGTCAAAATAAGAAGGCACATCTGACAATTAAACCAACAATTAAACTTTTGGAAAATAAATGTTGTCATTAAGACTAGATTCTTATCCGTAGCTTAAATAAATGAGACAGCATGAAGGAAAAGTCACAAACTGGCAAATAAAAATAAATGTAGCACGGAAAAGCAAGTTGGAAATATGTGAAGTTAAGAAATATGGATGACAGAGTGAGAAGTCCTAATGATAGCTCGTTAATATGCTGGAATAAGAAAATAAGTAGAACAAGGGAGAAGTCCAGATTTTTAAAACTGTATTAGAAACCACAAAATCATAGAATAGAAAAGCATACAATACATTCCACACAGAAAAGCATCTAAAAATGTACACTGAGACACACTGAGTATACTCAAGAAACACTAAAAGAGAGACGAAGAAAGAGAGAAGGGGAGGGTCTTACCAAGATATTTTTCAGATTGAAAAAAATCCCAAACACACACACACACACACACACACACACACACACACTAAAGCATGTAATCCAGCAGACATATACTAAGGAAATCTAAACAATGAACTTCACCAGAGAAGAGGAAGAAAAAAGACTCCAGGAAAAAGATTTTCGACAGTAGAAATAGTGAAAGAAAAGGTAAAACTTTAAAAAATACTGTGCAGAAATCACAGTAATAATAGTGTCTAATCCATGGTGCTATAAAAAGGAGGGATTTAAAATAGTGACTGGAAATGGCATGTGTGTCCAGTCAGGGATGATAGGTGCTCAGATTTTAAAAGCACTTAAGTTAATCAGACAGAGGGTGGACTCTTGATGAGTTTTAGACTCTTAAAATTTATTCATTTATTTTTATTTTTTGAAATGGAGGCTTGCTCTGTCACCCAGGCTGGAGCACAATGGCATGGTCTCGGCTCACTGCAACCTCTTGGGTCCAAGGGAGTCTTGTGCCTCAGCCTCCAGAGTCACTGGGACTACAGGCACCCGCCACCACACCCAGATAATTTGGGTTTTCATCATGTTGGCCAGGCTGGTCTCGAACTCTTGACCCCAAGTGATTCACCTGCCTTAGCCTCCCAAAGTGCTGAGATTACAGGCATGAGCCACTGCACCCAGCCAGACTCTGAAAATTTAAATGGAAAAACACTTAGTAGAGAAAAAATTCTTCAATTCGTTAGAGGAAAAATAAATGGAATCAGGAAAAAGATAAGAAGGGAAGAACAAAAACGACAGAGCAAATAAAAACACGAAATAAGAAGGGAGAAAGTATAAAAATGAATGCAAACGTATACTTGATCATTATCACTGCAAACAGTGTAAACCAGGGGTCAGAATTTTTTTTTTCTGTAAATAACCAGAATAAGTATTTTGGGTTTTGCAGAACAGTTGGTTTCTGTCATAATTATGCACCTTTGTCATTGCAGCAAGAAAGCATCCATGGACAATGTACAAATGAACAGCTGTCTTCCAATAAAACCTTGTTTATAAAACTAAGCAGTAGGCTGGATTTCAACAACGGGCCATGGTTTACTGACTCCTGTTCTTAACTTATTTTTAAAATGCAGAAGTTAAGATTGGAAACAAGGCAAGGATGTCCTCTTTTACCACTTCCATTTAATTTCCCACTGAAAGTCCCAGCAAGCGCAATATGGCAAAACAGGGAAATAAAAGGTATGCAGATTGTGAAAGAAGAAATAAAATAGTCTTTGTACATAGATTCCACATTGTAACTGATATTTGAGAAACTGCCGGTTTCTTAAATCTTAAATGTTTTAAACACACACACATGCACACACCCTGTAACTATGTGAGGTGATGGACAGGTTAGATTGATTGTGGTAATTATTTCACAATACATATTTATATTACACTGGGCTGGGGGCAGTGGCATGTTCCTGTAGTCCCAGCTACACAGGAGACTGAGGTGGGAGGATCGCTGGAGACCAGGAGTTCAAGGTTGCAGTGAGCTATGATGGTGCCACTGCACTGCAGCCCAGGAGGCAGAATGAGGCTGTGTCTCTCAAAAAAAAAAGAAAAAAAAAAAAAAAAATGAGGCTGAGGCGGGTGGATCACGAGGTCAGGAGTTCGAGACCATCCTGACCAATATGGTGAAACCCCGTCTCTACTAAAAATACAAAACTTAGACAGACATGGTGGCACACGCCTGCAATCCCAGCTACTCAGGAAGCTCAGGCAGGAGAATCACTTGAACCCGGGAGGCAGAGGTTGCTGTGAGCAGAAATCATGCCACTGCACTCCAGCCTGGGTGACAGAGCAAGACTCCATCTCAAAAAAAAAGGGGGGGAGAGAGAGAGAATCAAGTGGAAGGTCCTTGTTGAATGCCTGGGACATTCAATGGAGTCACCACAGGAGACACATATTAGAGTGGGCTAAACTGGTTCTAGAAAGCTACTATAAACCTGCTGTAACAAAGCTTGAAAACAAGCTTCTAAAAGATCCACCTGAACTTCAAGTAATTTAAATTCCTGCCAGCATGAGGTACAACCTTCTTGAAAGGAAGACAACCAAACCTAGACACTCAACAACAGGATATGAACAATGTGTAACCTCCAATACGAAAAATTAGCAGACGTGACAAGAAGCAGAAAAATGTGGTTCATAATCAGAAGAAAAATCATTCAAGCAGTCAACATAAATAGAACCAAAAGTTGACAAAGTTAGCAGGCAATGGCTTTAAAATAGCTATGATAAATATGCTCTTAGATTTAAATATGAAAATAACAAGGAGAGACATGAAAGATATTAAGGAAAAAAACAAAACTTCCACAGATGAAAAATGCAATGCCTGAAGTGAAAAATACATTGAATAGGCTCAATAGCAGTCCAGACACTGCAAAAGAAAAGATCAATGAACTTGAAGAAAGAGAAATAAAAAGTATCTAAAGTGAAGTGCAGAGGAAAAAAAAAAACTGACCAAACCTCAGTGACCTATGGGGACAATAGAAAGCAGAAATGGAAGAGGCAGAAAGAAAGATGTAAAAAAAAGAAAGTATGAAAATTTTCCAAATTTGATGAAAACTATAAGCTAACATATCCAAGGCTCAAAGAATCCAAAACAGAATAGAAAAAAGAATAAAGGAAAGAAAAATACACCAAGTCACAAATTCTAATTGAAATACTAAAAAAAAAAAAGATGAACATCTTGAAATCAGACACAAGAAAAAGACATATTGTGTATAGAGAAATAAAGAGGAGAATGACAGCAGGCTTCATGTTAGAAAAAATGCAAGCCAGAAGATAGTGGAACAGGGCTTTAGCATACAGTCATGGGTCACTTAATGATAGAAATACGTTCTGAGAAATATATCATTAGGTGATTCGTGTCATTGTGTGACTATCACAGAGTGTATTTACACAAACCTAGATAGTATAGCGTACCACACACCTGGGCTGTATGGCATAGCCTATTGGCATTAAAGATAAAATATGAAACACCTGTTTAAGGCACTTGCCATGAGTGGAGCTTGCAGGACTGGAAGTTGCTTTGGGTGATTCAGTGAGTGAGTGGTGAGTGAATGTGAAGACCCAGGACATTGCTGTAGACTTTTTAAACACTGACTGTACACTCAGGCTACACTAAAGTTAAAAAAAATTAAGTGGTTGTGCTATGACATTACAATGGCTATGATGTCACTAGCTAATAGGAATTTTTCAGCTCCATTATAATGTTATAGGATCACCATTGTATATTCATTCCATCGTTGACTGAAATGTCATTATACATTGTATGACTGTATGTGTTTCTTGACCAGTGGGCTCACATCCTGATAAATCCATTGCAAACTGAAACTATCATAAGTCGAAAATGCATTTAATATACCTAACCTATGAAACATCATAGCTTAGCCTAGCCTACCATAAATCTGTTCAGAACATTTACATTAGCTTATAATTGGGCAAAATAATCTAAACCAAAACCTGTTTTATAATAAAGTGTTGAATATCTCATGCAATTTATTGACTACTTACTGAAAGTCAAAGACAGAATGGTTGATGGGTACTTAAAGTATAGTTTCTCCTGAAACACCACTTTTGCTCCGTCATAAAGTCAAAAATCATAAGTTGAACCATTGTAAGTTGGTGAACATCTGTACATATAAAAATATCTATATATACAGATACATACAGATACATTCAAAAATTTTCAGAATTTTGGAATTCTATACTGAGAAAAAGTATCTTTAAAAAGTGAAAAATGAAAGAAAAACGTTTTCAGAGAAATAAATTTGTAGAACTCATCACAGAACACCTGTGCTGCAGGAAGTAACGAAGGGTTTTCTATGAGCAGAAGTAAAGTCATATCCAATAAAATGTTTTTCTCATTTGAAAACCTATTTTAAAAATAATTGACTGCTCTACAAGGAACTCAAACAAAACAGCAAGAAAAAGAATTATCCCATTAATATGAGGGCAAATGACATCAAGAGACATGTTTTAAAAGAAGATGTACAAATGGACAATGAACACATGAAAAAATGCTTGACATAATTAATCATCAAGGAAATGAAAATTAAATGCGCAATAAGATTCCACTTTACTCCTGCAGGAATAGCCATTATTAAAAAATCAGCAAACAACAGATGTTGGCAGGAATGTGATGAAAAGGGAATCCTTACACACTGTTGGTGGGAATGTGAATTAGTACAACCTCTATAGAAAACAGGACAAAGGTTTCTCCAAGAACTAAAAGTAGATCTACCATTTGATCCAGCAACCCCATACTGTGTATTTACCCAAAGGAAAAGAAGTCACTAAATCAAAAAGACCCTGTACATGTATGTTTATCATAGCACAATTCACAATTGCAAACATATGGAATCAACTTAAGTGCCCATCAACTGAGTGGATAAAGAATATCTGGTGCATATATATACCATGGAATACTGCTTATCCATAAAAAAGGATAAAATAACATCCTTCGCAGCAGCTTGGATGGAACTGGGGGGCCATTATCCTAAGTAAGTAACTCAGAAACAGATAACCAAATACTGCATGTTCTCACTGATAAGTGGGAGCGAAGCTGTGGGTATGCAGGGACATCCAGAGTAATGAATACTGGAGACTTAGAAGGGAGAAGGATGGGAGGGAGGTGAAAGATTACCCACTGGATGAAAAGTTACCTACTGGGCACAATGTACACTATTTGGGTGATAGATGCACTAGAAGCCTTGACTTCACCACTGTCCAATTCATCCATGCAACCAAAAACAACTTGTGTCCTTAAATCTATTGAATTTTTTTTTTTAAAAGAAAGGACATGTCAACAAGAGTTGGCACCTTGATATTCTACATTCACAAACTAAAAAAAAAAAAAAAGAAATTGATTGTTAAAGTAAAAGATAAGTCACTGAATGCAGAAGTCATGTGTGACAACAAGAGTGAATAGGACAGGAAGGAAAAAAGAAGTATATTATTGTAAGTTTCATGCACTATACTGTACATGAAATGGCATTATGTTAATTAAAGGTAGACTGTAGGCCGGGCATGGTGGCTTGTGCCTGTAATCCCAACACTTTGGGAGGCTGAGGTGGGAGGATCCCTTGAACCCAGGAGTTCAAGACCAGCCTGGGCAACATAGTGAGACTTGGTCTCTACTAAAAATTCAAAAATTAGCTGGGTGTGGTGGTGCATGCCCATAGTTCCAACTAGTTGAGAGGTTAAGATGGGAGGATCACTTGAGAACAGGAGTTCGAGGTTGCAGCGAGCTGAGATTTCACCACTGTATTCCAATCTGGGCAAGAGGGCAAGACTCTGTCTCAAAAAAAAAAAAAAAAGAAAAAAAGAAAAAAAGATAGGTTTTGATGAGTTAAAGATGCCTGCTGTAAACCCTAGAGCCATCACAAAATAAAATGAAATATGACAAAATAGAGATACGATAAATAAAACACTAATGAAGATAAAATAGATACAACGAAATTAGAAAAAAAATTAGTATCATTTTAAAAGCCCCATATGCCTCTATTTTCCTAGTTACACAAAGAAGGCAAAGTGTGAAAAAGAATAGACTATGTTCTTCTAAGGACCCATGTCAGGTGTCAGTAGAATTGAGGTGATGCAGGAGGGTGGGAATAGATGCCCAGTGTTGTTAAAGCTGTGGGGTGTCTTCTCTTTTTATTTTTTTAAATCCAGAAATGTAGATCTGTTCATTCATCCATTCATTGATGTAAAATCTGGTTTCTGAGGTGTTCAGCTTGATGACTGATATATGTATACTTCACTATCACAATCACATACACTCACATTTCCACCACCTCGCAGAGCTGCCCTCTTTTGTGTGTGTGATGAGAACGCAGAAGATCTACCCTCTTAGCAAGCGTCAAGTATACATCGCAGTGTTGTTAGCTGTAGTCACGATATTGTACAGTAGATCCCCAAAACTTACTCATCTTGCATAACTGAAATTTTGTACCCTTTGACCAACATCTCCCCGTCTCTCCTTCTTCCAGTCCCTGGCAACCACTATATATCCAGTAACCCCCTTTCTGGGGATATAGTCAAAGGAAATAAAATCAGTATATGAAAGAGGGATCTGAACTGTCATATTCATTTTGGCATTTTTTATAATAGCCAAATAACGGAACAACCTAAATGTCTGCCAATGGATAAATGAATAAAGAAACTGTGAGATACACACACACACACATACACACACACACACACACACACACGTATATGTATAACATACATATACAGCAGAATATTATTTAGCCCTAACGAAGGAAATCCTGCCATTTTTGACCACGTGGATGAACCTGGAGAACATGCTTGGTGAAATAAGCCAAGCACAGAAAGACAAATAGCACATGATCTCACTTATACGATGGCACTGTGTTCATGTCTCAGCCACATCTACCACAACCAACCACGCAAACACAGCCACTGTCTCAGTTCCTGCCCCTGACTGGGGTACAGGGTGGGTGCTCTGTGAACACGTGTTCTACTCATGGCTCAGCTTCCCCACCTTCAGCTATTTTAGGCTCTCACACTGGAAATGAAATTCTTATAAAGACCAGTCCAAGGCCGAGGTTGTGTGGAACTAGGGTGCCCTCTACTGTCTTCCACAACGATCACGACATTGCTTAATTTCATTCAATAAAGAGAAAATGCTAATGGAACAAATGGGAATCAACGGATAGCCCATTATTTCTCAGCACAAATACAGAATTCTATAGTAAAACAAAAATCATTGAAATGGTAGTAAGCACTCTTCTAGCAATGTGAGTTTCTATAAGGTTCTGATGGGCCTTACGATTTCACTGTCCCCTCAGGGCAGTCCATCTAAAGTGAGGCTATGTTATGTTACATAAACACTAGGAGGAGAGGGAGTGGCATACCATTTCATCACAGGGAAGAGAAAAGAATTTAAGCAACATGCTGAAATACAATGTTAAAGAATGACTCTAATTTAAGATGATTTTTATATATTCAACAATATGTGTTGTGTGGACATAAAGCTGATAGAAAGTGTACCATAAAACATGGAACTTTTAAACATAATCCATCAAAAGAACATATTTACTTACAGCTGACATTTCTTTTATTATTAGGAATTAATGTCTATAACCCTCACTAATACAAAAATCATCCCTTGTTTATATACATTTATTTTTGCACACTCACACTGAATGACTTTGTGTGACAAGCTGTGAAGTTTTAAATTTACCAATTCTTCCAACTCTTTGATTTGCATTATGCTGTTTAATCCTGAGAGAAGAGAAGCTGTCGCTGGTATTAGGTGTTAGAATTCCAACACCTAATAGGTGAAAATTATATTAGGCTGATCATAAAACCATGTTGTTAACTTTTTAAAATTTAATGTCTACCAAGGAATTTCACCCTAGTGGTACATCATTTGAGAAATTAGAAACTGAAGAAATGCATACGTTCAATGATCCATTTTAGAATTAGAAAATTCAAATTAGCATCTTATTTCATTCATATTTCCTGAAGAACCACTGGAAACAGTTATTTAATAGTGTGGCTAAATGTATATTCAGAGAAACACTTCCTGTATATTTGCACATTTATGCATATTTATGTCCTATTCCTGGAATAGATTTACAAGTTTTGTTTTTCAGAAAATTTCAGAATTTCTGGAATGTGCAGAAGTATTAGCAGGTAACTTAGATTTGGAATACACTGTATTAGAGATAAGTGGAAAAATGAGAGGCTTCCTACACTGGAAGGTCAAAGATCTTTCCCGGAGGGGAGTTAAGAATTTGCCTTTGGCCGGGCGCAGTGGCTCACGCTTGTAATCCCAGCACTTTGGGAGGCCGAGGCGGGCGGATCACGAGGTCAGGAGATCGAGACCACGGTGAAACCCCGTCTCTACTAAAAATACAAAAAATTAGCCGGGCGTGGTGGCGGGCGCCTGTAGTCCCAGCTACTCGGAGAGGCTGAGGCAGGAGAATGGCGTGAACCCCGGGAGGCGGAGCTTGCAGTGAGCCGAGATGGCGCCACTGCACTCCAGCCTGGGCGGCAGAGCAAGACTCCGTCTCAAAAAAAAAAAAAAAAAAAAAAAAAAAAAAAGAATTTGCCTTTACTTACCATTATTCTGTTAAAAGAGATTATGAATAATGCAGTTTCACAAAAGGAATGGGACAATGGTGTAAGTAAACCTCCCCATCACGTTTTCAGTGGCTTTCCTTTGAGTCTTGAACGTTTTCCACTGGGTGTTATAGTCGAGAGTCCCCCACCTCCTGAGGAAGCAAGACCTCGCAACCCTGAGACGATGCGCTCTTGCCTGTGTTGTTTGAAGGGGCCCTGCTGCCGCGCAGTTGTCATTAATGCCACCCTCATCCCCCAGGAACTGCACCACTAGGACGGAGGACACACCGATGTAATGACCATAGTAAGACCCCATGTACGTGGCTAATGAGGCAGTGACCCCACGTGGCTCGGAAGCCCTGCTGGGGAGATCCCGCCCTGTCACCCCAGACCCGCTCTCCGACCTGCAGCCCCCAGGGCTCCTGGCCCTTTCCCGTTGCCACTGCGGCTTGTTGTCAAGAAATGGAACTTCAGAAAACCCCCAGATATACACTGCATTAGGTAAGGATTTCATTCTAATAGAGTCCAATGTGACCCTGGCTTTCCCTCCTGTAGTAATGCATTCCTGTCTATGAGTGAGATGAAAGGAAAGTCCACACGCCAGTTTCTTTCAGAAGCGACTGAGAGATGTGCATGTACAGGGGTGCCATGGAGCACCCGGGAAGGACCCAGGCCTGGGCAGGGAGGCGTTGGGGCCGGCTCTAGGGAGCAAAGCTCTTGGAGCCCAGGCCTCTATCACCCGACTGCTGACACTGCCCTCCCATCCCTGCTCTACAAGGGGGCGGTGGTGACTACACGAGGCGCCAAAGATGCTGTTGCCCTGAAGAAACTTCAGCAGAACAGGGCCTCTCCCCTTTGAGGCCGAGCCGTGGGCCCTGCGCCCTCCCCCTCAGCCCAGCTCGGCCGAAGGCGCGTTTGCTGAGCGTCTGGCGGCCTCTACCGGAGCACCTCTGCAGAGGGCCGATCCTCCAGCCCAGAGACGACATGTGGCGCTCGGGCGAGGTGAGAGCGGGCGCGAGTGCGCCGGGGGCGCTGGGGGGCTCTGCGGCGGGCGGCGCGCGGCCCCGGGCGCGGCGCGGAGCGGAGCTGCAGGGCGGCGGCGGGAGCGCGGGGCGCAGGAGCCGCTCCGCCGGGAGTGCCGGGGAAGTTCGCGCTGGCAGCATGGGGCGGTGACGCCGCACCGGCCTTCCGCGCCTGCCAGCCGGGCGAGAGCAGGCGGAGGAGAAGGAGGATGCATCCTCACCGACGGCTCGCCTCCCGGGGCCGGCGCGCAGGGTGAGCCCTGGGCGCGCCGGGCCGGGGCAGTGGGGTAAGAGGACGCTAGCGGGGAAGAGGACCTGCGGCCTCGGCTCGGTCCGCACCCCTCTCCTCCGGGCGCCCGAGCGGCAGGCTGCGTGGCCGGGGAGGAGAGGTGCAGAGCAGGCGGGGCGCGCCGCCAGGCCAGAGCGCAAACTTTACCTTGGCGACTGCGGGGCTGAAGCCGGGCGCGGGAGGGCGCGGGGTCCGGGCGGCTCATCCCTGCCGGACGGGGCACCAGGGCGCGGTGACCAATTGGGGGTGGGGGGCACCCGCTGCCACCATCGCGGGAGCCGGAGGGGTGAGATCGCCCACCTAGAAAGCCAGCGTCAGCCCGGGGCTCTGAGGCGCGCGGCGTCCCGGCGCTGCTCGCGGGGCGGACTCGGACCCCGCGGGGGTGTCGCGCGCGTGTCGCGCGGGCTGCTCGAGGCCAGGGGACTCGGAGCCGCCGCTGCACCGCGCGCTCCCAGCCCAGGAGGAAGGCGCTGCCTGGCGGAGCGCTTGGCTCGTACCGGGGGCAGGAGCCGGGGAGGTCTGCGAAAGCCGGGAGCGAGCCGGGGAGGGCCGGGGAGCTGGAGACCCTCCGCGCGCCGCTGCGGACCGCGCGGGTGGCCGACCGCGGGTGCCAGGGCGACCCCGGCTGCAGCTCCGCAGTGCAGCCCCCGCGCCCACCTGCCCTGGAGCGCCCGCCCTGGTGAGCCTCTGTGGGGGTTCGGGGGGTCGTGGGAGCGCAGCCTCTCCTGGGGGTCTCTGGCTCGGGGCTGAGGGGCGGCGGGAGGCGCCGCCCGGGTTTCCCGCATGCAGCGCCGCGTGCTCGCCGCTTGGCTCTGGCCCGGGCCCCGCGACGAGCCCCAGGACGCGCCCAGGCGACCACCGCATGGCACCCTGCCCTTCTTGGCAGGAGTCGCAGAAGGCCTTCGCTTCCGAGGTGGAAGTACCTGTTGTGTCTCTCAATTCCGGAGTTTGCGGGGGATGGGGGTGGGGGGTGCTTCTTGGGAAAATGCTTCTTTTCGAAGCATACTGTTCGGATGCCCGTGAGCACCAATTTGCGTTATGCGCATACTGAGAAATGCGTGTTTTCACGAAGGTTAGTCGTTGAGCCCAGGGACAATGTCTGCCTGGATTTCAAATACATTAATTAGGGTCCAGCACTGAGCGGAGAGACTTCCACAGATGCAGTGGTTAAGTTATGTAGTCACGGGGACCGAATGCCGGGAAAGTAGCCACACTCTTTTATAGGCAGTTGTCACAGTATTGTAATCCTGCAGAAAACCTGTTTCTTAAATGTGCTTTTCCCCACTTCTTTCCACATACTTTCTCAGTGCCTTGCAGAGAGAGGAGTAGCTTGCTGGCTTTGAACGTGTGGCGTGGCAGATATTTCAGAAAGGTAAAATTACTACACTTGTGGATTTGATGGATACAAAATACAGTCGCTCAGATAACTACAGCGTTTATTTTAATAATTGGACTAATGGTTTATTTGATAACATACTAAAAAACAAAACACAGTATTTGAGTGGAAAACAACGAATTAGGATGATTCTGCAACCTGAGTAGAAGTAAAAATAAGCCTCTTGTTACTTAGTTTTATGCTCCGACTTACTGCCCAGTGAGGGTGGTGGAAAATACCTGGTGTGCAGCTGTCCTGGGGAAGGACAGCAGGCTCCTTTCTTTGCAGATTGTTGTGATAGCAGTGTGATTTGATTCCAGGAACTGTGACACAACAGCGTTGATGTTCACGTGCTTCCCCGCTTTGTGTGCTTTTCAGCTTCAAGATCAAGCTGGAGAAGGGAAGAGTTATTCCTGTATATTCACCTGCTTCAACTACTATTCTTATTGGGAATGGACAATGGAATGTTCTCTGGTTTTATCATGATCAAAAACCTCCTTCTCTTTTGTATTTCCATGAACTTATCCAGTCACTTTGGGTAAGTTACCATCTGTGCTTTTATTTTATGATGTTAGGGACACTGGTGCCTTTCAGACCTGTTACGGGAGCAGCACATCCATTGAGCAAGTCCTCGCCTGCCACCATTGCAGTCCCAAGCCCTTCACTTGTTGTAAATAAATGGAGTCATTGCCCTGACCCACGCTTTCTTCCTGAGCAAGGCTGCTCCTCACGTGGGGTCTCTGAAGTGAGTCAGAGAAAAAAAGGCAGATTATGTTTTCAGAAATGGAAGCTGAAGATGATATCCGAGTCAGCTGTGATTCTTCCTACTCAGGTTAAAACAAGATTCAGGAGTTCACATGCATGAAGGACAGTCACTGCTTGTTAGACAAGGCAGTGCCAGCATTTCAGTTGCCCTCCACGGTTCCATTGTGCAATCAAAGTTGCCTTGAAAGCCAGGCCCATGCTACTTGGCATTGGAAAGGACTCACAGTGGTCCTGGCCTGAGCCAAGGCCCTAGAACTGTGACCATCTGAATGCAGGTGCAGACACCATAAACCACAGGTGCCTGAAGATCTGAAAGACACCCCTGAGGTTCTGGCACTATCATTTCCAGTAACCTCTCTTTCATTTTAGCCTTTAGTATCCATATTCCAACTCTAACCTTTTTTTTTTTTCATGAAACTAGTGATAACCGACATCGTGGATGAATGTTCTTATGAGGCTGCTGTTCCTGTTCTGACCCGTGCCCTAGAATTGTTCTGGTTAATCAAAAGGATTGTAACTTGAAGTTGATGGTGTATAATTAAGAAATTAAATGTCAGGATGAAAGTTGCCAAGCATTAATGCTGCAAAAATGTGGTCCAGAGGTTTCACAGTCTATCCGCATTTATGTAGATTATCACAAGATGGAGAATACAGTGGCTTGGCAACAGCCTGTAGACAGCCTTTCCATCCGGGGGGAAAGAGGACATCCCCAGGACCACGATGTTTTTTGTCTGTCCTCTGTACATTTTCTGCTCTTCTGACTCTTCTGTGCAGAGGAAGGGGTGGGTATGGGGGCCTTGCTCAGGTGCAGTGGCTGGTAGAAGACAGCATTGGGACTGTAGTCCACATCCACCTGGGTGCAAGCCTGAGCCATCAGCTGAGACTTTGTCCAGCAGAGCTGAGCTAAGGAAGATGCCTGTCCCTCACCAACAGAAGCCAGGCAGTGTGTGCACTCTAACCACACTGATGGGAACAGGTGTGTGGCATGTCTCAGCCCTTTGAGCCATTCTAAGTATTCCCTTGGGAAAGAGCATTGGCTGTGACTCTTGCCTTGCTTATCTTGAGTGGACGCCTCCCTTCCCATGCCTTGGGATTTTTTTTTTATCTGTTAAATGAAGGTTTTCCTTTACAAGTTCTCTGCAGCTGTCAAAGCCTATAAACTAGCATGTTCACAATGTTCTTCTGAATGAAATATCTGTACATAAGTGAAATCACACAGAATATTCAAATTTGTCAGCTAATGCATTAGGTAGTTGGTTTGTTTGATATACCACATATATTTGGTAGCATTTTGGTGGAGAAGAATATGTCAGGATTGGAAACTTGTATTTTCTTTAAATTATCTTGGCTAGGCCAGGCGCGATGGCTCATGCTTGTAATCCCAGCGCTTTGGGAGGCTGAGCGGGGGGCAGATCCCCTGAGGTCAGGAGTTCAAGATCAGCCTGGCTGACATGGTGAAACCCCATCTCTATTAAAAATACAAAAATTAGCCAGGCATGGTGGCACATGCCTGTAATCCCAGCCACTTGGGAGGCTGAGGCAGGAGAATCGCTTGAACCTGGGAGGTGGAGTTTGCCGTGAGCCGAGATCATGCCACTGCACTCCAGCCTGGGCAACAGAGCAAGACTTTGTCTCAAAAATGAAACAAAACAAACAAACAAAGAAAATCTTAGCCAAATGTATTATGAATTTGCATTGAATAAGCATGAAATGGTTTTACTCCCTGGTAGATGCAGGTCTGAAATAGGAAGTAATGTGTATAAGGAGTTTAGCCCCAAGAAGCAGGTATGCTTTCTTACTTAGTTCTGTAGCTTTCTGAGGTCATCTTCAAAATAGAGGGGTATCTTAGTCCCTGAAAGCTAACACTGAGTAAGTGGTAGAATACCCCTCAAACTTTCCAGAAAATTAACTGTTGGAGCAGTTTTTAATCTTTTAGGTATATGGCCAGTAGTGTATCATAAAACAACACCGACTAACGGCAGCAAATATGTGAGATACAGAATACGATAATGAAAGGAAGCTCTTTAATTCCACTACCCGGAGACAACCATGCTTCCCATTTGGTGCACTGACTTCCCCTTGCTTCTGTGCATGTTTTTTATACGGTTGGGATCAGGCTGTGCAGTTTGGCACTGTGCTTTTTTCATATCCAATACATTATCACAATTTCTTTAAAATGTATTATTTTAAATGGCTGCATATTTGACAGGGCAAGAGTGCCTTGTGTTAGCTTCTTCCCTAATTGGAGAAGTTTACGTAGCGAATGATTTTGCTGTTATAAATTTTCCTGTAGTGAACGTATTTGGCTGACAAGTTTTCTTAGGTATATGAGATTATTTATATTAGAAGATATTTTTGTAAGAGGAATTTTACATCAGGTTCTTTGAGCACTTTTCACTCTTGACCCTGCGCACCCAATTGCTTTTGAAGAAGTGGGGTTTCTAGCAAAGCGGGAAGCCAGGTTCACACATTCTGGCCAGCAGGGCATGTTTTTCAACAGCCACAAAAGACATCATAAAATACATCAAGCCCCTATTTATTTCCCTTCCTATAGGAGACTCCTCTGACTTGTATATTATCTAAATGGACTTAAGAATAATTGTGTCAAATCCCGATTGAAGTTTCCTAATATTTAGTTAACTTTAAATCTTGAAAAAATAGCTACCACAACGTGGAGCACCTGTCTTTATGTTTCGTGTTTTGGTTTTGGATGAATCCTAGGAGCCACTGTATGAGCTGAGCACCGTTAGCCCATCTTCTAGCTTGGAAGGAGGGAGGATGAATGCCTAACCTTGGAAGTCAGGAGTCCTTACTCGGAGCTTCCTGTGTGACTCCGCCCCCTGTCACTTCTTGGGCTCCCTGACTTGAATGCACACAGTTTGCAGGGTAGGTCTGGATCAAACCAGTCTAGACAAGAGGGAACATAATTCTAAAAGGTAGTCCCTGCTTCAGAGTGGAGAGAGTTTTCAGTACTTGGGGATTGGGGGGAAAAAAGAGTCTGGGTAAGCTCTGTTTCTTTTCCTTCCAAAGAAAGAGTTTATGTGATTGGGTTCAAAAGAAAGGGGAAAGGAGAAGCATCAAAGGGTTTAATTTGAACCTGATTCTAGGACAAGAGAAGCGCTGACTCCTGAGAGGCCAGAGAACTGGCAGAGGGTGAGGAGGGCTCTAGAGAATCAGGCAGGGAAGAAGAAGGAAAAAGAAAAAGAGTAGGGCTATGTGCGTGGACCAAGTTGAGATGCAGTGTTTGTGAAACGTGTGACACTGGCAGTTGGAAAATTTATAGATGTGTTAAGTGCAATGTACTTGGTGATTATATAGGATAACTGACGTGAAATTGCTTTGAATTACATGAGTGTTCTTCTCCTTCTCTTGGTCATATTCTAAATTTGATTGGAGTCACCAGTAGCTCATTTTCAATAGTCTTTCTAATTCTTCTGTTAGTTTTAACTTATGGAACAGAGACCGAGTCAAGCGTACAATACAATAAGGCCCTTTTTGGACACTCAGCCCTGTGCTAAGGTACGTTTGATGACCTGGGATTATTTGAAGCATTATATTTATTTTAGTAAGACCAGTAAACAAAAGTACATAGTATAGAAAAACCAGTACAGAAACAATATTGGCACCAATATAATGTCAAAATACATAACATTAAATTTAAACTGGAATTAATTTATCATCATTAAGAAAATCATACTTTATCAGACCTGATAGACCAGTGACAACTGTGAGATAAAATTGAGGATTATCAGCTTAATAATAAGGTAAAGTCTGAGTCCATTGATTTTATTGTCTTAAATATATTTTGGAGGTTTACTGATTGATAAAACATCTGTTGAACAATTTTAATATGTGGAAGCCGCAACTCAAATAGACTTTGGAAAACAATATTTTATAAGCAGCAATTAAAAGTAGGTTCTTGCAGAAGTGGCTTTTGAACATGAACAGATAGAGTCTTCTTTATCTATATACACAAGTGTGCCAGTGTGGACCTTTGTTTTTGTGAAGAGAACCATTCCATACGCTCACTCAAGGACAGTTCCCTTCTTTTAAGTAGAGCAGAAAGTACATTCTCTCTGAATCACGCAGGTACTCATGATATCTTTTTAAACGGAAAGTTCTCCCTTGTGAATCCCCAGATGACAAATTCTTCCTGCACCATAGCTGCGGGTTCATGAGGCCTGGGACAAACAGTTATGGTAACAATTCTAAAAGCACTCAGAAAGCCCACTGAAGCAGAGAGCGGGAACACAAGTGGTGGCGCACCTAAAGGCTTCAGCGACCCCCGGAGAGCCAAAAGGCAGTTCTTGCACATGGCAAAAAAATGTAGGTGGTTAAAACAGGGCTATAGGGGAATGTCCAACATGTTTTTAAAGGTACCCAAAGAAAATAATTCCCAGTTATCTGCTTCATAAAGGAAACTTCAGCGTGTTCAGCAGGCACTGAGCAGGCAGGAGACTCGGCCAGCGCAGCTCTCCGCCAAGACTGTCTGGCAGTCAGCTCGGGAGTGAGTCACTGACTCCCTTCAAGGGGAGAAGGAGCATGTGGGCTTTCGGGTTTTTACAAAGGTTCAGATTGCATAAGATGCTCATTTTAATTAATGAGAAATTTCAGAGGAAAGTACTAGAAGCAAAAATAAAAAGAAATCTTATCAGACAAGTCTGGTGGTAGCAACAGTAATTATCAGCCTGTATACAAGTATATCTCCTTAATATTTAATTTACACAAAATTCTTGACTTGCAGGTGAAAAGAGCTCAGGTGTTAGAGCTTAGATAACTGTGTCCAAGTTTCACCATCTGAAAGTGGTAAAAGCAAGGGATCCCTGAGAATGCAGGCTGGGCTAGCGCGCTCCACTGCAGGGCCTGCCCCAGAATGTCCTAATTTTTATTATAGTGCCCTGAAAAGGGACGGAATGGGGGGAGGACTATATATGGGAAACCAAAGAATATCCTAATCTAGAACTCACATGTTACCACTATGAAAACATTGTCTGCTGCAGCCCGAATAAACTCCAACACGGAATATAGATTGTGAACTGGAATACTGTGGAGAAAGATCATTTGCTAGTGAGAGTAAGACCTGCAGTGAAACAGGCTTCAGCAGTTCATTGAAAACTCTATTTTATTTGTATTTATTTAACAACTTATTTTAAAATCAAAAGGCCAACCTAAAAGTGAATGAAGCACAGAACCAGTTAATTTTCAGTTTTAACAAGAACAATTGGGCCATCACTGTACTGTCAGTTCGGTTCCTGTTTCAGGATCACTGGTGAATATTTAGGATGGCATTAAGTGTCATTTTGACAGAGGGCAGTGTAGCTGCCTGGCTTCGATCTCTGTCCACATGCTCTCTGTGTGACGTCAGAAGAGTTACTTCACCTGCCTGCAACTCAGTTTCTAATCTCAATGTGGGATTAATCATGGGTCCAGGATCACAAGGCTGGTATGAAGGATAAATTGCCAACCTATGCCAAATGCTTAAGCAAGCCCAGGTCTGTGTCAGGGGAGGGTATGCTAAGTGCACCAAGCCATTCTGGGTTCTGTGACCAGGAGACTCCTGGGGTTTACTGGACCCAGAGTGTGAGATGGTGCCTGGCCTCAGCCTGAGCACAGCAAGGTCATTGCCTTGTCCACATCTGCAATGTCTCCCTCGAAGGGGCATCCTGGGGGACGTTGCCCTGCAGCTACACTAATGTGGACTGTGCCCTCACCATGCACCAGGCACTGTTCCAGGTACTGAGATGCACAAAGCAGAGCAGGGGCAGAGTGGGGCTTGCCTCCCAGGAGGGTACACTCTGGTGTGCATTGAATAAGTGTCAGTAGGTTATGATGATTGCTATGAAGAGTAATTCAGAGTAAGAGACAGTGCGTGTGCTGGAAAGAGATGCTTGAGCAGAGATCTGAGGGAGGTGAGGATGTGAGCAAAGCTGTTGGCAGAGAAACCTGAACTGGCAGGAGGAATGGCGGGTGAATCCCAGGCTGTGTGGCAGGTGCATGCTTGACGTGTTAGGAACAGCGGAGGGGCAGGTGTGAGGAAGTGGGAGACGGGGAGGAAGCGTCGTCAGGGAGGAAGGGCTGGGGTTGGGATCACATTCCGAAAGTGCTATAGGCCATGCAGGGGAGCATCAGGAAGGACAGTTGACTTTTATCTGGAAGGGCAGAGAGGGCCACTGAGTGGTTTTGAGTAGGTTTGAAACATGATCCAATTTAGATGTGATAATGATGTGACTTAAACGTTGAAGCTCACTCTGGGTGCAGAGTGAAAGAATAGAATGGAATCTGGAGTGAGGTGAGAGGGGGTTAACCCAAGACTCAGTGGGGACAGTGAAGAGGTGATTGCAGTGGCCCAGGGGAGGGGCTGTTTTGGCCAGCAGCATTAGTTGATGGGTTATTGTGGGCATGAAGGAAAGAGAGAAGTCAGGGATGACCCCTAGGTATTTTACTAGAGAACCCGACAGGTTCACCTGCCTATGATCGAGCTGGAGAGGGTAGTAGGGAAGAGGTTTGGGTACAGAAGGTCACAGGTGCAGTGGTGGTATGGGAAGCCCCTGCAGACACCACTAGGTCTCCCAGCGGATGTAGAGGTCTGGAGGACAGAGAGGGATTGGGCTGGAGGTGTGGACCTGAGGTGTTTCCATACTTTGGGAGGTATTTAAGCCACTGGTTTGGATGAGACAGTCAGAGGTTAAGTGCAGACAGAAAGGAAAGGGTGTCTGGATTGTGCCCTGGGGCATGTTTGTGTTCTGAGGTCAGGAAGGTAAGAGTGGCAGCAAGACTGAGGGGAAGAGGCAAGTAAAGGGAAAGACGACAGAGCCGTGCCCTGAGGCCAAGTGGAAAGGGGTTGTAGGAATGTTGCCCACAGGTCAACTAAGCTGAGGACCAAGACTTGATCTTCAGATTTGGCCATGTGGAGTTCATTCCTGGCCTCCAGAAGAGAAGCTTCCTTGGGATGCAGGTAGTGAAGGCCTGGCAAAGAGTGGTTGCAAGAGAAGGGAGGGGAGGCAGCGGGGGTTGCTCATATGGACAAATCTCCCAGTGAGTTTTCAGGAGAAGATGGGCAAAGAATGGAGCAGTGATGGGAACGGAATATGGGGTGAATGAAAGGCTCTTTGAAAGAGCGGTGATATTAGAGCAGATGTGCTTGCTGATGGGCATGGCAGGAGAATGGGGAGAATGTGTGTAAGGAATGGGATGGAACATCACTGTGTCATCACCTATGCAGGACCCCCAGTGTGGCTGGGAGGAGGGACAGGGCTGAATCTAGGAAGGAGGGCAGGGTGGGAGAGGTGGCTCTGGCCTGTGGGGCCATAGGGCTTGGGTTTTACCTTGTGGACAGCAGGATTCTGAGTTGGGCAGCAGTGCCAAGAGCAAGAATGGAGAACCTCCATGAAGAGTGAGGAATACACTTCAGTAGGATTTCAGGAGCTGCAGGGAGAACTGGGGATTTTAGGATTTGGCAGGAATATCAGAGAGTTCTAGCATGATGTTCCATGGCACAGACTCAGAGCCTCATAAAACAATATGGTGCCTGTCCATGTTTTCCACCTTAAGAGGGGAAAGCTGTTATTTGGAACCCTGGGATTGACCCTCACTGTCCAGCCAGTGTCCATCTTGGTTTTGTTTTTCTGTTACATTGTTGTTGTTTTTCTAATATGGTGCTTAAGTGACGGGTAATAGGCATTTGAGGAAAACATCACACAGTGGTGCCATTTAGAGGTACTCATTTAATTACCTGAAAGTAACAGACAAATAAACAGAAGAGGCATTTTTCAGAAGTCATTAAATACTGGGGAAGAACAAAATTTAAGAAGACAGATAAGCTACAGCTTAAAAAAAGCCCAGTTCAACATCCAAAGTAATTTCCAGTCAAAATATGTCTGCAGTTGCCATTATCGAACTCACTGAATGTAAGTCAGAAGTAGTCATCCATATAAGGAAGATTACATCACAAAGAAGCACATCACACACTGCCTTCACTAGCACCCGTGGTGGAATGACAGTACCAAAAAGATTTTTTCTTCTCCAGAAGTGACGCCACAACTTGTACTCTTTCAAGTACCAAATAAGGAATATGTTGGAACTGAGAATATGGCATAAGTGGGACATGTTTTGTAGAGAATATGCATTCAATATAAGGAAATAATTCCTATTTTAAGAGAACCTAGTGAATTAACCCAGACTAAAATTGAAGGGTAAGTCACCAAATTTTCAAGTATTTCTGTTATGTCTAAGACTGTTGCTAGTAATAGGGATATAATCTCAGCTCACAAAAATTCACTTCCCCAAAGAACGGGGCCTTTACTTGTCCTTGAAGCACTCATGGACTCCGGTCGACCTCAGGATGAGCAGAGCTCCTGGGCTGTACTCAGTGCAGTTAAGAAAAGCAGAAGTGGAGTGTCGGCTAGTCCAGGCTGCCTGCTGACCCTAAACGGAGTGAGCGCTTTATGGGCTGAGGACATCTTGGTTTCCACCTGTAGGACTCATCCATCACACGCTGCATATTATTGCTCACCAAAGGCATAGCCCTGGATTTCTGTGTTATTTTGTTTTTCAAGTGCTTTCAATGAGCCAAAATGGAACAAAGGAAGCTGAAATTCCTCCTTAGCCTAGCAGCAGTTCTTAAAGATCATGCAACTTGATAGAGGCGCTAGCCAGTTCCCCAGGCATCTGTGAAGGTCTCCTCTATGAAGGCACTTACACACCAGGGGCTGAGAAAACACAGCATTTGCCTTCTATGATACAGCACGGGCCTTTCTCTCCATGGCTGTGAAAGCGGTGTATTTCATAACCACGCACTGCAAATGAAGCATTTTTGAGGATGGTCTATGGACAGAGGAGGGCCTCCAGTTCATGAAAAAACAAAAGACAAAAACCCTCTGCTCCTACCCTGATAGGCATCATCAGACCTTTTTAAGAATCTGATTCTTCCCTCCTAGAGGCTATCTTCAGTTAATCCAGCAAGGACAACACTGCAAATCCCCAGCCATGGGCCCGTCATACAAAGAAAGGTCTACAGATAAATGCAAAAGGCAGTTATGGCAGGGAAGGGCAGACACTGAAATTCCTCCAAGAAAAGTGTAATTATGTGCAAATGTGTGTAGATATACTGAAGCTAACGAAAATAATTTTGATCAAGAAGTAGAATCTGAGCTTTGAAATTCTTAAGCATAGCATTCTATTCCGTCACTGTGGGAAATGATTAGGGTATTTGTGAGTGGGATTCAGAGCCCAGTGGGATGGTGTTTCCCTAAAACTGGCAGAGCAGTGGGTCTTTATCTCCGCTTCTGGAGAGAGCCACGGAAAACAATACTCACAGAGACATCACGTGGCTGCACAGCCTCCAAATGGTCAATCATGGAGTCAAGCCTTTGTCTCTGGACAGCCAGGGCTGTTACCATCTAACACAATTTAGGAACATTTTCACAACAGAGAATGGAGTAGCTTAGAAAACTTTAATTTCAACATTAAGATCTGCTTTTTCTACTAGTACCTCAATTGGTAAGATGAAGAGACAGCAAAGACCTTCCAAAAATTGAGCACCTGGACGTGGTCTAAAATTGAGTTGCAAACTCGATGACAATTATGAAATCCATGAGAAGTGCATCATGAGGCCAGATCTGTTTTGATAAATAGTTACACAACTGAGCAGGTACAAAATATAACCTTCTTTTTTCCTCCCGCAAAACCCTGAAGAAGCAGGCTGTTCACTGGGAGGAGCTATGCTAGGCTTAGTGCTTTGTCTTTCCGAAGTGTGCAACTACCATGGATGTCGGAGAAAGGGGAATTTAATGTTTTTAAATATGAAATCACAGAGTTAAAAAAGTATACGTCTGTGGGCTCCATACTAACAGGAATGAATTTTAGCTTGTTAGCACTTCAACTATGTGCATTTTTATGGTGATGTGAAAATTAGATCAAAAGAGCATTATTCTTTTATTCTTTATTCTCTTATTCAATTCAAAAGGGAATAGCTTTAGGGCCAGCAAAGAATTGATCTCTTAGATGCAATCAATGAAAATGACTGACTTTTAAGAACAGGGTGGAGCAGGCCTGCATCGATTCTGACCTCAGCATCTCTCCATGGCTGGTGGCTCTCAGCTCTGATTTCAGCCTTTTCATGGGTGAGAAAACACTTTAAGCAGAGCTAGGGCCCCACAGCCGGGCACTTCAGGGAAGTACCAGGAATCACATATTCTTCTCCCAAGTGCCCAGGGCGCTCCCTTCTTGGGAACCACAGCTGGCTTTCAGTTTGGTAAGTCCCCTTGAAGCCAAATTTGCAGTCAAGTGCTCAGTAATTCAAAACCAGTTGCTATTTGCACATCTGAAAGCAGCTGTAGAAACCTGAGGTGGGATCCATGCTCTTCAGCTGTGGGGCTGTCTTCTGGGCTTGTGGTCTCTCTGTCGCCCCAGATACCATCCTCAGTTTATCTAGATCTGCTAAGGCAGTTTCTAGTTTTGTTCTGCTCATACTACATAAGCTTTTGGAATCTGGGTAACTTGACTGAACAAACAAAAAATGTTCTTATGTCTTCCCTGAGGCTCAGCCCACTCTTCTTGAGGGTTTATTGGGTGACGCTGGGTCCTACAGAATGTGCTGTGAGCTCACACACTGAAGGGGCAGGACCCCAGAGATGACACAGACTCCATCCTATCTGTCACTCACTCTCCAATCCTGGCATATTATTCACAGCACAAATGCTCCCAGTCCAACTAAGGATGCAGTGAGGTTTGGAAACAGCAACCTCGGAAAGTTTCTCAGCGTCCCCTCCACGCCCCAGCCCCTGGTTCAGGGGACTCTAGCAATAAGAGAACTTGGTTTTTGTGTGTTTAAACCAAACTTCTGAAATCCCCTGTGAGTGGATTAGGCTCTTCCAGTCCATGCACAGTGGCTAATTGGTTGTTAAAAATGGCTAAAATATTGACATAAACCAACTCCTTAGAATCACAGAATGATAGACTTTGAGCCTCAGGCTAGGTGGTTGGATAACTAGCCCCAAGCAGAGTATCCTTGGATGTTGGAGAACTGAGGTGTGTCGAGGCCAAACAATCCCCTAGGCAGTATGGGAGCTGTGTTCTCAGATCCTCGTCTCAGGAGACAAGCCTCCACGTGACTCCCTGGTTTCTGTATCTTGAGAAGAATTTGTAAGAAATGATATGTTTTAACGCTTCCTCTTGTTTCTCTTTTTGAAAGCTTTTCACAGATGCCAACCAGTTCAGTGAAAGATGAGACCAATGACAACATCACGATATTTACCAGGATCTTGGACGGGCTCTTGGATGGCTACGACAACAGACTTCGGCCCGGGCTGGGAGGTGAGTGTGCTCTCCTCAGCTGAGCCCAGCAAGGATCCGGGAAGGGCTTACGTCTCGTCTCAAGCTTGTGTTTGCGCTGATTCAAACAATTCCTAAAAGAGCTTCCCTGCCAGGATTTTGGTATGATGGCTGTTCCACTCTTGCCAAGAATCATTCATCCTTTGTTATTTTCTAGACGCAAGATCCTTTGTTATTTCTAGGTGGAAGAAGCTGGGGGCAGTGGTCTCCCCAAAGCATCTTTGCAAAATCCCCTCTTCCCAGATAATCTTAATGTCTAGTCTCGTTAACTTAAGGAGGAACCAGCTTTCAGGTGTTACTAAAGCTGAGATTACACTATGTTAAGAAATAATATAAAATCAATCTCATAGTCTTGTATCTATGCGAGTCCTTTTCAGAAATCCACTGTGGAATGCAGTCATCCTTTATATCTTTATGGGTTATGCATTTAATGCTTCACTATGGCCATAGTTCTAGTATTTACTTTGACTTTATGGAATTCAATAAAAATGAGCTGATGTAGATTGTTCTTGAAGGGCGCACCTGGCACAGCTTCATTGTTGTGCTAAGAACTGTGTGCAGCTTCCAGGCACGTGCAATCCCCTTGGCTCTACAGTTTAGATGTGGAGTCTGAACTTGTTGGGTTAGGTGAGGTAGACACTTTCCAGTGAATACATTCTTGGAGGAAAAAATTTAGTTCTCTAGTATTTGCATTTTTTTTAAATTTGAGATGGAGTTTCACTCTTGTTGCCCAGGCTGGAGTGCAATGCCATGATCTCGGCTCACTGCAACCTCTGCCTCCCAGGTTTCAGTGATTCTCCTGCCTCAGACTCCAGAGTAGCTGGGATTACAGGTGCACACCACCACACCCAGCTGATTTTTGTGTTTTTAGTAGAGATGGAGTTTCACCATGTTGGCCAGGCTGGTCTCAAACTCCAGGCCGCAGGCGATCCACCCACCTTGGCCTCCCAAAGTGCTGGGATTACAGGCGTGAGCCACAGTGCCCCGCCTAGTATTTGCATTTTTAACAGAGAGATCCACTTAAAGCATGAGTTGCCACTCTCTGCCTTTTGGCCACAGGCTCCTTGACAGTCTCTTACTCTGCCCTCTGAATTATGTTCCTTGCCCTGTGTGCCCAGGAGTCCAGTCCCTTGAACACACTCAGAAGGGTCAGAGCATCTAGAGGAGCCCTAAGCTGCCGTCAGTGCTTGTGGTATTCTCTCATCCTCTCTGCCTTCCAGTCCTGCAGAGTAGGAGGATACCATGGAAAGCCTCCCGGTCCGCCCTGCTGGGGCTGGCATCTCAGTGAGGAGACAGGCACACTGCATCATACAACACACAGCATCACACAGACACCTGCCCACGCACAGATGCACGCCATGCAGACAGACGATCATCACAGCGCGAGCTGCTGGAGAGGCAGGCCCACAGTGTGGCTGGAAGTTACTCGGTGTGGGCTGGGCTGCACTTTGAATTGCTTCCTACTCATGACCACGGGGACTTACAGGGCCCTGGTAGCGCCCAGGGAACCACACAGGTTTTCCCCCAAATATTATTAGCCACTTTTATCGCTTTACCTATTTCCAATAATTTTGTTTGAAATCACAGTCTCCCATGATAGGGCTTTCTATAATAACAATTCGAAACACTACGTAAGGAGAAGTGGGTCTTCCTTCCTGTCTCAGGGCGCACTGGGCGCATTCTCAACATCCTTTCCCGGAGACCACCCAGGACCTCCAGCTTTGATTGGAAAGTCAGCTCCCCTCATCCTGAATTGTCTGACCCTTTTTAAAGCCCCTCTCTATGGCGACGGCATGGCTCTGCGCTGCCAGGCTAGCATCATTGTTCCAGGTTTACAGAGGAGGAAATGGAAGCTCAGGTGTTTGCAAAACCCAAGGCCCCACAGTGAGGCCTCAGCCCAGGTCTTTCCAGGACTGCTCCCCAGGGGGCAGAAGGAGGAGGAGAGCCAAGCTGTGTTCTCTATGATGGGAATTTCATTTCATGGTATAGTGGGGAGCAGCTTGATTTCATCTGGTAATTGTCAAGTCCTCCAAATTTACCAAACGCACTGCAAAAGCCCCCGGGTGCAGAGGGTGACCCTGATTAATGGACTGAGAGCACGAGGGTGTGACAGACGCGCGGGATGAGTCGGTGCAGCCGAGGGACCTGTGTCTGTGTTTCAGAGCGCATCACTCAGGTGAGGACCGACATCTACGTCACCAGCTTCGGCCCGGTGTCCGACACGGAAATGGTAGGTCCCGGGGCATGGCTGGGCAGACAATTCTTACCCCGCGCCGCAGGCCCCAGCCCAGGCCCCGTGCCCTCTGACTGCCTCGTGCCTTCCTTTGCACTAGGAGTACACCATAGACGTGTTTTTCCGACAAAGCTGGAAAGATGAAAGGCTTCGGTTTAAGGGGCCCATGCAGCGCCTCCCTCTCAACAACCTCCTTGCCAGCAAGATCTGGACCCCAGACACGTTCTTCCACAACGGGAAGAAGTCCATCGCGCACAACATGACCACGCCCAACAAGCTGCTGCGGCTGGAGGACGACGGCACCCTGCTCTACACCATGCGGTGAGCGCCGGGCGGGGGCGGGCGGGGCAGAGGGACGGTGCGGGGCAGGCGCGGCTGCCCATCCTGCCGCAAGAGCCGCAAGAGCCGCGCCGCCGAGCTGTTCTGACCACAGGTCTGAGACGGCAGCGCCTGTGTGCTGGGGGTTTCCCCTTGCCATCTGCCCACACCAGCGCTCTTGCACGTTCTTTCCCTGGGCTGCCATAGGTCCGTGGCCGTTTGTCATTTGGACTCGTTTATTAGGTTCAAGCTCAAGAGCATCTTTAGAACCATGGCCCGGATAATGTCAGATAGGGAAAAATTATTATATAAAACTTAAACATCTAAGGAGGACTGGGCGTGGTGGCTCATGCCTGTACACCTGCAATCGCAACATTCTGGGAGGCTGAGGTGGGAGGATGGCTTGAGGCCAGAAGTTTGAGATTAGCCTGGGCAACATAGCGAGACCCTGTTTCTACCCAAAAAAAAATCACCCAGGCGAGAAGGCATGCACCTGTGGTCCTAGCTACTTGGGAGGCTGAGGTGGGAGGGTCGCTTGAGACCAAGAGTTTGAGGTTGCAGTGAGCCATGATTGTACCACTGCGCTCCAGCCTGGGTGACAGAGTGAGATCCTGTCTCGAAAAAAGAAAAAAAAAAAAGGGAATTTTTTATTTTCTTTTGTTGCAATTGTGTAGCCTTTGGAAGTTTTAAAAGCCCATTTCTCACATCCTTGGATAACATTCCAATGTTGAGGTTAAGTTTTAGTATTTATAATTTAAATGGACGGTTAGTCATTTTTAAAATTTTGAATTATTCATTGCCTTGGATAAATCAATAAATTGATCAATGAGAAAGACTCCTTTAGAGTTTTTCAAAGTTTCCAAAGTGGGTTTACGGATGTAGGCTTCAGAAAATATTTTTTAAATTGAAAAAAACAGTAGTAAAGTCAAGTTAAAAAAAGGAAGCACATTCCTTTCGCGTAGGTATTGGAATTTCTCTATCTTGCTACAATTTTTCACAGTAAACTTTGTATTTAAGAGAGTAATCATAGTGGAAACTAATATTGATGCTCTCATCTTTGGAGGATCTGTGTTTCCTAGTATGTGTTCTGGTGAATACTCTGACACACTGTGTCCTGTTGATTAAAGGGGGGAAAAATCAAGCTTTTAAAGAACTAAAGTTAATTTTGTTCAGAAGTCTTACAAGGGACGGCAGACTGAGGCCTGTAGCCTGGGAGCCGCCCTTTGGAGAGGGTTTGCCAACGGCTCCGCGCTGCGTTTCATCGTGCTGCTGTGCACACGTGGTGGATAATCAGCCTGTGCAACATCTCATCACAGCTTGGGTGCAAGAGTACATTTGGTTATGGTTTGCCGAGGCATAATCACTAATCCCCTCAGACCCGCCTTCTGTGTAGGAAAAGGCAAGGACTGGTGCTCTTATCTTGTGAAGAATGTAGTGACTCAGGGCCGGGCGCAGTGGCTCATGCCTGTAATCCCAGCACTTTGGGAGGCCGAGGCGGGAGGATCATGAGGGCAGGTGATCGAGACCATCCTAGCTAACACGGTGAAACCCCGTCGCTACTAAAAAAAATACAAAAAATTAGCCGGGCGTGGTGGCGGGCGCCTGTAGTCCCAGCTACTCAGGAGGCTGAGGGAGGAGAATGGCGTGAACCCGGGAGGCGGAGCCTGCAGTGAGCCGAGATGGCGCCACTGCACTCCAGCCTGGGCAACAGAGTGAGACTCTGTCTCAAAAAAAAAAAAAAAAATAAAGAAACAAAAAAATAATGTAGTGACTCAGGCAAGAGATGTGGGGGGCGTGAGCTCTATCCTGTTTGAGCTTCAAAGCATCTTTCTGGAGACACAATCAGGGGCTTTGTGAAATGATGCTGGCAGGTGGAAATGAGCAAAAGTGGCTTCTCTCACATTTGTTACC
Source organism: Nomascus leucogenys (assembly GCF_006542625.1). NCBI lineage: Eukaryota > Metazoa > Chordata > Mammalia > Primates > Hylobatidae > Nomascus > Nomascus leucogenys. The sequence goes on from NC_044386.1 coordinate 75,120,452, forward strand.
TTGTCTCACAGTTCCAAATCTATTTGACAGCAGGACTGTCCTGGTAACAGCCCAATAAGGAGCTGTGATGAGTGAGCCTCGCACACACATCTTGGCCTTTCCTCACATTGATCTTGAACGTGTTTGCCCATAGATAGAGATGTGAGTTTTGAGCATCAGTGTCCTTGGACATTACCTTGTTGATGTAGAGAGGTTTGTTGAAAACCTGAGAAATATTTCAAGGGTTGAGAATAAGTCCTTAGCCATCAGTCCATTGAAAAAGGAAGGGTTTGGAGAGAAGCGAATTCAGTCTCAGCCCTGTGTGTAGACAGCAGGTGTGGAGACAGAGGCCGAGGTGTTGGAGGATGTCTAGGGGTTCACGTAGGGCTGGGAGGAATGCTGGATTTGGTTACTGTGGGGATGCCTGTGTTCTGCTCATGGAATGAAAATACACTCCCGGTCTTCGTCGGACTAGTGATCTTGATTCTCATCCTAATTAAATCTAATCTTAATTTAATCTTTGGGTCCAAAGCCTGAAAGGTGTATGACATATATGCAGTTTGTTGTTGTTGTTTTTGAGATGGAGTCTCACTCTGTCACATTGTCAGGCTGGAGTACAGTGGCGCAATCTCAGCTCACTGCAACCTCCGCCTCCCGGGTTCGAGCGATTCTCTTGCCTCAGCCTCCCAAGTAGCTGGGATTACAGGCATGTGCCACCACACCCGGCTAATTTTTGTATTTTTAGTAGGGAGGGGGTTTCACTACACTGGCCAGGCTGGTCTTGATCTCTTGACCTCAGGTGATCCATTGGCCTCGGCCTCCCAAAGTGCTGGGATTACAGGCATGAGCCACCGTGCCCAGCCAAGGTATGCAGTTTTAATTCTAGAAGACAATGGGACACACTCTCTCCTCTGAAGCATTGTTGCCTGAACGGGATGCGGAGTTAGTGTCACTCCTTACAAGGGGTGGAGGCAGGAATGGGGCCGCCTACTAAGTCTGTATAGCAGGCGACTTCACAGACACAGCGTCCTTCAGCCCTCAGACAGCCCTGCCAGCCAGGTGACACTGTGACCATAATGAACGGAGAGAGTAAGACTTAGGGGTGTTTGGTAACCAGCCCAGGATCATACAGCTAGTGAGGAGGTCACAGGAATTTGAGCTCAGTTCTGAGCAATGTTCTTGTTTAATCCACCACATTTGAAAATTCGAGGGACACAGCATCATTAGATTGAGAGTGGCTTTTTGGGAGTGTCATGCCCAGAAGGGAGCCAAGGAGAGGTGAGAACCAGAGCGACTTGCCAGTGGTAATCAGTGGCTGTTTGTGCGGAGGAAGAGTCTGCTAATGAGCTGCAAGGTTGATAATGAGTTTTCTTTTTCAGTCATATACAACATTTGGAAAGTGGAAATAGTTCCACTTCCAAGTGTTATGAATTTTAATGTGATAGAGCTATAGCTAGAATGCTACAGCAGTTTTACCTATTGATTTAGCAAAGCTGGTGAAATAGCTGTGCAAACTACTGGTGAAATAGGAATCACTAAAGCACGAATCACCCGGTGGTTGAGCACTTCAGTGCCAGGGTCCCTCTGGTCGGGAAGACGCCACACTGTCAAGCCATGGAAAGCCGATGGTATACTTTGATCCAGTCATTCCAACATAGTATCCACCTCAAGGAAATAATTAGGACTATGGAGGCCAGGCGCGGTGGCTCACGCCTGTAATCCCAGCACTTTGGGAGGCCGAGGCGGGCGGATCACGAGGTCAGGAGATTGAGACCATCCTGGCTAACATGGTGAAACCCCGCCTCTACTAAAAATACAAAAAAATTAGCCGGCCGTGGTGGCGGGCGCCTGTAGTCCCAGCTACTCGGAGAGGCTGAGGCAGGAGAACGGCGTGAACCTGGGAGGCGGAGCTTGCAGTGAGCCGAGATCGCGCCACTGCACTCCAGCCTGGGTGACAGAGCAAGACTCCGTCTCAAAAAAAAAAAAAAAAAAAAAAAAAAAATTAGGACTATGGAATAAGCTTTATGCACAAAAGTGTCTATTATATTACTTATGATACCAAACATTGGAAGAAATATTAAAATCTGGTAAATTTTTCAAATAAAAATGCATCTTTAATTTTTTTCAGATGTTGGACCTAAGTAAAAAGACAAGAATATGAAAGTGTAGAACAAACTAGGTTTCCATGATGCCTTTTATTTATTTATTTATTTTTGAGACAGAGTTTTGCTCTGTCATCCAGGCTGGAGGGCAGTGGCATGATCTTGGCTCACTGCAACCTCCGCCTCCCGGATTCAAGTGATTCTCCTGCCTCAGCCTCCCAAGTGGCTGGGATTACAGGTGCTTGCTACCATGCCCAGCTAATTTTTGTATTTTTAAATTAGAGATGGGGTTTCACCATATTGGCCAGGCTGATCTTGAGCTCCTAACCTCAGCCTCGGCCTCCACCTGCCTCGGCCTCCCAAAGTGCTGGGATTACAGGTGTGAGCCACTGCACCCAGCCCCCATGATGCCCTTTTAACCTGAGACAAACATCTAGAAATGTTTGCAGGAGTTCAGTTACCATTTTCTTAAAAGTGACTCCGTACAGGTTATTGTACTTAAATATATATATTTTTAAATTCCCTTTTATTTTTAGTTGACCCATAATAATTGTACATCTAGATGAAATACAGACTGATACGTGTATTCAGTGTATAATGATCAAATCAGGGTGATCAGCATATCCGTCAACTCAAACATGTACCATTTCTTTGTGTTGTAAACATTCAAAACCGTCTCTTCTACCTTTTTGAAAATATACATAAATTACGGTTAACTGTATTGAATAAGATTTTTAAATGAGAAATCCCTGCCATGTTTCTGAATTCCTTTAAATTGGTATTCAGAGTTACACACAATTGAGCGAGCTAGAATTCTTTACATAAGAGATTCAAAAAAAGCTAAGGGAATGTATGCTGTTTGCTCCCCAAATGTCTGGCAGTGAGCCTGAGGCATTTTTCTGGAACTTATCCATGATGTTGGCTCTGAAGAACTTCCTACCACGAGTGGGTCATGCATTCACTGAATTTTACAAGTGAAATTCAGTAGCTTCTGAGAATCAGCCCAAAGAGAGCAGCAAACATCTCCTGTTGCGTCCTCAAGAGGCTGCCTATAAAGTACTGACAATTTCTTTGAGGACCATTTTTCAGCAAATGGAGGGAGCCATTTTACAGAACCATGCCCAGAGTTAGGCTTCCACCATTAGGCAGGGCAGTCAGGTCACTCCAAGGAAGCTCAGAGCAGTTCCTCCCCGCCAAGCCTTCCTTTGCAGGGCTGGAGAGGTTAGGGGAGTTGAACCCAGGGACTGGCCCGAGGTCATCTAGGGTCCAGATGGATGACCGTCCCTTAATTGTTTTCTTGGGTGAGGGGAGGTAGAGCTTTTGGTTATCATTGCATAGCAGCAGGTCCCTACTCCCCTCCAGATAAGTGCCTAAAGTACAGGATGGCCACCTGTCTCAGAGACCACACCAGATCTGACATACATACACCATTATGTAAGTTATAAAGAGCATATAGAGATAATAACCAAGTGAGTTGGGAGGCAATGGCTCCCTTTCATCTGCCATCTTCCCACATCTTCTAAAAGTGCCAACTTAAGTGAGAACACACAGTGAGGGTCACCTTAGGGAATGTCCCCCTGGTCTTTGGGCCCCTGGCAGGAGAGCAAGTCCCTGCCGTATGCTCTTGTGACTGCAACAGGCAAGGAGGGAGTCCCCAGAAGGCTGGCTCTGCCTGCACCACGTGGTTCTGCCTGGCTCAGAGAACCTGGCCGCTGCTCCACCCAAAGTCACTTGCCTGTGCCTGTTTAATAAAAAGATCTGGGCAAACATTGTAGAATGTTGACATTTTTACATTGTAGTAGATATGCTGCACCGAGTAAAATAACATTAGACAGTCGTGCACTGAATACCGCTCTGCATCATCTCTTTTGCACACTATGTATTCCCCTGTGCTGTTTTTACTTTAAGGAAGACATATTTTGATGATTGCTTACACTCCATTTAGATTTTCCCCATGAGTGGAAACCACTGCTTAATTCATGAATTGGGGAAATATGATGTAGTGAAAAGATTGTGGACTTTGGAGTTAGGCTGACTTAAATTCAGGTCCTGACTGTGATTTAGTAGTCATGAGTCCTTGGAAATTATACTTTAATCTCCTAGAGCCACTGTCTTTTTTTTTTTTTTTCTGGTTGGTTGGTTTTGGTTTTTCTCTTTTCCAATGCAGTATAGCTAGCTGCAGAGTCTGTTTCGTTCTTATTTGAAAACGACTAGTAAATACACATATTCCTTGAATGACCACTTGGAGGCAGCATTGTCACATTTTTGCTTCATGATTGGTAGTCATTATCAAATAGCATTAATAGGTAACTTGGATACATATATATCTGGAAGTTTTGAACTAGACACTGAGATGTGTTTGTATATATGTACAAGCATGCATAGCTATACATGGTCAAGTTCAAAGTGTCAAGTTCAAAGCTCCTTTCATGAAACCAGATGTATTGGCTGACTTGCAATTTCTAAGGTAACACATTTTATATTGGCAAGAATCAAAATATGATTTAAAAATTTGTAAAACATAGAAAATTACCAAGTGTGGAATATGGTTATGATAACATCAAGACCAAAGAGAATCACTGTTAATATTTTGGTGTGTATCATGTTTATGTGTCTCTGCGTATAGACATACATGAATACGTACGTGTATGTCTGTGTGTATGTGCACGTAGTCTCCTACAGTTTTTGAGTGGCCTCGTTCACTGAAAACTTTTGTGAATAGCTTTACAATTTTAAAATATACAGCATTGAAAACATTTTCCTATGTCATTCAACCTTGTTTTGAAACTTTGTGATATAGCACATCCCATCATGTGGTTATCCTGTGTTTATATGATTTCTGTAAAAAATTCATGATACATCTATTTTTTTTCTCTGTGATAACATTCTGGTCCAAGCACCTACATATATACTTTGAACAAATCCCAGGAATTGGACAAAGCATAAATTTTTGATATCAATACAAATTTTCAAACTGTTCTCTAGAAAAATAGTACCAGTTTCACTTCCATCGACAGTGAGAGTAGAGACCATCTATTATTCCCTCTCTGGCACCTTATATATAAAAATGAACTGAAATTTCTGCCCATTTTGCTACATGAGATCCAATTAGCCAGTCCATTAAAAACCATACATAACAGTTATTCATCTCAAGATTTGTAGTCACTTCAATTTTTTTTTCCCCTTTGGGACATGCCTCACAGAGCTCCCTTGTCCTGATTTAACTTGAATAGAGCCTTGTTCCCAAGGTTGGAGACACGGAGCCTGCCTGGGACACCACTGCCCTTTCCTCTGTCTGGTCCTGCCGATCTCCCCGTAGGCACGCACCCACACCATCCCTCATGTCCTCAGTCACTGAAGACAGAGTCTTCGCACCAGCCTGCTGTGGCCCCACTGCCTTTGACTTCCCAGCTGAAGTTCTGTGTTCCCCACAGAGCGTCTTTTGGACATATATGTCTCAATCATGTTTGACACATGTATGATACAAGTGTCCTGTGTAATTCCATATACTCCCTGTCATCCCGGCACTGGGCACTCAGGAGGAACTTACGTGTGCTTGTGAATGAATGAACCATAATGGAATGAATGAGATCTCCTTTTCCTAAATGAGGCCATCTCACCACCCAGACTCTAGTATGAGGGACTTGGAAAGAGATCCAGAGAATGTCTGGTTCACAGACATGTTCTGTGCTTAGGTTTCTGCCAGTTTAATAAAGAGTCAGATTTATTTTTGCAAAAATTGTACTTGCAGCATACAAATAAGGACATTTCAGCACACATTTCTTGCATATTTGGTTTGAAAATGTGACCAGACATATTCTGGGCCTGTTGAGAAGGCCATCAGTCTGCAGCCACTGCAGGCAGTTCTGTCTGGCCAGGCCATGCTTTGGACTGGCGGGCACACATCTCACACAGGACCACATCACCTTTTGCAAATGGACCATCTCCAGCACATATTTGCTTTCTTAGGTCCTGACCCCACAAAGGCTGCAGACATCCTCATCCTAGTGAGAGAGGAACCAGAGCTTCAGAAATATAAACCCATTTAAACTGCATAACACCCTAACATTTGGTAGTATCTTTATCGCCCTTCACAGATGAGATAAATGAAACAGGTAAAAATGATTACATGGCAATTAACCCATCGATAATGTCAAAGTGCCAAACCTCCTGGCCTCTCCCTGTTTTCATAGATAGAATATATATCAAGCATGCAACAGGAAGTTAGCTATGCGCGCTATTCAGCCATGGGGACTGAAAATAATGTCCACGAGGTGGCGCCGTAGCCTCGTGCATCGAGGGGAAGACTGACAGGAGGGCGTTCTAGAGCCCCGTTAAAGCCCCGGATTCACCGAAGCACGTTCAGGGAAGACAAAGTGCTTCATGTCTGCAGAGTGTTCCCGAGCCGCTTGGCGGGTCTGCGCGGCCCTTGAGGTTGCTCAGAGGCAGGGAGCCTGCGCTCAGCCCCAGGTCCTCCCTGGTGCGCAGCCAGCCTGCACCCACCACCGCGCTTCCGGACACCAGAGCCCCGAGTCAGGGCCACAGTGCTGCTGCAGGCATCCCTCCCTTCCCGGCCAGCGGAGAAAAGTGAGCCGAGTGACCCGCTCTGCTCATTTCAGCTCGGACGGTGGTCCTTTCAGCAGGCCGAAACTGATGGTCTTATCTGCACGCTGTCTGGCCTTGAGCGCAAATGCCCCAAAAACGTCGGCCAAGCGCACCGGGTGGTAGAAAATTCGGAGCAGCCAGCCACCGCTTGGCAGGCGTGAGGCTGATGCCATTAGGATTTCCATGTTTACCCTGAGAATAGTTAGGCGTATGCCCCATGCTGCTGGAGAAGGAAGACTTGGCAGAGGCCTCCGTGTCCAAAGTGTTTCCCGGTTGGCCCGGAATCCGGAGTTTTTGTGGTCTTCACTCCTATGATTTGCACTGTCTGAAACGGTGACTAGACATTTATCACACTTTAAAATTAAGGTCGAAAAACATTAATAATCCAGGTCCCCCGTCGTGCCAGCCACATTCCCAGCAGTGGGTAGCCGGCTGTGAACGATGGCTTCCGCGCTGGCGGGCAGTGTGGACAGCGGCGTCACCCAGCCCCGGGGAAATGCAGCCCTGTGGCAGCCCCAGGCGCCCTTCTCCGGGCCCTACCCAGCCCGCGCCCCGGGGCCCCGCAGTGGGGGGCTGCCTTCCCCGGCCGCGCGCACATGACCTGCGAGTCCGCGGACACAGGGAAGCTTTAAAATATTTCGAAGCAAGTTAGAGTATTTATGCTACAATGTTTTAACGGAGGCAATTTTTCTAGAGCATTTTGGAAGTCTGAATGATCAAATAAACCATGACGTCTAGCAGGAAACTAATATGCATTGCTAATCTAAAGTTTTATTATTGAAATTAGTTTTCTTCTCAATAGGATCTCAAGTTTTCTGCATTGCTTCAAGCAATATTAATAAGGTCCGAGCAGAGGGGCTGTTATTGTCCGTTAGCATTCACACGTGGAGAAGACGATCATGGGTTGGAATCATCTGAAGGGCCCCTTGGGGCGGGAGAGGTCCGGGCGGCTTCCGGAGGCTCCTCTGAGCAAGTTGTGTGGGGAGGACAGGTTAGTGTGTGGGTGTGTATGGGTATGTGTGGTGTGGGTGTGTATGGGTATGTGTGGTGTGTGTGTGTATGAGGTTGTAGTATGTGTGTGATGTGTGTATGGATGCGTGAGTGTATATGGATGCGTGAGTGTGTGTGGTGTGTGAGTCTGTATGGTGTGTGGTGGACGTGGGGGGCGTATAGTGCGTGGCGTGTGTGTGTAGTGTGTTGTGTGTATGGTGTGTTTGTATGTATGGAGTGTGGTGTGTCTTGTGTGTGTATGCTGTGTGGCGTGTTTGGGGGTGTATGGTGTGTGGCATGTGTGTGTCTAGTGTGTGTGCCTATGGTGTGTTTGTATGTGTATGGTGTGTGGTGTGTGTGGGGTGTGTATGTGGTGTGTGGCGTGTGTGTATAGTGTGTGTGTGTATGGTGTGAATGTATGGTGTATGGCGTGTGTGTATATGGTGTGTTGTGTGTGTATGGTGTGTTGTGTGTATGGTATGTGGCGTGTGTGTATATGGTGTGTTGTGTGTATATGGTGTGGTGTGTGTGTGTATGGTGTGTGGCGTGTGGGGGACTATACGGAGTATGTGTATGGTGTAGTGTGTGTGTTGTGTGTGTGTGGTGTGTGTGTAGTGTGTGGTGTGTGTATATTTGTGTGTATGATGTGTAGCGTGTGTGTGTACAGCGTGTGTGTGCGTGTGTGGTGTGTGTGGTGCGTATGGTGTATGTGTATAGTGTGTGGTGTGTGTGCATAGTTGTGTGTGGTGTGTGTATATGGTGGTTGTGTGTGTATGGTGTGTTATGTGTGTGTATGGTGTGTGGCGTGTGTGTGGGCTATATGGGGTGTGTGTGTATGGTGTGGTGTATGTGTATGGTGTGTTGTGTGTGCATGGTATGTGTATGTAGTGTGTGGTGTGTGTATATTTGTTTGTGTATGGTGTGTAGCGTGGGTATGTGTACAGTGTGTGTGCGTGTGTGGTGTGTGTGGTGCGTGTGTATGGTGTGTGTGTATAGTGTGTGGAGTGTGTGTGTATTGTGTGTATACGGTGTGTGGCGTGTGTGTGTATGGTATGTGGTGTGTGTGTATGGTGTGTGTGTGTGTGTGCCGTGTGTGTGTAGTGTGTGGTGTGTGTGCGTATGGTGTGTGTGTGGTGTGTGGTGTGTGTGTGGCGTGTGTGTGTGTATAGTACGGTGTGTGAGTGGTGTGTATGGTGTGTGGTGTGTGTGTGCCTGCCCCTACTCAGGTCCCTTTGTTAAGTTCTTTATGAGCAGGGCAGGGCCTGGGCCTTGACCTCCCTCCTGCGTGTGGATCTGGAGCGAGCAGCGGTGGGGAGGACTGCGGCAGGTCCGGCTGCCTTGGGCTCCCCTTCCTCTGTGCCTCGTGTCCTTCCCGCTCGCTCATCCCTTTCTACCACTCACAGTTTCACTGAGCCCTGTCTGCGGAGCCCAGGGCCTGCTCACCCTGGAGTGGCGCCGGGGAGACAGGCGGATCTGGGGGCACAGGAGTGGGCGAGGAGCTGAGTCTGGGGGTGCGGGGAGCAGGGCCCGGCGACCAGGAGGTGGACACGGAGTCTGGGGTGAGCTCGAGCTGCGAAGGTAGAGTGGCTGGGCCCGGGGACCTGCGTGGGCAGCAGCATGGACCGGGGCGTCGGAGTGCAAGGTGTGATACCTGTGTGTGCGCGCGGGGCGGCAGCAGCCGGTCAAGGGGCAGCAGGAAATCAGACCTCAAAGGTGGCCGGGGACAGATTCCAAGGACTCTTGCTTGAAGGCTGGTTACTGTTTCTTTGGGCCTCCGGGAGTGTTAGGTCGAGGACTAGAGAGGAGAGGCAGTTCTCTCCGCGCGCCCCCTGTGCTCCCCAGACGCCCTTTGCCCTGAGAAAGCCAAGGGCCGGAGGCTGGAGCGCGGCGGCCGGGGCAGAAGCTCTGCCCAGACGTCGCCGGACCTGGGCCTGGACTCCGCGAGCAGCCCAGCCTTCACTTGGACAAACGTGGAAACGGAAGCCTTCTGGGAGGGAAGCGTATTCCCACGTATCCACTACACTTCCCTCGGGATGCTTTTCCTTCTTCAGGCCGGAATAGCAACCCAAACCTAGACTCCAGAGAGGCCGGTGTGTGTCCCGGGGCCACCCCTTAACAGGCTGCGCCTGCACCCAGCGTCGGTTCTCACTGCCGGCCTCGCGGGCAGCCAGTGGGGCCCCAGGTGAGATGGTGCGGGCAGCGCTCCCGGAACGATCCCGGGCCCCTCCTTCCCCCCGGGCTCTTGCCTGTGCCTCTTCCACACACACAATTTGCTATTTCTGTGGCGTCAATGGCTGTTCTTTGTCACCTACTTGTAAGAGCTGGTCCCATGATGTCAGGCCTCTTCTCCTGGTCAAAAGTTTCCCCTCAGTTTCCTTCATGGGAATCCGTTGGCCTTCGTCATTCTCGGCTGCATGAACCTTTGATTTCCTGTATTCTCTGTCCTGGCTCTGGGAATGATGTTATGTGTAGCGCCTGGCGGTGTGTTGTGCGCTCACCGGAGGAGGTGTCCCTATTTTGCAGGTGATGGAACTCAGTTCTGGGACCTTTCCGAAGCCCCGCGGATCCATAGGCACAGTCCGGCCGCAGAGTATCTGGTTCCTCCAATGTTTTTGTCTTCCAGTCTCCGTCTTGAGTATCTTCTCTGTAAATTCATTTGTTTCCATGGGTCCGACTTCTGTCTATTCTATTTTCTGACACGGTTTAAAGCACACCTAAGCCCTGATTTCATTCTCGGTGGCTCCTTGGGCGCCCCCTCTTAGGCATCCGGCTGGGGTCTGAAACTGAGCCCAGAGCTCTTCTCAAACAGGAGCTGCTGCCTGGTTCTCTGCTAACCAGCTGGTTTTATGTATGGATGGCTCCTTTTCATTCTTTCTCTACCCGGGGGCACCAGCCCTTCGTTTTTAGCCCCTGGCTACTGCTGCAGGTCGCCCACCACGTCCTGCCCCCACCTGCCGCCCCCTTTAGGCCCCCCACCTCATGGATGGCTGCCCCTGGCACAGCTGGTTCCTTGTTGCCAGATTCTCTCTCCTATTAATATTATTCCTTCAGAATATGGATGCCAGGACCAACGTAAAAGACCACCCAGACTTACCATGTTAAGGATTTGTAGCTTGTGGACTACCTTGGACATTCGTAATTCCACTTCTGTGTCTGTGCAGGCTCTGCCACTATTCTGCTTGGGTTGCAATCCTAACATCGCCACTAACAGTGTGACTTGGGAGAAGTTATCCAACTGCTTCATGCCTTATGGAATAGAAATAGTACCTGTCTTCTAGTCTTGTTGAAAATATAAATGAGGCTGGGCGCCATGGTTCACGCTTGTAATCCCAGCACTTTGGGTGGCTGAAGCTGGTGGATCACGAGGTCAGGAGATCGAGACCATCCTGGCCAACAGGGTGAAACCCCATCTCTACTAAAAATACAAAAAAATTAGCCGGGCATGGTGGCACTCGCCTGTAATCCCAGCTACTCGGGAAGCGGAGGCAGGAGAATCGATTGAACCCGGGAGGCGGAGGTTGCAGTGAGCCCAGATGGCACCATTGCACTTCAGCCTGGGCGACAGAGGGAGACTCCGTCTCAGAAAAAAAAAAAAAAAAAAAAAAAAGAGAGAGAGAAGAAGAAGAAAAAGAAAATATAAGTGAAAAGGAGTTTTTTCACAGCACCCAGCCCAGAGATATTCATTTAGCTCCTGTTGGCCATGCTGGGTACAGAGTCTCCCCGAGAGCTGGACTGGCCTCCCCCTGCCTCCATGCACAGTGGCCCGGATCCCCTTCCACCCTTCCCTGCACCCTGTGGTCGCACATTCTTCCTCCCCATTATCAGTGCCCATTGCTCCCACCCTTCAGTCATTCCCTTGCTGGGCAACCTCTGACCGCTCCTTTGCCCGACATCATACAGAGTCTTCAATGATTTGGAATGTATTTTCTTCCTTTTTAAGGGCTCTGAAGTGTCTTTGTGTAAGTGTGTTCATGTTGTCTCCAAAGAAACATTTATTGGTGTCTCTGCAAAGTAGCCAAAAATAGCTTTACAAAAGAGGTGTATGAAATAGGACATAATTTCTCTCAGAAATTCAAATGTTTTAACCCTGCTTTAAAATCTCTCTGACCAACAATCATGATTTAACTAATTTGAGTACATTTACTCATGATCTGTGTCAGTCTGTCTCCCATCATTTGTCAGGCCAGAAACCCAGTGAGTTTCAATTAATTAAATTAAAATTAATTGGATATTACTATGGGCTGAATTCTGTTGCTTCCAAATTTGTTTTTATTTTTCTAGGGGAAGAACAAATAATGTTTACTAGAAATAAACAATCACAAGACTTTCTCCATCTTTTAATTTAACCAGGTCCATGTGTTAAGCAATTACTACTTTGCAATAATTTTATTATTTCAATTTATAGTACTCCAAAATAGGAGTTGGTAGGTTTATTTTTACAATGAGAACTGCTAGTGTGATTATACACACTGGCCTAAAGATGCTGAGGGAGTATATGAAGGAAAAAAGAAATTGCTGTAGTAATGAGTGTGAATTAAACATCAGAAGGACGCTAATTTACCACGTGGTTAACCCAGTCATCACCAAGTTGGCCCAAAGTGATTCAGCAAGTATCTATATCACTGCTTCATTTCCTCAGGTGATTTATTTTTCTGTATGTTTTCAAAAAGTTTTATTATGTGAATTTAAGCAGTGTAAATTAATATGTAGAGAAGAAAATCTCTACACCTTAGAGATGTAGAGATGTAGATTTTTACATCGCTAGATATAAACACATTTACAACACATTTATGACAGCACCTATGGAAAGAGGGGTCCCTTCACTGCCATTATCATAGCGAATACATGAGCGTGAATTTTAACCAGCCAAAGCAGCTATGTGACATGCCTTTGTTGCTTCCAAATTCTTATGTCCTAACCTCTCAGTTGTCAGAATGTGGCTGCATTTGGAGAAGGGGTTCTAAAGAAGTAATTAAATGAATTTGAGGTCATTAGGAAGGGCCCTCATCCAATGTAACTGGATCCTTATTCAACGAGGAGAAGATTAGGACACAGGCACCCACAGAAGGAAGACCATGCGAGGACACCGGGAGAGGACGGCCATCTGCAAGCCAAGCACAGAGGCCTCAGAAGGAACCATCCCTGCTGACACCTTGATCTCAGACTTCTACCTCCTGAACTGTGGGAAAATACATGTCTGTAGTTTAAGCCACCCAGCCTGTAGGTACTTTGTAATGGCAGCCCCAACAGACTACTACAGAAGCTCCAGTGCTGTGCAAATGAAGAGCCCTGACTCGGCAGATATGCTGCATCAGCTTCACACTCAAGGTGTCAATCCATTTCTTTACAAACTCAACAGGAGTACAAGTTCCCCCTTGATAACACTTAAAGTTTCAGGATTCAAATGTCTTTTAATCATAGAGAGGGTGGAACAAGATGCCTCTCGTTACTTTCCCTGTTACATGTCAATTCCTTCATCACAAGTCTCTGATTCTTTGCTGCACTAACTTAAAAGAAGTAGACCAGTCAACATTACATGTCGAACATCCCGTGTCCTGGGGATGCAACTGACCCATGGAGGGGCTTTTTAGTGCCCATTTTATCACATTGTTTTCTAAAAAATAATGCACCTTTTCCAAGTTTATGACACTTGGGGACTGGTAACTCAGAGCTCAATAATGTAAACGATGGCAAGAACAACCTGCAACATTTCCTCATTCACAGAAACTCCAGATGGTCCCAGAATATTTGCCTGGCCACTTAGGGGTAATGATAGACTGACGTAAAATGAGTTGCCATGGTAGAAAAAGGAGCATGCTGAAACGTGCACTGGAAAGAAGAGATTTAGGGTCAGATCACTTTCTTAGAAATTGAGAAGAATGCTTCTGATTGGCAGATAGTTGGAAAATTGCTGTCAAGTCTCCAAGTATGGAAAAACAAATCCTCTTCTCAGTGAGTCAAGGCCCATGGGAAACGTAAACCAAATATTTGCATAGTGGAGGATGCTGTACAGTCGTGCTAGTGAGGCTGCCCTCAGGTGGGCTTCTGAATGTCAGTTTATACATCAAATTTCTATCCACTCACCCACACGCTTCAACAAGCACCCTTTCTCACCACTCCCCAGAGAGGGGATGTGGTTCCATCATTTGAAAGAGTCTGGTTTGTTAAAACAAAGTGCTTAAATGGCATTATAAATATTAGCTCAAAGTATTCATTGGTTATCAGAGGCATTCAGAATTGTGGAAGAGGAGATCCAGCGATTGAAAGCAGCAACATCTGTAGGATGGAAGACTGGCACCTGTGGGCAGGGACCCTGTGGGCCTTCACATCCCCAGTCAGCATTCCCTCTGACCTGTCTGTAAGCCCAACAAGCTAAGGGCTTTCTCATCTCCATTTCATTTATCCAATCTTTATTTCCTTTTTTCAGTTACCTTTGGGCTTAGCGTGCTCTTTTTTTTTTCTAGTTCCTTAATGTGTAAAGTTCAGTTATCAGTTCAAATCTTTTTTCTTTTTTTAATGTAGGCATTCAGAGCTACAAATGTGACTCCAAGCACTGCTTTTGCTAGTCCCATAAATATTGATAACTTGGGTTTTTGTTTTCATTTATTTCAACATTTTTTTCTTTTTTTAAGAACAGGGTGCCATCATAGCTCAGTGCAGCCTGAACTCCTGGGCTCAAGTGATCCTCCCACCTCAGCCTTCCAAGTAGTTAGGCACATGGCACCATGCCCAGCTAATTTATTTTTGTAGAGACAGGGTCTTGCTATATTGCCCGGGCTGGTTAGGAACTGCTGGTTTCAAGCAATTCTCCTGCCTTGGCTTCTTAAAGTGCTGGGATTACAGGTGTAAGCCACCATTCCTGGCCTCAAAATTTTTAAAATTATGATTTATTCTTTGACCCATTTGTTATTTAGAAATGTGTTTAATTTCCACATATTTGTGAATGTTTCAATTTTCCTTCTGTTATTGATTTCTAGTTTCATTACATTTGGTCAGAAGAGATACTTTGTATAATTTTAGATTTTTAAAGTATGAGATTTGTTTTGTAGTTGAACAGATTGTCTATCCTGGGCATGCTCCCTGTGCGCTTGAGAAGAATGTGTATTCTGCTTTTGTTGGATGGAGTGTTGATATATATGCCTGTTAAGTCCAGTTGCTTTATAGTATAGTCAAAGTCTTCTTGTCAGTGTTCTCTCTAGATATTCTACTCATTATTGAAAATGGGATATTGAGGTCTCCAACTGATATTACAGAATAGTGTATTTTTCTCTGAAGTCTGTTAGTTTTGTCCGATATATTTTTGAGTTTCCATTTTGAGTTTCATGTATGTTTATAATTTCTATACATTTTGATGAATAGAGCCACTTATTATCATGTAATATCTTTGTCTCTTGCAACAAATTTTGTCTTAAAGTTCTCTTTGGTTTTGATTTCGATGGAATGCCTTTTTCATCCTTTCACTTTTGACTTTTTTATGGTTTTGGAACTAAAATGAGTCTCTTGTACATGATAAAGAATTATTTTATATATCTATATCGATTCTGCCAATACCTGCCTTTTAATTGAAGTATTTAGTCCATTTACATTTAATATAATTGCTGAAAGGAAGGACTTTCTACCTTTTTTCTATTTGCTTTCTATATTTCTTATTCATTTCTTGTTCTACAGTTCTTCCGTTTCTTCCTTCTTTGTGTTTAATTGATTTTTTTAGTGTACCACTTTAATTTTCATGTAATTTCTTTTACTGTATATTTTTAAATTATTCTCTTAGTGGTTACCCTGCAGATTAAAATTAACATCTAAATTTATAACAATCTGGTTTGGGTTAAAACCAACTTAGTTTCAGTTATATATAAAAAACTTTGCTCCAGTAGCTCTGTCCTCCCATTGTTATTGTCATAAATTGTATCTTTACACATAGTTTGTATAACATAGATTTGTAATTGTGTATTAACATAGATTTACAATGATTATTTTATGCATTTATATTTAAAATCATATGGGATAAAAATTAGTTTACAAATCAAAAATATCATCACACTGATTTTATATTTTCCTGCATCACTACCGTTACTGCTATTCTTGATATGGTTTTGAGTTATCCTCTTGTGTCCTTTTATCTCTGCTTAAAGGATTCTTTGGCATTTATTATATGGCAAGTCTTATAGCAACGAATTCCCTCAGTTTTTAAAGAATGTATTTTTATTTTTTTATTTATTTTTATTTTTATTTTTATTTTTTTTGAGACGGAGTCTCGCTCTGTCGCCCAGGCTGGAGTGCAGTGGCGCAATCTCGGCTCACTGCAAGCTCCGCCTCCCGGGTGCACGCCATTCTCCTGCCTCAGCCTCTCCGAGTAGCTGGGGACTACAGGCGCCTGCCACCACGCCCGGCTAATTTTTTTGTATTTTTAGTAGAGACGGGGTTTCACCGTGGTCTCGATCTCCTGACCTCGTGATCCACCCGCCTCGGCCTCCCAAAGTGCTGGGATTACAAGCGTGAGCCACCGCGCCCGGCCTAGAATGTATTTTTAAAATAATTTCCTTTCTGGAGCAGTTTTAGGTTTACAGACAAAATTAAGAGTATGGTACAGAGATTTTCCATAAACCCCTGTCCCTACACATGCATAGCTTCCCTCCTTACACATCCCCAACCAGAGTGGCACATATGTTACAACTGATGAACCTAAATTGACACATCATTATTACCCAAAGTCCATACTTTACATTAGGGTTCACTCTTGGTGGCATACATTCTGTGTGTTCAGACAAAATTATAATGACATGTACTCACCATTATGATATCACAGGAGTATTTTTGCTGTTCTAAAAATCCTCTCTGCTCCGCTTACTTTTATCCCTCTCTCCCTGGAACCCCTGACAACTACTGACCTTTTTACTTCTTTTATAGTTTTGCCTTTTCCCAGAATGTCAAAGAGTTAGAATCATACTGTGTGTCATATTTTGAAACTGGCTCAGTTCACTTAGTAAAATGCATTTAAGTTTCCTTGGCATAACACTGCATTATCTGCATATACTATAGTTTATCCATTCATCTATGGAAGGACATCTTGATTGCTTCCGAGTTTTGGTAGTTATAAATAAGGTTGGTATAAACATTCTTGTGAAGGCTTTTGTGTAGACATAAGTTTTCAATTTCTTTGGGTAAATACCAAGAGCACAATTGCTAGATCATACAGTAAGGGTTTGTTTAGTTTTGTAAGAAGTTGCCAAGCTGCCTTCCAAAGTGACTGAACCAATTTGCATTCACGTCAGCAGTTAATGAGCAAGTTTCTCTTGCTCCACATCCTCTCCAGTGTTTACTGTTGGGAGTGTTCTGGATTTCGGCCATTTTAGGAGATGTGTAGTGATATCTCAATGTTGACTTAATTTGTGTTTTTCTGATGACATATGTTGTGGAGCATCTTTTCATATGCTCAGTTGTCATCTGTATGTCTTTTTTAGTAAAATGTTTAAGGTCTTTCATCATTTTTTAATTGGGTTGTTTTCTTATGATTGAGTTTTATGAGTTCTTTGAATATTTTGGATAACAGCCCTTTGTCACATATGCCTTCTGCAAATATTTTCTCCTACTGTGTGACTTGTCTTTGTCTTTTCATTCTTTTCACAGTGTCTTTCACAGAACAGAAATGTTTAATTTTAATGAAATTCAGCTTATGAATTCTTACTTTCACAGACTGTGCTTTTGGTATCTCATCTAAAACGTCATCACCAAACCCAAAGTCATTTAGATTTTCTTTTATGTTATAGGAGTTTTATAGTTTTGCATTTACCATTTAGATCTGTGATCCATTTTGAGTTAGTTCTTGTGAAGGGTGTAAGGTTAGTGTCTAGATTCATCTTTATACACGTGCATGCCCATTTGGTCCAGCACTTGTTGAAAAGACTGTCTCATCTTCAGTGCATGGTCTTTTGCTCCCTTGTCAAATATCAGTTGGCTGTATTTTTGGGTGTCTATTTCTGGACTCTGTTCTCTTCTATTTATCTAGTTGTCTATTCTTTCACCAGTTCTACATGTTCTTGATTACTATAGCTTTATAAGTCTTGAATTGGGTGGTGTCAGTCCTCTGACTTTGTTCTTTTCCCTCAATATCATTATGGCTATTCTGGGTCTTTTGCCTCTTCCTATCAATATTAGAATCAGTTTGTTAATATCCGCAAAACAACGTGCTTGAATTTTGATTGGCATTGCATAGCATCTGTAGATTGAGTTGAGAGGAACTGAAATCTTGACAATGTTGAGTATTCCTATGAAAGAACGTGGACTTTCTCTCCATTTAGTTCTTTATTTTATCAGAGTTTTCTTGTTTTTCCCCTAAATATTATATACCAATTTTGTTAGATTTATACCTGAAGATTTCACTTTGGGGTGCTAATGTAAATTGTATTGTGTCTTTAAAATTTCATTTGTTCATTGCTGATATATAATAAAATAATTGACTTATATACATTGACCTTGTATCAGCAAGCTTATTCTATTCATGTATTAGTTCCAGGACTTTTCTGTTGTTGATTCTTTCAGATTTTATACATAGATGAGCATGTCATCTGTGCTAAAGAGCAATTTTGTTTCTTTTTTTCTTTAATCTATATAAATTTTACTTCCTTTACTTGTCTTATTACATTAGCTAGAACTTTCAGTATGATGTGGAAAGGGTAGTGAGAGCAGACATCCTTGCCTTGTTCCTGATCTTAGTGAGAAAGCTTTTAATTTCTCACTATTAAGTATGATGTTAGCTGTAGGTTTATGGTAGATTTTTTAAAAATCGAGTTGAGGAAGTCCCCCTATATTCCCAGTTTATTGAAAGTTTTTTTATCATGAACAGGTATTAGATTTTGTTAAATGCTTTTTCTGCATCTGTTAATATGAACGTGTGATTTTTCTTGTTTAGCCTGTTGATGTAATGGATTACATTAATTGATTTTTGTTTTTTTAAAACTTTCATATTAGGTTCAGGGGTACATGTGCAGGTTTGTTATATAGATAAACTGTGTCACAGTGGTTTGTTTATAGATTATTTTGTCACCCTGGTATTAAGCCTAGTAGCCAATAGTTATTTTTCCTGAACCTCTCCCTCGTCCCACCCTCCATCCTCAAGAAGGCTCCAGTGTTTGCTGTTCCCCTCATTGCATCCATGTGTTCTCATCATTTAGCTCCCACTTATAAGTGAGAACATGTGGTATTTGGTTTTCTGTTGCTGTGTCAGTTTGCTAAGGATAATGGCCTCCAGCTCCATCCATGTCCCCACAAAGGACATGACCTTCTTTTTTATGGCTGCATAGTATTCCATGGTGTATATGTATCATATTTTCTTCATCGATTCTAACTTCGATGGGTGTTTAGGTTGGTTCTCTGTCTTTGTATTGTGAATTGTGCTGTAATGAATGTAAGTGTGCATGTGTCTTTATAGTAGACTGGTTTATATTCTTCTGAGTATATACTCAGTAACAGAATTGCTGGGTCAATGATATTCTTCCTCTAGGTCTTTGAGGAATTGCCCCACTACTTTCCACAATGGTTGAACTAATTTACACTCCCACCAACACTGTATAACCATTCCCCTTTCTTCACAACCTCACCAGCATCTGTTATTTTTTGACCTTTTAGTAATAGCCATTTGACTGGTGTGAGATGATATTTCATTGTAGTTTTGATTTGCATTTCTCTAATGATCAGTAATATTTAGCTTTTTTTCATATACTCGTTGGCTGCATGTATGTCTTCTTTTGCAAAGTGTCTGTTCACATGCTTTGCCCACTTTTTAACAGGATGTTTTGTTTTTTTCTTGTAAATTTGTTTAAGTTCCTTATAGATTCTGGATATTAGACTTTTGTCAGATGCATATTAGACTTTTGCAGATATTTTCTCCCATTCTGTAGGTTGTCTGCCTACTCTGTTGGTAGTTCCCTTTGCTGTGCAGAAGCTCTTTAGTTTAATTAGATCCCATTTGTTCATTTTTGCTTTTTGTTGCAATTGCTTTTG
Organism: Nomascus leucogenys; assembly: GCF_006542625.1. Lineage (NCBI taxonomy): Eukaryota > Metazoa > Chordata > Mammalia > Primates > Hylobatidae > Nomascus > Nomascus leucogenys. The sequence goes on from NC_044386.1 coordinate 75,140,128, forward strand.
CTGTCTTCATCATGAAATCATTGCCCATTCCTATGTCTAGAATGGTATTGCCTAGATTGTCTTCTAGGGTTTTTATAGTTTGGGGTTTTACTTTTAAGTCTTTAATCCACCTTTAATATACTTTTAAGTATATGTTGTAAAAAAGGGGTCCAATTTCAATCTTCTGCATATGGCTAACCAGTTATCCCAGCACCATTTATAAGGAGTCCTTTCCCCGTTGCTTATTTTTGTCAGTTTTATTGAAAATCAGATGGTTGTAGGTGTGTGGCCTTATTTCTGGGCTCTCTGTTCTGTTCCATTGATCTATGCAGCTATTTTTGTACCAGTACCATGCTGTTTTGGTTACTGTACAACTGTAGTATAGTTTGAAGTTGGGTAGCATGATGTCTCCTGCTTTGTTCTTTTTGCTTAGGATTGCCTTGGCTATTCAGGCTCTTTTTTGATTCCATATGAATTTTAAAAATAGTTTTCCTACTGCTGTGAAGAATGTCATTGGTAGGTTGATAGGAAATAGCATTGAATCTGTAAATTGCTTTCAGTAGTATGGCCATTTTAGTGTTATCAATTCTTCCTATCCATGAGCATGGAATGTTTTTCCATTTGTTTGTATTATCTCTGATTTCTTTCAGCAGTGTTGTATAGTTCTCATTGTAGAGATCTTTCACCTCCTGGGTGAGCTGTATTCCTAGGTATTTCATTCTTTTTGTGGTAATCATGAATGGGATTACATTCCTGATTTGGCTCTTGGCTTGACTGTTCCTGATGTGTAGGAATGCTGCTGATTTTTTTATGTTGATTTTGTATCCTGAAACTTTGTTAAAGTTATTTATCAGCTGAAGGTGCTTTTGGGTTGAGACTGTGGGGTTTTCTAGATGTAGGATCATGTCATCTGCAAACAGGGATAGTTTGACTTCCTCGCTTCCTATTAGGATGCTCTTTATTTCTTTATCTTGCCTGATTGCTCTGGCCAGGACTTCCAGTTCTATACTGAATAGGAGTGGTGAGAAAGGGCATTTTTGTCTTGTGCCAATTTTCAAGGAGAATTCTTCCAGCTTTTGCCCATTCAGAATGATGTTGACTGTGGATTTGTCATAGATGGCTCTTATTATTTTAAGGTATGTTCCTTCAGTACATAGTTTGTTGAGAGCTTTTAACATGAAGGGTACACTGATTTTGGAATGCTCCCTCAGCGGCTGTTTATCTGGAATATCATAATTTCTTCTTCATTTTGAAGGATCATTTTGTTGGAAATAGAATTCTTGTTTGACAAGTTTTTGTTTCTTTCAGCACATTTAGTATTTCCTCCCACTCACTCTGGGCTTCCATGGTTTCTGACAGAAATCACCTATTTATGTTACTTAGGATCCCTTGTGCATAAGTTGCTTCTATCTTGCTGCTCTAAAGATTCTTTCTTCATCTTTGGCTTTTGAAAGTTTGATTATAATGCATCTCAGTCTGGATCTCTTAAATTTATACTACTGGAAGTTCATTGAGTTTCTTTTCCTTCATACAATTTGGGACATTTTCAGCCATAATTTTTTTCAAATATGCTTTCTGTCCCTTTCTCCTTTTTCTCTTGTTCTGGGACTCCCATTATGTATAATTTGATACTGTTGATGGTGTCTTGTTAGTCTGTTAGACTCTGTTCATTTTTCTTCATTTTTTTTCTTTCTGCTTCTCAGAATGGATAATTTCATTTGACTTATCTTCAGATTTGCTGAATCTTAATCTTTCTTCTACCTGAACAATCTGCTGTTGAAACCCTCTAGTGAATTCTTTACTTCAGTTGTTTTTTTCACCTCCAGAATTTTTTTTATTCTTTTTATAACTTCTTTTTATTTATATTCTCTATTTGTTGAGACATTATTCTCCAGGTTTCCTTTGTTTTCTTATTTCTTTTAGATCTTTGATATTTAAGACAGTTGATGTAACACGTTTTCTAGTAAGTCTAATGTCTGTGTGTTCTCAGAGACAGTTTTCATTCATTTATTTTTCTCTTTGAACAGGCCATTGTTTCTTTGATGTATTTGATTTTTTTTCTTGAAAACAGGACATTTTGATTATTATAATGTGGTGACTCTGGATGTTATATCGTCCCACATCCATAGTGATTTCTTTTGTTTGTTTGTTTATGCCTGTTGTGATTATTGTTGTTTGCTTGGTTGGTGAGTTTTTGAGCTAATATTGTGAAATCTGTATTGTTTGTTCTACAGGGCCACTCTTTTCTTAGTCCAATGGTCAACTAATGATTTGACAGAGATATTTTTAATGCCTGAAACCACAATTTAAAAACCAAAACAAACAATAAAAGCCTCTCTCAGTCTTTGCAGATAGGATCGGTGTGCATGTTAAAACACTCTTTCAGTGCCTAGTGAGATAGTTTACAACACTGCTATAACTTCACTTTCTTCTTGTGTGGAGTTTGAAGGTCAGCCAGACATGAAAATTTGGGTCTTTTTAGGTATTTTCTTAGTATGTGTCCAGCCCTGGGAATGCACGTGACCTCTTAGATTTCCTGGTATAAGTGGGAGCTTTACAGCCCTTGTTCTTTATGTATACCTTTCCCCAGCCTCTTCTTTCCTAGCTTTATGATGAAATAAATGCTTTAATTTCTTAAAATTAAACTTTGAATTTTATTGTGAGAAAGAATCTTTTTTGTGGATTTGTGCTGTTTCTCTTTTGTAGCATTTTTAAAACATCATTCAGGCTTATGTGTGTTTTCCTACATTTGATCTGTTGCAAAGATTTATTATGGGGTGTGTAGATGCACGTAACAAATTAAACAAAAATAATTCCATTTCTCATCAATTATTACAATGTCCTCCTGAAGAACATGAGCATTAGAAAAAAGCAACAGCTATGTTAATCAAAATAGATCAATATACTTTATATCTCTTTTGGATAAGAAATATACTAACATCTCAAAATTATCAAACTTATGCTGGTTTTCCCAACCTAAATAGAAATTGCTGACATCTTTTTTTCAGTGGCCAAAGAGGAATGAGGATCCTACTAATAGTGCAAAGCACAGTGAGAAGTTTTAGCCCAGTATTATTCTGATGGTTGGTCTCATGTACCTCCTTACTACATGCAGGGATACAAAAGAAATTCATTAGCCTTAAAATAATTCATGAAATCTGTAATTCAAACTCAAAGTAAGCCATATAATTTGGATCTATTTTTAAAAAGGAGACACTTTGTTATCTCAATAGCAGATTTTTTTAAAGCAAGGAAGTCTACAGTAATATAAACCAAAGCGTGGATCATTTTAGTGTATTCTTATTTGAAAGACTTTAAAATTTCAGTAATACCCTAAGTTGATTTTTACAAGCTTGCCCTTCACCGAGTTTAAATTCTATTATGTATAAAATAGGTCGATGTACACTTTATTCTTCTAGCTCTCTGCTGCCTACTCCCCATTCTTGCCCCACAGCAGGACTTGATGTCTCATCTATTTCTTATGACAGGCAAAATCTTGCTTTGGATTTGACAGGGTCAGGCTTAGTGCTGAGGTAAAGATCCTTAGGAGGCTGGCGAACCAGGACAATCACAATGGCCAGGCACTGAAAGAAACTAGGTCTGCAGTTCTTGTCTGGATCAAACACAACTTCAGTGGATCTACAACCATCACAGAATGGGACCAGTACGCATGTCACAGTCAGAAAAAAAGGCGAGGAAATTGCTGAACCTGGCAGTGACCTTTGGGTTCCAACATGCACTGATCCTGACTTATCAACGTTTCTGTTCCAAAAGTTCGATTTTCATATAGTTGACTGAGCTTCAGAATACATTTTTCCTTGAAATATTATTGTAAGCTGAAGTTAGGTTCCTAGAAAATCAAGCAATGCCTAACTACAGGTATACAAATAACACATATGGTACATCATGATACTGATTGCATATAATAAAACAAATACATCTGTGCATTCTTTTCTTTAATAAACAAATTTGGAGTTATTTTTATGAGCACAGCAGTACAGGGGAGAAAAGTCTAGCCAGGCAGGATTTGGGCATCAGGCAGGGCTCATGGGAAAGTTTCTGAAGGAGAAACAGGCTACCTGTATTGCTAGCATCAGTAACTTATTAAATATATATGTATGTATGTATACATTTGTATGCATGCATATGTATGCCAGTTCTTTTTAATTGACTATTTGGATCAGTATCTCTTCATTTGCTAATATTGATTTGAGTCAGTTATAGGGAAACAGGCCTGTAATCCTTACAGCTGGGTTTCCTTTCCAAGACGCCCCACTCATAGCACAAACTGTGCTCCATGTGCATGATGTGAATCTCCTCTTCCATCCTTGCTAAGGATGTGACTCAGGTGTAGAGTGAAAATCCACCAGCAGCATCCCTACTGGCGTGCTGAATAAGCCCTGCACAGACTTGCAGCTATGAGTACACCAGAGGCACCAGAGTCAGGCTGCAGCCCAATAGAAGAATATTGTCTACCGTCATGCCAGCTGCAGAATGCCAAACCCTGCATCTCCAAACCCTGCAGGCTTTCCGATGGGCACAGCTCTGGTACATAGAAAGTTTTCTAAGTTAAGCATTGGTGTGTTTTTTACAAGGCCTCTCAGGACTAGACAAAGATCATGATGAAATTAAGCCTTATTTCTTTTCTGTAGCATCAATCTTTAGATACTGTGTTGATACTGAATTTCAAGTGTCCCTAAATAAATTCCCTGTATTGCCTGAGAGTCACGGGTAGCATCTTCACAGGGAGGTCATGTTTCCAGTAATTTCAGCTGAGGCACGGCACGCTGTTCAATAACCAACCCAGCTAGGACGCCTCACATGAGATGTCTATTTCATTATCAAAGTCTGAATTTTCACTGCAGTGAACATGGTGTGAGCTACTTACAAATTGGCTAATATTACTAAATTTATTTGTCACCTTTGTGAAAATGATTTCAAAATATGCATGGGGCTGCTCTTTGGCACAATAACTGCTGATCATTAGACTTGTATGAGTTTCCTGTTGCTGCTTAACAAATTACTACAAAGTTAGTGGCTTTTCAACACAAATTTATTCTCTCACATCACTGGAGACCAGAAGTCTGGAATGGGTCTTGTGTGTCTGAAATCCAGCTGTGGGCAGGGCGGCCTCTCTTCTGGCTTCTCTAGGGGACAATCTGTGTCCTTGCTTCTCCCAGCCTCCGGAGGGGCCAGATTCCTTGGTTTGTGGCCCTGCGTCACTCTTGCTTCCACTTCTGCCATCAGATTTCCTGCTCTGATTCTGACACTCCCATTTTCCTCTTCTACGTGGCCTCATGATGACATTTGTCCCACCCAGATAACCCAGGAAAACCTCCCATCTCTAAAGCTTTAAATTCACCACATCTGAAAAGTCCTTTTTGCTATAAGGGAAACATATTGACAGGTAGGAAGAGTTAGGACATGGACATCTTTGGGGACCACCATTTTGTCATAGCATCGATAGGAAATACAAATTTTGGCTTAAAACACAATAAAGTTATTGTCTTGTAGTTCCAAAAAGGGTCCCAGGAGGCTGCAGTCAAGCTGTTGGCAGGATTGCATTTCTTTTGGACGCTCTAGGGGACAGGCTGTTTCTTGCCTCTTCCGGTTTCTAGAGGACATTTGTATTCTTAGACTCTTGGCCACTTTGCACCGGCCTCTGCTTCCTCATCACATGTCTTTCTCTGAATCTGACACTCTTGTCTCCCTCTTAGAAGGACCTTTGTGATTGTATTGGGCTTACGTGGAGAATCCAGGATTATCTCTCCATCCCAAGATCCTTAAGCAAATCACATCTGCAAAGCCCTTTTGCTGAGTGAGGTAGCATACTCACAGGTTTGGGGTTTTGTGCATTGGCACATGGACATATTTGCAGTGCTGTCATTTTGCCTGCCACTATCACACCTACTGCATTGATGCAGGATTTCCACAAGAATGAGGAAGGCTTCGATTTGAAGAAGATTTTAGTAGAATTTTGGAGACTTTCTTTAATCACCTCATTGTCATTGAACTGGTAATAGCCAAAGCCTTTTTATCCTTTTTATACCTATCAATTATCTATTTCAGAGAACAAAAGAAATTTTTTTTTCTTTTTTTCACACAAGAAGACGGGACCAGATTGGTTAGGCAGTTTTACAAAGGTCACACAATTAGTTAATAGCAAAGCTACTCTAGAATTTGGCCATTTTACCCATCATAAAGCACTCTTCACCTATGAGCTGCTCCTGGTCAAGCAGAGAGCTTTTTCTTGAGTTTAGCCCTCAATTACGATGATATAAATCCAAGTCGAAGCAATTATCTTAAATTATAAAAATGCCCGACTGGGCGTGGTGGCTCACACCTGTGATCCCAGCACTTTGGGAGGCTGAGGCAAGTGGATCGCAAGGTCAGGGGTTTGAGACCATCCTAGCCAACATGGTGAAAGCCTGTCTCTACTAAAAATACAAAAATTAGGTGGGCATGGTTGCGGGTGCCTGTAATTCCAGCTACTCTGGAGGCTGGGGCAGGAGAATAGCTTGAACCTGTGAGGTGGAGATTGCAGTGAGCCAAGATCATGCCACTGCACTCCAGCCTGAGCGACAGAGCGAGACTCCATCAAAAAAAAAAAAAATCCCATTGCTTTATCCTAAAATCAAGATGTTCGTCAAAAATGGGACATTATGCTTCAATAAGTGAATGCTTGAATGTCTTAACAGAAATTGGAAGTGAAACAAAAATTGGACCTTTGGAAAAATACTGGATTCCTGGCTCTTCCAGTAATTCGGTGAAGTCTTTCCACAGTCAAGTTTCTTAACCTTTTGGGTTTGATTTTCTTTATCGAAAAAGTGAGGGTTTCAAGCAGGTGACCTAGCTGTCTCTCTTGTGCTATGACAGTCACCCACTCCACAGGGGCCTTGATCTCAGCTCTGTGTGGAGGCAGCTGGTTCCACATCAAGGCATTCCACATTTCAAGAGCCCCATGAATAGAAGGCTTTCTTTCACTGAGAGATACTTTTTGAGTATTATAAAAGCATAGGCCATTTTTGAAATGTTTAGAGGGATCGAAAATTTAAATTTATTTCCTGACTGAGGCTGAAACAGTTCTTACTGAGAGATTTATCTGAATAATACATTCATGTGTTAGAGGAGAGACACTATCATAGATGAAGTATACTTTCCTGAGGTTTAGAATTCTAATTCTAAGGGGCTCTATAAAATTGGGAGAAGTCACAAGGCTCTCATAATAGCATTTATTGAGATGGTAATTGTAGAAAAACTGTCTTTTTTACATTTTTACTGGAGTTATTTTTTCTTTAATAGTGTCCTTTTTTAGATCCAGCTAAATGCTGTCCACCTGTGTTTGTGTACCCTCCCTGCCCCCACTCTTGCTGCATGCACACACACACACACACATACACAAACACACACGCTCCTGCAATATGCTAAAAGCCAGCTCCTTGGTGTACATTCCTTGTCAGAATGCCATCTTTCAAGATTGTCAGTGCAGTAATTTTCAGAAGGTGGGCAGTTCTCAGTGCCAAATGGCTAGAATGAAGCCCACCGTGGCAGAAGGAACGGCTCTGGTCCCTTTTTATAAACACATAGTGTTAGCCAGGAAAGGAGGAGGAACAAACCAGGAGCTGGCAGAGTGTCTCACGGGACCTTTGGGATGAGGTTTCCCTGGGGTCTGCTCTGAGAGTAAGGGCATGCAACAGAAACATCAGGTCTGGTGCCTGCAATGGCCTGGCGGATTGGAGCTGGATGCCAGCACAGAGCAAGGGGGTGGGGGTAACTTGGACTCTCCAAGTTGTCAATAACTCAGCCCATAGACTGGCTTCTAGGCAGCCTCCAGACCCAGTGGGAAACTGAGTGCCTGCTGGGGACTGGCAGACATGGCAGTGTCTGGAGAGAAGACAACCATCTCCACATCCACCCTGATGATGGCATAGACTGTATGGGGTTATAGGGTTGTTAGCATCATTGTCGGGAGACTCAAAGAGTAGAGCTAGGGCTGCTGGTTGAGGTCTTCAGTAGCACAGCTGGGCTAAGACAGTCAGGTCACTTGAAACGCCCTCCCTTCCACCCCACCTCAGACTGCTCCCATGTGAGCCCCGCGTGTTCCTGTTTGAGCTGAGGCCACAGGCCAGCGCAGAGCGTGCCTCTCCTTATCAGAAGTGTTCTCTAAACTCCCGCAGTGCTGTTTCCTCGTGTGCTCGTCTTCACATTTATTGCTATGTATCTAATCTTACAGCTTTGTATATACTTCTTATTTCCCGACTAAAGTCTTCCTTCTTAAGGAAATTCTAGGTATTTTGAGCTCATTGTGATTTTGTCCTCAAGAGCACATCTGACCCGTTGAGATTCTCTGTTCCAGTATTGCATCACTTGACAAATTGCTTAAATTTGCTAACAATCATATAAAGTAACCTGTTTTCCTTTGTGTTGGCTGAATGCCATCCTTATAGGCGACTTTTTAAAAGTTCTAATTTTCCTAATTCCAGTGTTTTTTCTTTATTTACCTTACCAATTTCATAGTCTCTAATAACAGCCCTTTTTCATAATTTATGATTGAAGAGGTCAATTGCAGGTTATTTATCAGGTCAAATAATACAAAAGTCCAGCAACAGCTAATTGATAATTACACACACAGACAGAAACACACACATACACATGCATGCTAGAATCAAATATTTAACCTTTCAATGTCATGATTTTTTATTTTTTATTTTATTTTATTTTATTATTATACTTTGGGTTTTAGGGTGCGTGTGCACAATGTGCAGGTTTGTTACATATGTATCCATGTGCCATGTTGTTTTGCTGCACCCATTAACTCGTCATTTAGCATTAGGTGTATCTCCTAATGCTGTCCCTCCCCCCTCCCCCCACCCCACAACAGTCCCTGGAGTGTGATGTTCCCCTTCCCGTGTCCATGTGTTCTCATTGTTCAATTCCCACCTATGAGTGAGAACATGTGGTGTTTGGTTTTTTGTCCTTGCAATAGTTTACTGAGAATGATGTTTTCCAGTTTCATCCATGTCCCTACAAAGGACATGAACTCATCATTTTTTATGGCTGCATAGTATTCCATGGTGTATATGTGCCACATTTTCTTAATCCAGTCTATCGTTGTTGGACATTTGGGTTGGTTCCAAGTCTTTGCTATTGTGAATAGTGCCGCAATAAACATACGTGTGCATGTGTCTTTATAGCAGCATGATTTATAGTCCTTTGGGTATATACCCAGTAATGGGATGGCTGGGTCAAATGGTATTTCTAGTTCTAGATCCCTGAGGAATCGCCACACTGACTTCCACAATGGTTGAACTAGTTTAAAGATTTTGGTGATAGGGGAAGTACTTCTGTTCTAATGTTAGATGTAAACAAGACTGACTTTTATATACCAAGAATGAAAAGAAAATATATGTACATGTAGAAAAACTCAGGCTAAATGAAGGTGAAATCATAAGTGAAGTGGTAGATGTTTATAATTCTTTTCTTATTCTATGAATATGTGTGGAATATCATTTAAAAAATCCTCTCCCAGGCAGGTGTGGCGGCTCACACCTGTAATCCCAGCACCTTGGGAAGTCGAGGCCTGCAGATCACCTGAGGTCAGGAGTTTGAGACCAGCCTGGCCAACATGGTGAAACCATGATCTCTACTAAAAATACAAAAATTAGCCAGGCGTAGTGTCAGGCGCCTATAATCCCAGCTAGTCAGGAGGCTGAGGCAGGAGAATTGCTTGAACCCGGGAGGTGGAGATTGTGGTGTGGCAAGATCATGCTACTGCACTCCAGCCTGGGCAACAGAGCAAGACTGTTTCAAAAAAAAAAAAAAAAAAATCCTCTCCTTGCCTGAATGTGAGACTTTTGTGTTGTGTTCTAGGTCATCTACACACACAGGCCTCTGTAAGTCACTCCATCTTTGGGGAAACCGTCCATCAAAAGTTGTGGCAACAGAAGATTTCCTATCTTTGATGGACACAGACCTCCCTTCCACTGACATGTATTTTAGTTTCATTCAGAAAATACGTACATTGACTACTCAGTCTGCAATTACCGTGTGAATTATGTGCCCAATTTAACAGCAAAAGTTAATCTATTTTCACAGAAGGAAGTAGTAAAAGCAAAAATGGATGTTTACGTTTTGATTCTCACCCTAGGCTAATCAGCGACATTCAGTCTTATATAACAAGGAATGAACAATAGCACTAATGTAACCTTGAATTATTATTTGCTCTAAAAATAGAATTATAACATGCACTCAAAGTTGAACGTTTTGTATCTTCATCTTTCATTTTATGTAATTTCATTTATTTTAAATAATGGAAAGAAAAACTAACGAACAGAAGATAGGCTCATTAATAAAATTTAGAATCATTCGTAATTGGCAAAGGTGGTAGAGAAATGAAAACACCACGGTGTGGTGGCTCTGGGAATGCACTGACTTCCTACAGAACACAGCCCTGCCTGTGCCGTGTATGCCTTTCAGGGACCTCTGCAGCCAGGGCCAGGCAGCCTGGGTGATTGTCATGGCTCCACCACTGAGCAGCTCTGCATTCTAGGCCCCAAATTCCTTAATATCCGCACCTCGCTTTTCTTCTTTGTAAACTGAGATGGTCATAGCACCAGATCTCCCCGTGCTGTTAGGGTGAGATGAGTCAATGCAGGTAGAATCCCTCACAGGCTGCCTGGCACAGACATGCCAGCTCTTGTTACCATCATTATTGTAGTTACCAGTGACAGTGGCAGTGCTCGGTGATATTAAAATTTGGAAGACTAGGCCTGGATTAAAAAATAATAATTGGGGTGTACCAGAAGATTGTTATAATATTACAGGTTCACTTACTATACATTTTCATATTGGCCCATTACACAATGGTTATAGCCAGGTTCTGGTCAAAATTTAGGCGTGTAGGAAAACTCTGCGCTAAATGTACCACAAGAAGTTATAAGTGAAATAGTAGATATTTGTAATTGTATTACTTAAACTTTTTCTGTATTTTCCCATATTCCACGAATATATGTGCCTTTATTCTACATTTATATTTTTTGAGCTTATAAGCCATTTTAGAAAATGTGTATGTTTTCAGTCTTGTCAAGGATAGCTTTATGATAATGCTCAATAAGGGATAGGAAACAAAGAATAAATAACTTTTAAAGGCATCTTAAATTGTTTTACAAGTAGTAATGTATGTATAGATACACACCCTAAGCCACCGAACTGCTGAATAGATTTGATTTAAGCCTTATTTCTGAATGATATTCACCTACAACACAAACTTATGTAATTTGGTGGGGATAGTTCAGATAATCTCATAAAAGACATTAATTTTTAAAAGTACTTTATATGGCTTTCTGGGACACGATGGTGGCTCAGTGAATAGCTAGAGTGAGAGAGTCGTTGAAAGGTCTTAATCTTTTATTTTTCAGCTTGACCATCTCTGCAGAGTGCCCCATGCAGCTTGAGGACTTCCCGATGGATGCGCACGCTTGCCCTCTGAAATTTGGCAGCTGTAAGTTATTTTCACAAGTAAGAGCCTTGGACATATACTTTGGGGATCAATTCCACATTTATTCAGAAGAATTTAGGTTCTGCATATACATAAGCACAATAGGATGCAGTCTGTTTAAGAAGCCTGGAGACTGTTTTGTTCTCCCCAGACTAGCTTTCTTGTCTGTAAAATGAGGTCATTAACACCTGCCATACATCACAGATTAGGATAAACTATGACAATGCCAGTGACATCACTGAACAATCTGGAATGTGCCCCTCTGGGGGTGTTTCTCCTCAGATCTCCACCAGACAGTTTCTTTTTTGTTTTTGCATATCAGATTACAGGTCACCTTGTCAAAGGTGACCAGTACCCAGTACTAAGCCAGTGATATTTTTCATTGTGCTGCAATCATTGCTGTGTTGACTCACTTCTTCTAGAATGTTCCATAAGAGCAACAGCCTCATCTGTCATGTTCATAGTCAGTGCTCACCCAGAACCCTCAGCATTTGGGGAAATATGTGTTGCTTGAACAAATAAATTATTCATATCACAATACTATAGGTATACACTTACACAATTCTAATAGGAATTCCTGGATTCCAGCCATTCTAGACAGAGGAATTGACAGTTGAGACAGTTGAAAAGTTCTGTGTCTTACGGGAAAATGTAATCCATTTTCTTTACTGTGACAATTAGAATGTTTAAAAATATTCTTGAAATATTTATTTCTCCAAGTATTAAATTTTGTTACACTTATTGTTTCAGCATCATCCCTACATGTGAGATATTTGGAGCAGACTTGAAACTGATCTAGTTTCCATCTTTCTTTTTACTCTTCACTTGTGCACATGCTATATGAAGTTTTCACTTTGAAAGCAGAATGTTCTCGTTGAGATGAAGCATGAAAACTATGTGGGTTTGAATCCCGGCTATCCTACTCCTCTGCTGAGTAATTGTGGGCAAATTAATTAGACTGTGTGAGCCTCTTTCCTCATTTGTAAAATAGATGAGGGCTGTTATAATATGTTTGAAACTGGCAGAGTAACACCAGTTAAAGTGTTCAGTAAATGCCCATCATCATCATTACCATAAAAGTTCATTATATTTATAGCTTCTTGACAGGATGCATGTCTCATCACTATAAATCATCTCTCTTTCACCATGTAATGCCTATAGAACTAAGTTTTGTCGAATATTAATATTGCCACACCAGTTTCTTCTTTAATTCTTGCCTGGGATATTTTTCTACTCTTTTTTTTTTCTGTTTCCTGTTTCATTATATATCCAAGTTGAAAAGTTCTATGTCTTACTGGAAAATGTAATCCATTTTCCTTACTGTGACAATTAGAATGTTTAAAAAATTCCTGAAATATTTATTTCTCCAAGTATTAATTTTTTTACACTTATTGTTTCAGTTATTTTCCTTTCCTCTTTAAAAAGAAACACCACTTGTTGAAGAGACTATCTTTTCCTCATTTTTATATTCTTGGCACTCTTGTCAAAGATCAGTTGACTGTATATGCATAGATTGATTTCTGGACCTTCTATTTTGTTCCATTGGTCTCTATGTCTGTCTTTATGCCCATGCCATACTGTTTTAATTGCTGTAGCTTTGTAACATATTTTGTAATCAGGACATGTAATGCCTCCAGCTCTCTTTTTTCTCAAGATTGTTTTGGATATTTGGGGTTTTTTGTTATTTCATATGATTTTAAACATTGTTTTTCCTATTTCTGTAAAAACTGCTGCTGGAATTTTGATGGGCATTGTATTGAATCTAAAGATCACTTGTGGACATTTTAATAATATTAAGTTTTTCATCCATGAATGAGTGGTGTCTTTCCTTTGTTTGTGTTTTCTTTAATTTATTTCATCACTATTTTGTGGTTTTCAGTGTATAGATTTTTCACCTCCTTGGTTAAGTTTAATAAGTATTTTGTTCTTTTTGATGCTATAATAAGTGGGATTGTTTTTCTAATTTCTTTTTCAGATAGTTCATTGTTAATATATAGAAATGGAACTAATTTTTCATGTTGATTTTGTATTGTGAAACTTTAATGAATTTATTGGTAAGTTCTAAAAGTCTTTTGGTAGAGTTTTTAGGGTTTTCTGTATGTAAGATCATGTCATCTGTAGACAGGGAGAGTTTCACTTTTTCCTTTATGATTTGGATGCCTTTTATTTCCTTTTCTTGTTGAATCGTTCTGGCTAGGTCGTAAAGTATTATACTGAATAGAGGTGGTAAGGGTGGGTGGGCATCTTTGCCTTGTCCCTGATGCTAGAGAAAAAGTTGTCAGTTTTTCACCATTGAGTATGCAATTCACTGTGGGATTTTCATATGTGGCATTTATCATATTGAGGTAATTTTCTGCTATTCCTTGTGTATAGAGAATTTTTATCATGAAAGGACGTGGAATTTTGTCAAACACTTTTTCTGCATCTACTGAGATGATCAAATGGTTTTTGTTCTTCATTCTCTTAATATGATGTATTACATTAATTGATTTTCGTGTGTTGGACCTTCTTTGCATTCCAGAGATAAATTCTGCTTGGATATGAATCTCTTAATGTGCTGCTGAATTCAGTTTGTTGACACTTTATTGAGGCATTTGGCATCTATATTCATCAAGGACATTGGCCTCTTGTTTTCTTTTCTTGGAATATTTTTGACTGCTTTTCATATGAGAGTAATGCAGGACTCATGAGTTTGAGTCTTTGTTCTTCTTTAGTTTTTTTGAAGAATTTGAGAAGGATTGGCATTAATTCTTCCTTAAATGTTTGGTAGAATTCACTAGTGAACTATCTGGTCCTGGGCTTTTCTTTGTTGGGAGGTTTTTGATTATAGATTCAACTTCCTTACTAGTTATTGATCTATTTAGACTTCCTGTTTCTTCGTGATTCAGTCTTAGTAGGTTGTATGTATCTAGGAATTTACCCATTTCTTCTAGATTATCCATTTATTGGCATATAATTGTTCATTGTTGTCTTTTGCAAATCTTTTTATTTCTGTGGCATCAGTTGCAATGTCTCCTTTTATTTCTAATTTATTTGACTTTTCTTTTTTTCCTAGTCTACATAAAAGTTTGTCAGTTTTATTTTTTTTCAAGGGACAAACTCTTTGCTGATTCTCTGGTTCTTTTTTATTGTTTTTAGATTCCCTACTTTGTTTATTTCTGCTGTAATATTTATTATTTTCCTCCTTCTACTACATTTAGACTTAGTTTGTGCTTCTTTTTCTATTCCTTGAGGAGTTAGGTTGTTTATAAATTTCCCTCTTGGTGCTGCTTTTCTTATATACCATAAGTTTTGATATGCTGCATTTTCATTTTTATCTGTTTCAAGGTATCTTCTAAGTTCCCCTTTGATTTCTTCTTTGGCCCAATGGTTGTACAAATGTGTGTTGTTTAATTTCCACATATGTATGAATTTTCTAGTTTTTCTTCTGCTGTTGATTTCTGGTTTCATTTCATGTGGGAGGAAATTTCTGTCTTCTTAAATTTATTACATTTGTTTTGTGACATAAAATGTGAATGTTCTGTGTGTGTTTTAGAAGAATGTGTATTCTGCTGCAGGTGAAATGTTTTGTGTATGTCTGGTGTTGTTCCAGCCCACTGTACCTCTTTGTTGACGTTCTGTCTGGTTGTTTTATCCATAACTGAGAGAGAGGTATTGAAATCTCCTACTATTATTGCACTGCTGTTTCTCCCTTCAGTTCTGTCAATGTTTGCATTATATTTTCAGTTGTTCTTACATTGGGTGCGTATTTACTTATACTTGTTATATCTCTCTGGTTAATCAATCTTTTTATCATTATATATTGTTCTTCTTTGTCTCTTGTGACAGTTTTTAACTTAAATTTATTTTGTCTTATGTAAATATACCACCCCTGCTCTCTTTTCATGGCCCTTTATCATGAGATATCCTTTTCCATCCCTTCATTTTCAGTCTCTGTGTGTCCTTAAATCTACTGTGAGTTTCTTGTAGACAAAATAGAGTTTTGGAATCCCAGTACTTTGGGAGGCTGAGGTGAGTGGATCGCTTGAGCCCAGGAGTTCAAGACCAGCCTGGGCAACGTGGGAAAACACCATCTCTACAGAAAAAAAAAATGTTTTAAATTAGCTGGACATGGTGGTGGATGCCTGTAGTCACAGATACTTGGGAGGCTGAGGCAGAAGGATCACCTGAACCTAGGAGGCAGTGGCTGAGGTGACCCGTATTTACCCCACTGCACTCCAGCCTGGGCAATAGTGTAACACCCTGTCTAAAGAAAGAAAAAACACAAAAAATAGAGTTGGATCTTGTTTTCTTATCCATTCAAACTCTCTTGTGTCTTTTGATTGAGGAGTTTAATTCATTTACATTTAAAGTAAATGCTGATTGGGAAGGATTCACTATTGGCATTTTGGTAATTGTTTCTGTTTGTCTTTTATTTCTATGGCTCCTCTTTAACTCTCCTGCTGTCTTTGTGCTTCATTAATTTTTTGTATTGATATGCTTTAATTTCTTTCTCTTTTTTGCTGTAACTTCTATAGTTATTATCTTTGTGGTTACTGTGTAGCTTACATAAAATATCTTAAACATATAACGGTCTATCTTATGATAATATCTTAACATCAATTGCATATAAAGACTACACCTTTACTACTATTTCCCACACACTTATTTACATCCATTTATATTGTGCATCATTAACATTTTTAGTTATAATTATTTCTAATACTTTTGCCTTTTGACTTTTATAGCAGAATTAAAAGTGACATTTATCATTGTTACAATAATACAGTATTCTTTATTTGTCTGTGTATTTACCTTTCCCAACAAGTTTTATACTTTCTCATGCTATTGTGTTGCTATTTAGCATTCTTTCAACTTGAAAAACTCTCTTTAGTATTTCTTGAAAGTCAGGTCTAGTGGTTTTGTATACTTTCTGCTTTTGTTTTTCTGGAAAAGTTTTTGTCTTGCTTTCATTTTTGAGGGAGAGGTCTGCCAGGCATACTTTTTTTTCAGCACTTTGATTATGTTTTATCATTCTCTGCTGTCCTGCAGGATTTCTGATGAAAAAAAATCCATTCATAATCTTATGACATGACTGTTTATAACAAGTGGCTTCTCTCTGGCAGCTTTGAAAATTCTTTGTCTTTGACTTTTGACAATTTGTTTATAATGTGTCTTGGTGTGGATTTTTCTGGGTTTGCCTTATTTGGAATCCTCTGTACTTCCTAGATCTGTTTCTCCATTTTCTTTCCCAGATTTGAAAATTTTCAGCCATTATTTCTTTAAATAAGCTTTTGTTATTGTTGTTGTTGTTCTTTCTCTCTCTCTTCTCCTTTTGAAACTCAGTATACATATTAGTCACTTGTTGGTGTCCCATAAGTCTCTTAAGCTTTCTTTTCTCTTCTTCATTCTTCTTTTTGCTCCTCTGACTGAATAATTTCCAGTGGCCTATCTTTGAACTCATTGATCTTTCCTTCTAATTGATCTAGTCTGCTGTTGAATCCCTCTGAGGAATTTTTCAGTTCTGTTATTGTATTCTTTAACTCCATGATTTCCTTCTGGTAATTTAAAAATATTTTCTGTCTTTTTATTGAAAATTCACTTTGTTCATATATTGTTTTCAGTAAGTATCTTTATGATGGTTATTTTGAATTCTCTGTCAGATAAATTATATAACTCCATTTCATTAGGATCAGTTTCTGAAGATTTGTCTTGTTTCATTTTATCGAACACATATCCCTGTTCCTCATTTCTTTATATTCTGTATTTGGTGTGCATATTAAATAAAACATTCACCTCTCCCTATCTTCATAAACTGGCATTGTACAGGGAAAGACCTTCACCAATCCACCTTTACCAGAGATTCTGGGGGCCTCTCCAACCTTGGTGCTAGTTAAACTCACTTTCTTTATTCTAAGCAGCTCCTAGGCATCTAGGGTCTGCTGGATCCCACTAGCACTCAGAGACAAGCAAGACTGAAACCAGTTCCTCAGACAGCCCTCAGAAAATCTGTCTTTCTGCGTTTTCTGCATCAGTTGATATAATCATGTGAGTTTTCTTTAGCCACTTAAAATGGTGGGTTACATTCCTGCCTTGCAGCCCTAGAATAAACTCTATTTGGTTATCACATATAATTATTTTTATGTATTGTTGAATTCAATTTGATAATATTTTGCAAATGAGTTTTTGCATATATATTCATTTTTTATAATATCTTTTGTTTTGGTGCCAGGGTAATCTTGGCTTCATAAAGTGGGAAGTATTCCCACCTTTTTTATTTTCTAGAAAATACTGTATAGAATAGGTGTTGATTATTTAAGATGTTTGTTACAATTCTTCACTGAAATCACCAGGGCTTGAAGGTAACTGTTTAGGGAGATATTTATGATTTAAATTTTCTTAGTATTTAAGACTATTTGAATTATGTACTTCTTATTAGGTGAGTTTGGGTAAATTGTGTTTTTTGAGAAATTGGTTTATTTTATCTAAGTTATATTAAATTTGTGTAGAGGTGTTCATAGTTGTTATACTACTGTCTTGATGTCTGCAGTGTCTGTAGTGATATCTCTGATTTCTGACGTTGGTAATTTGTGTTACTCTCTCAGCAAGATTGGTAGAGGTTTGTCAATTTTATTGATCTTATTGTTTGTAGCTCTTTGTTTCATTGATTTCTCTATTGCTTTTCTATTTTTTATTTCACTGATTTCTGCTTTCATCTTTTTATTTTCTTTCTTTTGCTTGCTTTGCATTTAGTTTGCATTTCTTTTTTGTAGATTCTCAAGGTGGGAACTTAGGTTATTGATTTCAGACTTTTTTCCCTTCTAGTGTGCTCATTTAATGCTATAAATGTTTCTATAGCACTACCTTAGCTGTTTTGCTCAAATTTTTAGTCATTGTATTTTCCTTTCATTCCATTAAATGTATTTCTAAATTTCCCTTAAGACTTTCCCTTTGACCCACATATTGTTTAGATATATGTTATTTAGTTTCCAACTGTTTATAGATTTTTCTGTTATCTTTCTGTCATTGTCTTCTAGTTTAATTCCACCGTATCCAGAGAATGCCCTCTGTATAATTACAATTCTTTTAAATTTGTGAGGATTGTTTTATGCACAATATGGCCTACTTGATATTTATTCTGTGAACATCTGAAAAGTATATGTATTTTGTGGTTGCTGGGTGGATTGTCTACAAATTTTGATTAGATTATCTTGATTATGATGGTGCTGACTTCACCTCTATCCTTGATCATTTTCTCTCTCATTGTTGTGGATCAGTTGTTAATAAAGGGGCACTGAAATCTTCAGCTATAATTGTCTATTTGCCTATTTCCACTTTCAAGTTAATCAATTTTTGTTACACATATTTTTTAGCTGTGTTATTTGGTGCATACACATATACAATTGTTTGTCTTCACTATTTAATGTTTCTCTCTGTCTCTGGAAATTTTTCTCTGCTTTGAAGTCCACATAACTTGATATCAATGTGGCCAGTCTTGCTTTCTTTTGATTAATATTTGAATGATAAATATTTTTTTCATGTTTTTACTTTCAGCCTCTATATATCATTATATAAAAAGTGAGTTTCTTATAAATAGCATAGCTCAGATTTTTAAATTTACTTTCCCAATCTTTATCTTTTAATTGATATATTTACACTCTTTATATTTAATGTAACTATTGAAATGTTAAGGCTTAAGTCTGCCATTTCTTTGGCTTTCTGCTTTTTCTGTGTTTTTATTTCTTTGTTTTCTTTTTTCTGTCTTACTGTGGACATTTTTTACTATTCCATTTTGATTTATTTATAATATTATCATGTGTACATTGCTGTATAGCTTTTTCAGTGGCTCTTCTACGTGTTACTTACTTACTTAATTAATTAATTAAAGAGACAGGGTCTTGCTTTGTTGCCCAGGCTGGAGTGCAATGGGGTGATCATAGCACACTGCAGCCTCAAACTCTTTGCCTCATGCAATCCTCTAGACTCAGCTTCCCAAAGTTCTGGGATTACAGGCATGAGCCACTGTGCCTGGCCAGTATTACTTTATATATACAAAATTTATCACTGTCTACTGTATACTCATTTTGCCAGTTCAAGTGAAATATGAAAACCTTACCTCCCTTTTCGTCCCTTTACCTTTCCCTAATCATAACACAGTTGCCTTAAATATTTCCTCTACATACATCTTGAACCACATCAGAGAGTGTTGCATTTTTTGCTTGAACCATCAAACCTAATTTTGAAAACTCAATAGACAAAGGGAATTTTATTATATTTATCCATATTTTTACTTACTGTGTTCTTTTTTCCTTCTCAGTGTTCCAAGATTCATTCTTTTATGGTTCTCTTTCTGTTAAGCAAACTTTCTCTAGCCATCATTTCAGGGTAGGTGTGCTGGCAATAAGTTCTCTTAGTTTTTATTCATCTAAGAATGTCTTGACTTCCGCCCTTGATTACTGAAGGATATTTCACTGGATATGGGATTAAGCTTTGACAGTTCTTTTGGCACTTGAAAAATGTGCCACTTCCTTCTTGCCTCCAGGTTTCTGATGAGAAATCTGTCTTTCAAAATTTTTTTATTTATAGGTAAGTTCTCATTTCTGTCTTGTTACCTTAAAGATTTTTTTTTCCCTTTGTTTTTAGCGTTCAGAAGTTTGACTATGATGTTTATTGGTGTAGGCATATGATATTTATAGGTTTATTGGTCTACACCAATAACCTTTCTGGTGTGCTTGCTTGTTTCTGTAGGTTTTGGTCAAGTTTGGGAAGTTTTATGAATTAATTCTTTGAACACTCTTTCTGGCCCAGCCTGTTTCTGTTCTTCCCTGACCTCCAAGACATGGATCTCAGCTCTTTTATTACACTCTCATTTTCATCTACTTTCTTTCTGTTTTACAGATTGGACAATTTCTGTCGTTGTCTCTTCAATTTACTGATTCTTTCCTTTTTCCCCTCCATCTTATTTTGTTCCTCTAAGGAACTTTTTATGACGGATATTTTATTTTTTAATTCTAAAACTTCCATTTGTTTTTTTTTTATTTTTCTATAGCTTCTGTTCTGTGTTGAGACTTTCAATTTTTTAAGTTTGTTACCAGCATGTTTGTACTTGGTCGTTGCATCGTTTTACAATGGCTGCTTTAAAAACGCCTCTGTCCAGTAATTCTGATCTCTGTCATCTCTGCTTTGGCATCTATTGATTTATTTTTATTGAGTTTCATCTCCTTCATTCTTGGTTTGACAAATAATTTTCTATCATAACCTGGATATTCTGTATATTATAATACAAGGCTTTTTTTTTTTTTTTCTCACTGCTTTGTCAGGGGAAGGTGCAGTACAGCCTCATTACCACTGGGTCAGGGTAGAAATCAGGTTCCAGCTTAGCCTCTATTGATACAAGAGTTCCTGGGATTCCTTGTTAATGCTAGTGTGCACAAGTCTTCCAGATCCATGCTAGGCCTCTACTGATAATTCCCTAGATGGGAGGAGCTGAGGTGACTTGTCACTTTCCACATAGCTTTCACTGACACCATATGCATGGCCTCATTACTGCCAAGTGGTGGAGAAAGTTGTGAACATCTGCTAATCCTCTGACATGACTCCCATAAAGAGCAGGAGGGAGTTGCCCCTGCCGGTTTAGATGAAACTCCAGGCTTCCCACATGGCTTTTATTACCATTAGGGGATGGGCCTCATTGCAGCTTGGCAGGAATGAATGTCCTGGCCCCCTTACTATGTGGCCTTCTCTGGTGTCACTCCATCAGTGGGTTGGGCACCTGGTGAGGGCAGAAGTCTTAGCTGTCTATTCAGCATTTGCTAGCCTGGAATAGGGTAGGGCCACGTTTTTTTCTGGGATGCTTGGTTGGAGTACAGTGGCCAGTGTCTAAAAGTTTCTTGTCCTACTAGGTTGCACCCTTTCTGGTCCTGTGACTAGATTGCACAGGCATCAGTTTTCGTTTGTGTGTGCCCATTGGTGTTTCCAAATTGCCAGCTTCTTTATCTCCAAACCTGGGATGTGTAAGACAGGAAGAAAACCAGAGAGTCACCACTACGCCATCCCTTCAGTGCCAAGACCTATCTGCCTGCTTCTTTCTACCATTCATCCTTTTCCTACATTTATTTTATGTATAATATGCACTTTTATTTTTAAATATAAATGTATGATATTTATTTTTAGTGGGAGGAATAGAGGAAAATGCATTTTCATCTTTCTGAAAGTGGCAATCCGCCTAGATTTGTTTTCATTTTAATTTATACTTCTTGTGGTTTACTTAGCCTCTTGACTAAATTTGTCTTTCACCAAATTTGAGGCATTTTGACCATTTTTTCTTCTAATATTTTTTTTTCTGTCTCATTTTCTCTTTTTTATCTGAGGTTTTAATTACATGTACTATACCTTTTCGTATAATCCCATGGATCACTAGGGGTGTGTTCATGTTTTTAACCATTGTCTTCCCTCTATATTTTTTATATTGGATAATTTATATTTAGTGCCTCAAGTTCACTGACTCTTTCTTCAGTCATTTCCAATCTGTTCTTAAGCCTAAACAATAAATTCGCTATTCAGTATACAATATGTATCAGGTTTAGCATTTGTATTGGATTCTTTTAAAGTTTCAATTTCTCTACTAGGATTTACTGTTAGTTTTTTATTACAGAAATTTTTTGTTATAAAGCATTACATATTCTCTTTTGTATTCTTAAGCATATTTATAATAGCTACTTTGAAATTCTTAGATGCTAAATCCATCATCTGAATCCTATTGGGATTAGTCTGCACTGATTGCATTTTCTCTTGAGCACAGGTCCTTTTTTTCTGTTTCTTTTACGTATAATAATTTTGAATTGTCTCCTGGATATTTTATGGTTATATTGTACAGGCTCGGGATTCTGTTAAATTTAAAGTGTTCATTTTTATTTATTTGTTTTTAAGCCAGTTAACTTGGCTGAGTGTGAACTCCCAGCTCTGTCTTTCCTGTGGCAGGCAAGCCTTGAAACACAGGTGGTTCTCGCGCTGGAGTTGGGCTGGTATAGGCTTATGCTCCCCACATGCATATGCATAATTGAGGGGTGAGTTAGAGATCTGGGGAGAGATTATGTACATCTGTATACATCACTGTGGGCCTCCCTTGTGGCTCTTTTCCTTCTAGGATTTTGCACCTCACTCTCCAGCTGCTGCTTTGATAGTTCCAGCCTCTTCTTTAGGTTCCTCAAACAAGGGAGACGGAGGGGTCCTATCTGAGCATCAGCTGCCTTGCAGGGCTGACCCACAGCTTCTTAAGTGAAAAGCCCTTCCTTCCTCTAAGTGGCAACTCCTGTCCATTTCTGCTTGTCTTTGTGTCGCTCTGGGGCTTTCAGGGAGTAGTTTTTCATCTGATATCTAGAGATAATGGATGTTACCTAATAGCAGACATTCTGCCATTCCTGGATGCAGAAAATGTTTTGATTTCAAGAATTTCATTTTATATTACTTCCATCATTCCAAAGAGATTTTTGGAATTAGAAGAGGAATTATATGTGATGAGCCAAAAGTTAGGTTAGATGGAAATAATTCAACTTTTTCAAACTATGATCTTTAGATATATACAGAGATTAAGATATACATTTATTTGAGGGGGCCAGTATAATGGAAAGGGCTATCTCTGGGATTTATTTAAATCATTTGCTTCCATGGGGTGGCTGGGGACATCATTACTTGGAACAAAGGACCCTCTGAAGATCCCTGAGGCATTTCATTTGGGAATCATTGATTGATGTCTTTGAAAGAAAATTACTTGTTTACATCCTCAGAGGAAGGGGAGTTGTACAACTTGAAATTATGCCACTCTTTGTATATGAAAATTATGCTTTTGATGTGATCAAAAATAAAACACTCTAAGTCAAAGATGATTATCTTTTTGATCATTGGTTAAGTTCAAGTCAACGTGATACCCAGATGTAATGCTACTGGTGAGCAGGGCAGGTAGCACATAAGTAAGTTTTGGTAAAGAAAACTACATGATGACCTGATTATTTCCTAAATTATCATATTTAACAACAAACAAACTGCAGTTAAATCATTTATCACACTCAAAGCTAAAATACTCATTCAATGAAAACTCTTCACTTTCTGTATTCAATCAAATAAAATAAGATTCATATTATATATAAGAAGTAAGACCAATAGAAGTGCTCCTTGAACTCAGTAGGAATTTTGAACTCATATGTCAAATTTATCTTTATCTGCCTGCTATGTTTTTTTTCTTTTTTGAGACAGAGTCTCACACTCTCACCCTGGCTGGAGTGAAATGGCACAATCTCTGCTCACTGCAACCTCCCCCTCTCGTGTTCAAGGGATTCTCCTGCCTCAGCCTCCCAACTAGCTGGGATTACAGGTGCCCACCACCATGCCCAGCTAATTTTTTTGTGTGTGTTTTTAGTAGAGTTGGGGTTTCACTATGTTGGGCAGCCTGGTCTTGAACTCCTGACCTCGTGATCCACCCACCTCGGCCTCTCAGAGTGCTGGGATTACAGGTGTGCACCACTGTGCCCAGCCTATTTGCCTGCTATTAAGATTGATTTGATTTGCTTCAGAGGTTGATCATTCATTTATATTTACTGTTAATATTATTACTATGAAAAACAATAAGAATGATTTTATTCATATGTCATATATTGTGTGTATACTGTTGACCAAGAGCTAGAAAACTGTACACACTTCACCTTTCCTCAGTTATATGATTTCAGCTCAGCACATGATAATTTTAAGAGAAGAATTGCTATTCAACAAAGTTTTTTTCTTACTTGTCTTTCATCTTTTAGATTTACTAAAAATAGATGCTTGGCCAACTTGTTCACTTATACCGTTGGCATCTGAGTATGCAGAGGCTAAATGTGATAGTATAATGAGTTTCAAATTACTCAATTCAACAGTTCTCTGCTATTAGGAGACAAAGGAATGCAATATGTGTCATTATTCTAATGAGCCACATGCTCTAGTTTCTCTAATGCAGAACTGAATTAGCAGACATTTCTGTTATTGCTATCTCTACTCTCAAGAATTCCAGCAAATCTTGAAATTAATCTCAGCTTACAAAAATACGTTTCTTGGTCCATAAGGAAATTCCTTAAAGATAATGGCATGGTGTCCATTCGGAAGCAAATACTTAAACACAACAAGACTATTTAGGAAAAAAATATATTTAGATTATGTCATTCATTTTATTTGTGGAGTGATTCATTAAATATTAACTTAAGCCATGAGATGACATCTGGATTCACGAAAATATGTACTAAATTAGAACTGGAAGCTTCTTTGGTAGTCATCCAGTGGAGAGAATTTCAGGAAATGAGGGGTGAATTTCACTGGAGTGAGCTACTATTCCATTCAGACACATGAATTATGCCTGCTGTTGCATTCATCATCCCCAGCTTCTAGTGACTCAGGATGAGCGTGGATGATCTAGAATACAGGTTTCTGAGTGCCTCGTGTGAACACGTTACAGTCTCAACAGTTGTAGAAACATACTGAAGTTTTAACTGTGCGGTGTCTGAATTTAGATTGTTTCAACAATCACGTTGATGCATTAGTTACCCTTGGTTGTCACTGGAGTCTGAATGTTTGGCTCCTCCCCAAATCATGAGTTGAAACCCAATCCCCAGTGTATTAAGAAGTGCGGCCCTTACGAGATGATTAGGACATGAGGGTTGGGGGTCCTTCTGCATGGGATTAGTGCTCTTATAAAAGAGGTCCCAGAGAGCTGTCCCGTCCCTTCTGCCAATGTGAGGACACAATGAGAAGGCACTCAAGCAAACTAAGACAGTTACCATCTAAGAGATACTCTGAGTGTTGCTTTAGTCTGGTTTGGCTGTTATAACAGAATATCATAAATTGAGGGACTTAAAAACACCAGAAACTTATTTCTCACAGTTCCGGAGGCTGGGAAGTTTTGGATCAAGTTACCAACAGTTTCAGTGTCTGGTGAGGGCCTGCTTTGTGGTTAAGACAGCACCATCTCACTGTGCCCTCACATGGTGGAAGGGGTGAGTGAATTCCCAGGGGCACCTTTTATAAGGGCATTATTCCCATTCATGAGGGCTCCATCCTTATAACCTAATCACCTCCAAATACCCCACCTGCTAATGCCATCATCTTAGGGCTGAGGATTTCAACATATGAATTTTTGGGGGGACACAGTTATTTAGTCTATCACATTCTTCCCCTGGACACCCAACATTCATGCTCTTCTCACGTGGTTTCAGTCCAAAAGTTTAAAGCCCAAAGTCTTAGCTGAATATCATCTAAATCAGATATGGGTGAGACCCAAGATATGATTTATCTTTGGGCAGAATTCTTTTCAAGCTGTGAAACTGTGACCAGACAAGTTGTGTGCTTCCAAAATACAATGGGGACAGGCACAGGATAGACATTCCCATTCCAAAAGGAAGAAGTCAGAAGGAATAAGGGAGTGAGAGTTGCAGAGAAAGTCCAGAACCCAGCGGGGCAAGTTCCATCAGACCTTAAAGCTTGAGATTAGCCCTCCTTGACCCACGCTCTGCCCTGCAGACCCATGGGGAAAGAGTTCCCTATCTTCCAGTGACTCTGAGGCAGCAGCTGTCTGTGTCCCAGCAGTTTTGCCAGGCAAGGATTGGGCCACATGACTTTGGGGATCCCCTCCCCCTGTAGGAGCTTGTGCCTGTGCCCCACAGCTCTCTGGGACTGGGGTCCTAATGGCTGTGCTTGGAAGCCTGGTGCTTTGAAATCTAGGTGGAGGCCATTGTGCCCCCTCTGCTCTGTTGAGCGCAGCCCTCACCACACCCAGAACCCCTGCTGAGGTGGCTGAGGGGTGTGGTGCTGGAGAGCAGGGAGCAGAGCTCAAGAGGTAAGGCAGTGCACAGCAGGGCAGGGCAGGGCAGGGCGCCTCTCCGTCCTGCAGGTACCAGCATCCCTCCTTTGCATTCTCCCATTGTCTTGCACAGCAGCTCTTGGCTGGCTGACTAATGAATGTCTTTATTAAATGGTCCTTTGGCCACATCCACCACTGGTATTCTCTCCCAAACAGGCTTTCTCATTCCTTTCAAAATAGATTGGTTGAACATTTCCAAATCTTTAAATTTGCTTCTTTCTTCTTCTTCTTTTGTTTTTTTTTTTGTTTTGTTTTTTGTTTTTTGAGACAGAGTTTTACTCTTGTCACTCAGGATGGAGTGCAATGGCACGATCACTGCAACCTCCACCTCCTGGGTTCAAGCGATTCTCCTGCTTCAGCCTCCCGAGTAGCTGGGATTACAGGTGCCCACCACTACGCCTGGCTAATTTTTGTATTTTTAGTAGAGACAGGGTTTCACCATATTGGCCAGGCTGGTCACAAACTCCTGACCTCAGGTGACCTGCCTGCCTCGGCCTCCCAAAGTGCTGGGATTACAGGCGTGAGCCACCATGCCCAGCCTGCTTCCTTCTTAACTAACAATTCCATCTTTAAGTCATTTCCCTCTTCTTCCATTTTACAATAAGCTATTAGAGAAACAGGTCACTTCAACACTTTGTTTAGCATATTTCCTCAGCCAATATTCAACTTCATTCCTCCTCATTCTGCCTTCCACAAAAACTATGACTAGAACACGAACATGGTTCAGTCAAGCTCCTTGCCACTTGGTAACAAGGATCTCCTGTCCTCCAGTTACCAATAACATGTTCCTCATTTTTTGTCTGAGACCTCATTGGAATGACCTTTACTGTCCATATTCCAACTAAGATTCTGCACAGGATTGCTTAGATATTCTCTAAGAAAATGGAGACTTTCTCTACAACTCTCCTCTTTTCTTTCTGAGCCCTCACCAGAGTTGCTTCAAACAGTCCATTCATGAAAATGTAGGCTTCTTCTAGCACACATCTCTTCCAGCCTCTACCCATAACCTGGTCCCAAAGCCACTTCCACATTTCGAGATATTTGTTATAGCAGCACCTCACTCTTGGTGCCAATTTCTTTTCTTTTCTTTCT
This sequence comes from Nomascus leucogenys, assembly GCF_006542625.1. Taxonomy (NCBI): domain Eukaryota; kingdom Metazoa; phylum Chordata; class Mammalia; order Primates; family Hylobatidae; genus Nomascus; species Nomascus leucogenys. Next base: position 75,167,556 of record NC_044386.1, read on the forward strand.
TTCTTTCTCTGCCTTCCTTCCTTCCTTCCTTCCTTCCTCTCTCTCTGTCTCTCTTTCTTTCTTTCTTTCTTTTTTTTTTTGACAGAGTCTCACTCTGTTGCCCAGGCTGGAGTGCAGTGGCATGATCTTCGCTCACTGCAACCTTCACCTCCCAGGTTCAAGCAATTCGCCTGCCTCAGTCTCCTGAGTAGCTGGGATTACAGGCACCTGCCACAATGCCCAGGTAGTTTTTGTATTTTTTTTGGTAGAGACGGGGTTTCACCATGTTGGCCAGGCTGGCCTTGAACTCCTGACCTCAAGTGATGCACCCGCCTTGGCCTCCCAAAGTGCTGGGATTACAAGCACGAGCCACCACGCCTGGCTGCCAGTTTCTATCTGAGTTCATTCAGGCTGCTATAACAGAATACCAAATATTGGGTAGCTCATACATAACAGGAATGTATTTCTCACAGTTCTGCAGGCTGGGAAGTTCAAGACCAAGGTGCTAGCAGATTTGATGTCTGGTCAGGATCTGCTTCCTGGTTCACAGACAGCCATGTTCTCATTGTGCCCTCACATGGTGGTAGGACTGAGGGGTCTCTCTGAGACCTGTTTTATGAGGCCTCTCCCATCATGACCTAATCACCTCCCAAAGGCTCTTATGACCAATTCCATTTAGGATTAGATTTTAACATAAGAATTTTGTGAAAGACACCAACTTTCAGTCTATAGCAGGTGTGAGCATTCAGCACTCAGCTAGGTGCAGTGAGGAACACAGAAGCATGAACCATGGTCTGTTTCCAAGGAGCTCATTATGGGCACATTTAGAAAATTGGGTTAAATGTCTTTGTGCAGTTGAAACCATTTGGAATTCATAGATGGGAATATTTATTATGAGGACTATGCTTTGAGCTGAATCTGGTAGGATTTGAATAGAAAGAGGTATAATGGAAAACAGAACAAAACACAAATGACTGGGGTGGAGCCAAGATGGCCAAATAGGAACAGCTCCAGTCTACAGCTCCCAGCATGAGCGACGCAGAAGACAGGTGATTTAGGCATTTCCAAATGAGGTACTGGGTTCATCTCACTGGGGAGTGCTGGACAGTGAGTGCATCTCACTGGGGAGTGCTGGACAGTGGGTGCAGCGCACCGTGCATGAGCCCAAGCAGGGCGAAGCATCACCTCACCCAGGAAGCACAAGGGGTCAGGGAATTCCCTTTCCTAGTCAAAGAAAGGGGTGACAGATGGCACCTGGAAAATCGGGTCACTCCCACCCTAATACTGCACTTTTCCAATGGGCTTAACAAACGGCACACCAGGAGATTATATCCTGCAACTGGCTCGGAGGGTCCTATGCCCATGGAGCCTCGCTCATTGCTAGCACAGCAGTCTGAGATCAAACTGCAAGGCGGCAGCAAGGCTGGGGGACGGGCACCTGCCATTGCCAAGGCTTGAGTAGGTAAACAAAGCGTCAGGGAAGCTTGAACTGGGTGGAGCCCATCACAGCTCAAGGAGGCCTGCCTGCCTCTGTAGGCTCCACCTCTGGGGGCAGGGCACAGACAAACAAAAGGCAGCAGTAACCTCTGCAGACTTAAATGTCCCCATCTGACAGCTTTGAAGAGAGCAGTGGTTCTCTCAGCACACAGCTTGAGATCTGAGAATGGGCAGACTGCCTCCTCAAGTGGGTCCCTGACCCCTGAGTAGCCTAACTGGGAGGCACCCCCCAGTAGGGGCGGACTGACACCTCTCACAGCCTGGTACTCCTCTGAGACAAAACTTCCAGAGGAACGATCAGGCAGCAGCATCTGCAGTTCACCAATATCTGCTGTTCTGCAGCCACCGCTGCTGATACCCAGGCAAACAGGGTCTGGAGTGGACCTCCAGAAAACTCCAACAGACCTGCAGCTGAGGGTCCTGACTGTTAGAAGGAAAACTAACAAACAGAAAGGACATCCACACCAAAAACCCATCTGTACGTCACCATCATCAAAGACCAAAGGTAGATAAAACCACAAAGATGGGGAAAAAACAGAGCAGAAAAACCGGAAACTCTAAAAATCAGACCACCTCTCCTCCTCCAAAGGAACACAGCTCCTCACCAGCAACGGAACAAAGCTGGACGGAGGATGACTTTGACGAGTTGAGAGAAGAAGGCTTCAGAAGATCAAACTACTCCAAGCTACAGGAGGAAGTTCGAACCAATGGCAAAGAAGTTAAAAACCTTGAAAAAAAATTAGACAAATGGCTAACTAGAATAACCAATGCAGAGAAGTCCTTAAAAGACCTGATGGAACTGAAAACCACAGCACAAGAACTACGTGATGAATGCACAAGCCTCAGTAGCTGATGCAATCAACTGGAAGAAAGGGTATCAGCAATGGAAGACTAAATGAATGAAATGAAGCAAGAAGAGAAGTTTAGAGAAAAAAGAATAAAAATAAATGAACAAAGCCTCCAAGAAATACGGGACTACATGAAAAGACCAAATCTATGTCTGATTGGTGTACCTGAAAGTGACGGGGAGAATGGAACCAAGTTGGAAAACACTCTGTAGGATATTATCGAGGAAAACTTCCCCAATCTAGCAAGGCAAGCCAACATTCATATTCAGGAAATACAGAGAACGCAACAAAGATACTCCTCGAGAAGAGCAACTCCAAGACACATAATTGTCAGATTCACCAAAGTTGAAATGAAGGAAAAAATGTTAAGGGCAGCCAGAGAGAAAGGTCAGGTTACCCACAAAGGGAAGCCAATCAGACTAACAGCTGATCTCTCAGCAGAAACTCTACAAGCCAGAAGAGAGTGGGGATCAATATTCAACATTCTTAAAGAAAAGTATTTTTAACCCAGAATTTCATACCCAGCCAAACTAAGCTTCATAAGTGAAGGAGAAATAAAATACTTTACAGACAAACAAATGCTGAGAGATTTTGTCATCACCTGGTCTGCCCTAAAAGAGTTCCTGAAGGAAGCACTAAACATGGAAAGGAACAACTGGGCCAGCCACTGCAAAAACATGCCAAATTGTAAAGACCATCAAGGCTGGGAAGAAACTGCATCAACTAACGAGCAAAATAACCAGCTAACATCATAATGACAGGATCAAATTAACACATAACAATATTAACCTTAAATGGAAATGGGCTAAATGCTCCAATTAAAAGACACAGAATGGCAAATTGGATAAAGAATCAAGACCCATCAGTATGCTGTATTCAGGAGACCAATCTCACATGCAGAGACACACATAGGCTCAAAATAAAGGGATGGAGGAAGATCTACCAAGCAAATGGAAAACAAAAAAAGGCAGGGGTTGCAATCCTGGTCTCAGATAAAACAGACTTTAAACCAACAAAGATCAAAAGAGACAAAGAAGGCCATTACATAATGGTAAAGGGATCAATTCAACAAGAAGAGCTAACTATCCTAAATATATATGCATCCAATACAGGAGCACCCAGATTCATAAAGCAAGTCCTGAGTGACCTACAAAGAGACTTAGACTCCCACACAATAGTAATGGGAGACTTTAACACCCCACTGTCAACATTAGACAGATCAACGAGATAGAAAGTTAACAAGGATATCCAGGAATTGAACTCAGCTCTGCACCAAGCGGACCTAATAGACATCTACAGAACTCTCCACCCCAAATCAACAGAATATACATTCTTTTCAGCACCACACCACACCTATTCCAAAATTGACCACATAGTTGGAAGTAAAACACTCCTCAGCAAATGTAAAAGAACAGAAATTATAATGAACTGTCTCTCAGACCACAGTGCAATCAAACTAGAACTCAGGATTAAGAAACTCACTCAAAACCACTCAACTACATGGAAACTGAACAACCTGCTTCTGAATGACTATTGGGTACACAACAAAATGAAGGCAGAAATAAAGATGTTCTTTGAAACCAACGAGAACAAAGACACAACATACTGGAATCTCTGGGACACATTCAAAGCAGTGTGTAGAGGGAAATTTATAGCACTAAATGCCCACAAGAGAAAGCAGGAATGATCCAAAATTGACACCCTAACATCACAATTAAAAGAACTAGAGAAGCAAGAGCAAACACATTCAAAAGCTAGCAGAAGGCAAGAAATAACTAAGATCAGAGCAGAACTGAAGGAAATAGAGACACAAAAAATCCTTCAAAAAATCAATGAATCCAGGAGCTGGTTTTTTGAAAAGATCAACAAAATTGATAGACCGCTAGCAAGACTAATAAAAAAGAAAAGAGAGAAGAATCAAATAGATGCAATAAAAAATGACAAAGGGGATATCACCACCAATCCCACAGAAATACAAACTACCATGAAAGAATACTATAAACACCTCTATACAAAAAAACTAGAAAATCTAGAAGAAATGAATAAATTCCTTGACACATACACCCTCCCAAGACTAAACCAGGAAGGAGTTGAATCTCTGAATAGACCAATAACAGGCTCTGAAATTGAGGCAATAATTAATAGCTTACCAACCAAAAAATGTCCAGGACCAGATGGATTCACAGCCGAATTCTACCAGAGGTACAAGGAGGAGCTGGTACCATTTCTTCTGAAACTATTCCAATCAATAGAAAAAGAGGGAATCCTCCCTAACTCATTGTATGAGGCCAGCATCATCCTAATACCAAAGCCTGGCAGAGAATTTTAGACTGATATCCTTGATGAACATTGATGCAAAAATCCTCAATAAAATACTGGCAAACTGAATCCAGCAGCACATCAAAAAGCTTATCCACCATGATCAAGTGGGCTTCATCCCTGGGATGCAAGGTTGGTTCAAGATACGAAAATCAATAAACGTAATCCAGCATGTAAACAGAACCAAAGACAAAAACCACATGATTATCTCAATAGATGCAGAAAAGGCCATTGACAAAATTCAACAACCCTTCATGCTAAAAACTCTCAACAAATTAGGTATTGATGGGACGTGTCTCAAAATAATAAGAACTATCTATGACAAACCCACAGCCAATATCATATTGAATGGACAAAAACTGGACGCATTCCCTTTGAAAACTGGCACAAGATAGGGATGTCCTCTCTCACCACTCCTATTCAACATAGTGTTGGAAGTTCTGGCCAGGGCAATCAAGCAGGAGGAGGAAATAAAGGGCATTCAATTAGGAAAAGAGGAAGTCAAATTGTCCCTGTTTCCAGATGACATGATTGTATATCTAGAAAACTCCATCGTCTCAGCCCAAAATCTCCTTAAGCTGATAAGCAACTTCAGCAAAGTCTCAGGATACAAAATCAATGTGCAAAAACCACAAGCATTCTTATACACCAATAACAGACAAACAGAGAGCCAAATCATGAGTGAACTCCCATTCACAATTGCTTCAAAGAGAATAAAATACCTAGGAATCCAACTTGCAAGGGATGTGAAGGACCTCTTCATGGAGAACTACAAACCACTGCTCAATGAAATAAAAGAGGATACAAACAAATGGAAGAACATTCCATGCTCATGGGTAGGAAGAATCAATGTCGTGAAAATGGCCATACTGCCCAAGGTTATTTATAGCTTCAATGCCATCCCCATCAAGCTACCAATGACTTTCTTCACAGAATTGGAAAAAACTACTTTAAATTTCATATGGAATCAACAAAGAGCCCGCATGGCCAAGTCAATCCTAAGCCAAAAGAACAAAGCTGGAGGCATCATGCTACCTGACTTCAAACTATACTACAAGGCTACAGTAACCAAAACAGCATGGTACTGGTACCAAAACAGAGATATAGACCAATGGAACAGAACAGCGCCCTCAGAAATAATGCGCCATATCTACAACTATCTCATCTTTGACAAACCTGACAAAAACAAGCAATGGGGAAAGGATTCCCTATTTAATAAATGGTGCTGGGAAAACTGGCTAGCCATATGTAGAAAGCTGAAATTAGATCCCTTCCTTCCACCTTATACAAAAATTAATTCAAGATGGATTAAAGACTTACGTGTTAGACCTAAAACCATAAAAACCCTAGAAGAAAACCTAGGCAATACCATTCAGGCCATAGGCGTGGGCAAGGACTTCATGTCTAAAACATCAAAAGCAATGGCAACAAAAGCCAAAATTGACAAATGGGATCTAATTAAACTAAAGAGCTTCTGCAAAGCAAAAGAAACTACCATCAGAGTGAACAGGCAACCTACAGAATGGGAGAAAATTTTTGCAACCTACTCATCTGACAAAGGGTTAATATCCAGAATCTACAATGAACTCAAACAAATTTACAAGAAAAAAACAAACAACCCCATCAAAAAATGGGTGAAGGATATGAACAGACACTTCTCAAAAGAAGACATTTATGCAGCCAAAAGACACATGCAAAAATGCTCATCATCACTGGCCATCAGAGAAATGCAAATCAAAACCACAATGAGATGCCATCTCACACCAGTTAGAATGGCGATCATTAAAAAGTCAGGAAACAACAGGTGCTGGAGAGGATATGGAGAAATAGGAACACTTTTACACAGTTGGTGGGACTGTAAACTAGTTCAACCATTGTGGAAATCAGTGTGGTGATTCCTCAGGGATCTAGAACTAGAAATACCATTTGACCCAGCCATCCCATTACCGGGTATATACCCAAAGGATTATAAATCATGCTGCTATAAAGACACATGCACATGTATGTTTATAGAGGCACTATTCACAATAGCAAAGACTTGGAACCAAACCAAATGTCCAACAACGATAGACTGGATTAAGAAAATGTGGCACATATACACCATGGAATACTATGCAGCCATAAAAAACGATGAGTTCATGTCCTTTGTAGGGACATGGATGAAGCTGGAAACCATCATTCTCAGCAAAGTATCACAAGGACAAAAAACCAAACACCACATGTTCTCACTCATAGGTGGGAGTTGAACAGTGAGAACACATGGACACAGGAAGGGGAATATCACACATCGGGGACTGTTGTGGGGTGGGGAGAGGGAGGAGGGATAGCATTAGGAGATATACCTAATGCTAAAAGACGAGTTAATGGGTGCAGCACACCAACATGGCACATGTATACATATGTAACAAACCTGCACATTGTGCACATGTACCCTAAAACTTAAAGTATAATATAAAATTTTTTTAAAAAAGAAAAAAACCACAAATGACCACTGATCAGTTGTCAAGTTATTGAAACAAAGGAGAAGTGTCATCTGGGGAAGTGACAGGATAGCATACCACTCAAACAGGAAGGGTCTTAAATATGAAAGAGTCAAAGTAGCAGGCAGGATATGTAGAAAATTGAGAATGGACCCCTCCCTTACACCCTTATACAAAAATCAAATCAAGATGGATTAAAGACTTAAATGTCAAACCCAAAACTATAAAAACCCTAGAAGAATATATAGCAATGCTATTCACGATATAGGCATGGACAAAGATTTTATGACAAAAATGTCAAAAGCAGTTTCAAAAAATGCAAAAATTGACAAATGGGATCTAATTAAACTAAATTGCTTCTGCACAGCAAAAGACACTATCATCAGTGTGAACAGACAACCTACAGAATGGGAGAACATTTTTGCAAGCTATCCATCTGACAATTGTCTAATATCCAGAAGCTACAAGCAACTTAAACAAATGTACAAGGAAAAAACAACCCCATTAAAAAGTGGGCAAAGGACATGAACAGACAATTCTCGAAAGAAGACATTTATGCAGCCAACAAACATGAAAAAAAGCTCAACGTCACTGATCATTAGTGAAATGCAAATCAAAACCACAATGAGATACCATCTCACACCAGTCAGAATGGTGATTATTACAAAGTCAAGAAACAACAGATGCTGGCGAGACTGTGGAGAAATAGGAATGATTTTACACTGTTGGTGGGAATGTAAATTAGTTCAACCATTTTGAAAGACGGTGTGGAGATTCCTCAAAGACCTAGAACCAGAAATACCATTTGACCCAGCAATCCCATAACTGGGTATATACAAAGGAAAATAAATCATTATTCTATTACAAAGATACATGCACGCATATGTTCATTGCACTATTTGCAACAGCAAAGACATGGAATCAACCCAAATGCCTATCAATGATAGACTGGATAAGGAAAATGTGGTACATATACACCATTGAATACTGTGCAGCCATAAAAAGGAACAAGATCATGTCCTTTGCTGAAGCCATCATCCTCAGCAAACTAACACAGGAACAGAAAATTAAACACTGCATGTTCTCACTTACAAGTGGGAGCTGAACAATGAGAACAGATGGACACAGGGTGGGGAATAACACACTGAGGCCTGTGGCAAGGTAGTGGGGGGAGGGAGAGCATCAGGAAAAATAGCTAATGAATGCTGGGCTTAATACCTAGGTGATGGGTTGATAGATGCAGCAAACCACCATGGCACACGTTTGCCTATGTAACAAACAGGCCCATCCTGCACATGTATCCCGGAACTTAAAAAAAAAAAGTAGCAGGCAGTGTGAGTGATGTTTGTTGAGCAGACGAAGAATATGCAAAAATCACTATTCATGGAGCTGAAACCAAAAGCTGGGAATTCCCATGAAGTGGTTAGAAGTGAGAGAGCAGAGAGCAGGGTGGTGGCCAGATATGAAAAGTGGATGTAGAGGGGAAAAGAGGGACGTAATTCAAAGACAACCACTCCATTTTAAGACCAGATGACTTGGGAAATACTGTTTTCCATGAGGAAATTGGAAATAATTGGAAGAAGCTGGTGAATTGAAGGTAAAAAAGCCAATCGGCGTGTGAGGGAAGGGTAAGCAATTGTTACACAAGGGATTTCTTCCTAAACACTGCTGGCCTCCTGCCTTACTTCTCACTGCTGTCTGCAGGGCAGACAGTCTTTTCTGCTGGGAGAGTGACAGTCCTTTTTCTTCTTTCCTGATCTGGGCCCATTAAGTTCACAAATAGTAACAGCATGGTCTCTGACTCTCTCCCTGTCAGGCCAGTCATGGCCATAACCCTATGTGATTCTGCAAGGTTTTACTGTGGCACAGTAATGGGAGTGTATCTTCATTGGTACCTGGGCAGACGTGTTATCTGTTCATCCCTATTGGCTTATTCCCCTTATCTCCCATTTGATCTTGAGCAAGGGAAAGGGTGTGGCCAAACCCCACTCATGTCATTTTTACTGTCAAATTTAAAGCAGAGATATTGGGTGTCCAGTAGGCCATCAGAGATAACATGTCTTTATCTGTTTGTGTTTTTCAAAGTTTTACCATTGATGTGTTAGGTGCTGACCTGGTGTTCAGCTCAGGAGACTTCAGATGGTCTAATTGGGGTGCTGTGACAAGGTCTTGTGCTGCTGTTACTCTGCTCATTCCCACCCAGGCTTTCAAAGAGAGGGGAGGCCGAGGCGGGTGTATCGCTTGAGGCTAGGACTTCAAGACCAGCCTGGCCAACATGGCAAAACCCCGTCTATATATAAAATACAAAATTATCTGGGCATGGTGGCAGGTACCTGTAATCCCAACTACTCAGGAGGCTGAGGTGAGAGAATCGCTTGAACCCAGGAGACAGAGGTTGCAGTGAGCCAAGATCATGCCACTGCACTCCTGCCTGAGCAATAGAAAGAGACTGTCTAAAAAAAAAAGAAAGAAAGAATGGGAAGCCTAGAGATATGGGTTTAGATAACTCAAACCCTGTACATTTTCAAATCCCAAAAATTCCAAGAATCTGTTACATTCTAATCTGCATTGTCATAGGCAGTGAACACACAGAGTCACACAGTTGCTGGAGCTTACCAGAGACTCACAAACTGAGTTTGCTTTGGACCAAGAATAAGAAAGTAAATTAAAGTAGAAAGACCTTTTCGGATTTGACACCAAGTAAAAATCATTCCCCACACGGTTATGTCCATCATAGCTGCTGTTGATGAAGTACCTACTGTGAGTCAGGTGCGTGCTAAATACTCGACATTCACATACCCACTTTGTCATCAGTGAACTAGGAGATGGGGGTTATTTTCCCCAGTCTACAGATGGGAAAATTAAGGCTGAGAGCTCAAAGAGGTTGCTCAAGGCCACCCTGGTAGTGAGTGTCAGGCCCATGCTGCCTTACTTCCTTTGTAGTTATTCAGAAGACCCATGGTTTCTGAAATACCTTGAGAGTTTGTGCCACTGCCACCTCTCACTCAGGATTTGCAAGGCTAGGAGAGGACAGGCAGGGTCAACCCAGGGGAAGAAGCCTCCAGGAAAACGGTGATGAATTTCCAAGCCCGATGCTAGTGAAAACGTTTCAGGCCTTCTTGCCTGGCTCTGCTGATGTGTGGTCAGAAGAGGGTGAGCTTTATGTTTTCCAGAGCTCTAAATCATGACAAATGCTGGCACTGCAACGCTGATTGCCTCATTTACTCTTGTCCCGGCAAAAAGATTGAATGCCACACTGCTGACACAGAGGAGGAATTTAGTGTTGGTTGCTGAACAGTGGAGCTGAAATGGACACAAGGGGTCATTTATTCCCACTCTTAATGTGATGAGGAGAGCAGAACTTGATGATGTCCAGCTGACGCACTGCAACCACATTGTCTCTTGCTGCTGTCCTTATTAATGCTATTAACATCGTCAATATCAATAGGTCATTTAATATTCACTAGTAGTTTGAAAAACAAATCATGTGAATTATGATGATGCATTGTATGTCACTCAGTGATTCTAGGTATCTTTCATCCTTCCAATGATTATTTCATTGGATTCTTACTGTAAGGTAAGGATTATCATCCAACCTCTGCCCCCTAACCATGGAGAAAGGGGCTCACAGGACTTGCACCCAGCGAGGCCTTAGGTCAGGCTGGCCTCGGCCCCAGCCGGCCTCCCCACATCTCTCCCTGCTGGCAGCGCTCAGGCATGTACCCCTGGTCCTGGATTGGTATGCCACTTGGCCTCGAGCCCAGGAGGAGCCATCAGTGACTGTGCTGTCCCCAGTCCCATTGAGGAAAGTGATGGGTGGGCCACAGCCTCCACACTCCACAAATCCCATTGTGTCTCACATCCTCAGTCTGCCTCCCTCCAGGTCTTTGCAGGAGGCACCTCCACCCTCAGACCTCTACAACTCCCAGAGGACCCCTATGTCCTCCTTCCTGCATCTCTCCTTCTCTTCCCCTCCCTGCTTCCCTTTCATCCTTGAGCAGATTTGGCACTGAGTTGTCAGCTCCTCATCAGCTGATGAGGGCAGCACTGTTTCCTGCGCTCTGCATACTGTTTAGATGAATGTTTGTGTTCTCAGATGGCCCCTGATATGGCTTGGCTCTGTGTCCCCACCCAAATCTCACCTTGGATTATAATAATCCCTACATGTCAAGGGCAGGACTAGTAGAGGTAATTGGATTATGGGGGCAATTCCCCCATGCTGTTCTCGTGATAGTGAGTCTTACAAGATCTGATGGCTTTATAAGCGTCTGGCATTTCCCCTGCTTGCACTCATTCTCTCTCCTGCCACCCTGTGAAGAGGTGCCTTCTGCCATGATTGTACGTTTCCTGAGGCCTCCCCAGCCATGTGGAGCTGTGAGTCAATTAAACCTCTTTTCTTGATAAATTACCCAGTCTTGGGTATTTCTTCACAGCAGCATGAGAACGGACTAATACAGTCCCTAACTCCCAGAACTGCCCTAAGCTTTGGGCTTCTTTGCAAGCTTCCAGATTCATATATTCCAGCCTAGTCACATCTTTCAGAGGTTGCCCACTCTCCTCGGCTTATGGCCCCCCTTACCCCATCCTCAAGCCCACAGTGGTGAGTGGGGCTGTTTTGTCATGCTTCTAATCTCTCTGATTAGGGAAGTTCTCTGTTTTTAAGGGGGCAAGTGATTAGATTGTGCTCCCTGGGAAAATCACATATAATCTTCTGATATTAAGGTCCAGAACCTGAATTCTATGTGCACAGTGTCTTTTGCCAAGTAAGGTACCATATTCACAGGTGTGACACCAGGGGTGCAGGTCCTGCTTGCCACACCACCTTCACACCCAGGATGGCGTGGACAGCAAGTGCCTGTTGCAGAGTGGAAGGCTTGGAGTAGGGAATGCGGCCGGGCGCTGCTTCAGGTGCTCTGTGCTTGTAAATCTTTTTTTTTTTTTTTTATTATACTTTAGGGTTTTAGGGTACATGTGCACAATGTGCAGGTTTGTTACATATGTATCCATGTGCCATGTTGATTTCCTGCACCCATTAACTCGTCATTTAGCATTAGGTGTATCTCCTAATGCTGTCCCTCCCCCCTCCCCCCACCCCACAGCAGTCCCCGGAGTGTGATGTTCCCCTTCCTGTGTCCATGAGTTCTCATTGTTCAATTCCCACCTATGAGAGAGAACATGCGGTGTTTGGTTTTTTGTCCTTGCGATAGTTTACTGAGAATGATGTTTTCCAGTTTCATCCATGTCCCTACAAAGGACATGAACTCATCATTTTTTATGTGCTTGTAAATCTTGACGTAGGTCATGCAGTCATAGCCAGAGCCTCAGACATGGCTGCTGTTTTTACCCTATTCTATGATGAAGGGACTGAGGCATAGAGAATAACTGACCTGCCAAAATCACAGAGCTGGAGGGACCCAGGCACTCTGGTCTCAGAGCCCATGTTCTCACCTGCTGCACCACCATGAGCTCTGCAGAGAAACACACATGTACCGGGAAGTGCCAGACAGCAGCCTGGCACCCAGGCCTTTAGACACGGGAAGAAGCCGAACTGCAGTGGCGTCTGCCCTGGTCCGACCACCCTATGCGTGGAACCTTGACTTTTCAAACCTTCTCATCCTCTACCTTGCTACTTTAAAAAGCTTCTTTGTTTTCCAGGCTGGGAATGATTTCATGTTTAAGTCACTTTCTGCCCCCTCCTCACACAGATGCCTACCCTAATTCTGAAGTCGTCTACGTTTGGACCAACGGCTCCACCAAGTCGGTGGTGGTGGCAGAAGATGGCTCCAGACTGAACCAGTACCACCTGATGGGGCAGACGGTGGGCACTGAGAACATCAGCACCAGCACAGGTGAGGGCTCGGCACGCACTGTGCTCCCAAGCACACTCAGGACACCACACCCTCGGAGAGCTCGCTGCTCCCAGCACCCCTCTGCAGGGGCCACGTAGGAGGATGCACAGCAGCCAAGCACACCCTGTCCTGGCCAGCTGTGCTCTCCATGGGCCACAGCTGTGTGGGAGCTGGCCAAGGGAGTCCTCCCAGCCCGCCCCTCCCTGCAGCTGCACACAGAGGCACCAGCTGTGGCCGGCAGTTGCTGTGGACCTGATTATATAACACCCCCCTAGGCAGGAAAGGTAGACAGCTTCCTACAAACACCCCCAGTTACCTGCTCCCCCACCTCCTGCTTTAAACAGTGCAGAGATTTTCCTGGAGTTGAAGTTGGGAAAGCACAACCAGGCAGCCTACAGAGGAGAGCTGAAATGTACAAGAAAGAAGCAGACGCTCTCAATGCCAAGTGCCCTGGGCTGGCTTGAGCCCTGCAGGGCCAATATAGCCCGATCCCAGCCTGGCTTCCCCTGACACAAAGTAGGTGAGGAGACCAAAGAAACAGGATGCATTGCATCTCCAGAGCCTGCAAGTTATGTGGCCAGATGTCTCCAGGACAGGAAGGCCCAGCCATAGAGGTCAAGATCACCAGGGGTGCCGTGAGCAAGGGAGGTTTTGAGCTCCAAAGAGCCTCTGCAGCCTTGGAGAAAAGCCTAAAGGGAGGGAGGGGGCCCTGATGGCAGAATGAGCTCTAAGCCCCAGAGAATATTTTCAGGGGAGCTCTCTGTCAGCATAGCTGATTGTCAGCACCCCTACCCTTGCAACTGGCCGAGCACACAGGCCGTTTAGTGCATAGCCTTTTCTGCGTGCACACACACGCAGTCAGCACCTTGTTGACCCACGGGGCTGCGCCCTGGGCATCCCTGGGGGATATGAGAGTCTGGGAGGATGGGTTCACCATTTGGTTACCATGCTAAAGGGAAAGTCAGAGGGAACCGGCCGGTTTTATGCAAGCCAGCGGAAGGTAGTGTAGCAGGAGTTTGGTGTAAGCAATTGCGATGCTGAGGGAGGATGCTCCAGTTTGGAGCTATTTCATGTAGTTCTTTAAATATTAATAACTGGGATTTCTACTCCTATTTGCATTTTACAATCTTTTAAAACGAACACTACCGAATTTTCCTACTCTCAACTCAAAAATAAAACAAAATGAAAAGAACTACCGCCAAAAGAATTAGAAGTAAGAGAGTAATTTCAAGCCCTACTGTAAAACAGAATGCCATTTCACTTCTTCAAGTGCTAAGGAGACAAAGACTTGGATCACCAGTAGAGATCCAGTCCTTGCTACCAACATACCCTCTGTCTCTTCTTTGCCCATTTCTCGGCTCTGCTCCCTCACCTGCTGCGGACTGTGGGGAAAGTGCACTTTTGCACTACGGGCTTGTCCGGGCACTGCTGAGATTGTTGGCTTCTCTTGTGTTAGAGGGCAGATTTTTGCCACATGTGATTGCTATGGTTCCTTCGTCTCCGACATATGCCATGTTTTGAGTTGGCACTCAGTGAAGCATCCACAGTGGGCCTTGCTGAGCTGTGGGCTTCCATCCCAACAGTAAGCACTGCAACTGTGCTGTCAGACTCTAACGTCCCAACATGCAGTCCCTGCAGCAGCAGACCACTACTCTGACAGACAGACCGGGGCTGCACTGATGGAGCCCCCAAAGCCTATTCTCCCCACGTTCACAGTGCATCCCAGCTCTCCAGCCACACCATCCACTCCTCGCAATTCAGCCAAAGTTCTTTGAATTGCTCTTCCTCCACCCCTCAAAGAACACTTCCCATCTCCCCAAGGTGAGGCAAACCCAAGTAGCAAGAAGACAGGCCCAGAAGGCCTCACACTCCCTGACCACAGCCCCCGACCTCAGCTCCTTACCAGTCCACCATGAGGACAGCATCATTCTCAGCAATGAATGGGAGGTCTCCTCGTGCCTCCCACACAGCCAGGCAAATCCAGAGAAGGCACTGGGGCATCGCCAAGGAAAAGCCCCCGATTTCAGAGAACAGGCGACACCTCGCTGGTACGTGGCAGAAGGGATGAGCTGCCAGGACCCAGGGCCTCCTGAGCTGCTTCATCTCACCCTGCACCTGCGACACAGCCAGCACAGGGCCTGCTGCTGGTGGGAGTGGTCGTCTCACCTCCCTGGAGCCTCTAGGCTGGAAACAGGAGGGACTCTGTCCACCCTCTGCAGGGCTCTGTGAAATCCTGAGTTACATCTGGGGAGGCTAAATCCTGAAATCCTAATTGCAGAAGCAGGCAAGGGAGTTGGGGGAGAGAGGCACAGATTGTGACCGGAGATTAGTAAAACACACAAATCTGATTTTCCCCAGGAAGAGCATCCGTCATCAAAGGCTCTTCAGAGACCGGGGTCATAAGCCTTACTTATAAAATGACTGATGAGAAATTTATGCATCCTCCTATGTTCTCTCCTTCTCCCAGATCATACAAATGAATGTTTGTCCAACCCAACAGGGGAGTGGAAGGGAGGCTCCTGGTGAACTCCTTGGATGCAGCAAGCAGAAACTCTAGGGGACTGATGTGCAGTCATTTGCTTATTTGCAGGCGAATACACAATCATGACAGCTCACTTCCACCTGAAAAGGAAGATTGGCTACTTTGTCATCCAGACCTACCTTCCCTGCATAATGACCGTGATCTTATCACAGGTGTCCTTTTGGCTGAACCGGGAATCAGTCCCAGCCAGGACAGTTTTTGGTGAGTGTCCCCAAGCCAGGCCTGGACACTGGTGTTTTGAGACTGACGCTAACCACCCCGAAGCAACAGCAACAACCTCCACGAAACTTCTAGTGCTGCCTCTTTGTTGTGTGACCTGGAAAACAAATTGACCAATTAATTAAGAATTTAATGTTAAGGATTAGGGTTTAGGATTTCTCTCCAAAGAAGGGTTTAAGGAATATCACATGGTCTATTTGATAGTTATTTCCTTGTTGAAAAGCCTTTTTGTGTGGTTCGACATTGCCAGCATGTATCTGTTTTATGTGAGATTTTGCTATGCAGGTTGAGCATTCCTTATCCCAAATGCTTGGGACCAGAAGTGTTTTGGATATCAGATTTTTTTTTTTTAATTTTGGAAGAATTGCATGATACCAGTTGAGCATCCCTAATCTGAAACTCCGAAATGAGCTCCACGGAGCATTTTCTTTGAGCATTACGTCAGTGCCCAAAAAGTTTTGGATTTTGTAGCATTTCAGGTTTCGGATTTTTAAAATAGGGATACTCAGTCTGTAGAATTTTTGGTTCTCACCAAGTATGACTTTGTAAGTTATCAGGCAGTTTTCTTTGAAATGTGCTTGCCACTTTAAAATTAACCACCAAATAATAATCAATGAGATACAATAGTAATAAATTAAATATATATACCTGATAAGAATCTAGAGCAGCATCATTTTACATCCCTAAGACATAAACTAAATTGGGAGAGCTCTAACTCAGGAGGTACCTCGGCCCAGCAGGCACAGTTGAGCGTCTGAGTCTTAATTACCTCGAAGCTCAGCTTCCTCAGATTCAGGAAGATACTAAAGGCCGTTTTGCCAGTCAGTTGTGATCTTGGATGCTCACATCTTTGTAAACTGTAAAGTACGATTCATGAATCAGCATTTGCTATTGCAGTTTCCTTTCCAAAGCAGGAAAATGTTAGCGTGCATTTTATCTTAATGCTCCCCCAGGGTGTAGGCTGGCCAAGAGCTCAGGGAGTTCAGGAGTGAGTGGCACAGGGGTGCTCCCGTCTGATCATCACTCTGCCTCCAGCCAAGAGTCCAGCTTCACTTACCAAGCCTGAGCGAGCGTCAGGATTGTTTCAGGAAGGTGTGGAGGTTGGCTGGTGACCAGGCAATGCTCCCCAAGTTAATGTGCCTGATGAACTCTTTAGGGGAAATTTAGTTGGTAGGCAGAAAAAAAGCTGGGAGGGTATTGCCTGTTATTGTCGGGTTTTTTGGCGGGGAGTGGAGGGAGATTCCCAATGAACGTTAAGATATTAAAGGCCCAAGAAGAAAACTCAAGAGGCTTAGTTTATGATCATGCACAGAACACTTCCCCCTCAACACAGTGATTAACTGGATTTCTAAAAAAAAATCAAAGATCTCTATTGATTCCTTTGGAAGTGTTGATTTCATGCAGGGAATGACGTTCACTGAGTACTTGTAGAGCTGTGAAGGATGGCAATGAATGAAGCCCCAGCCATACTACATGTCCTTGGTGCTGTGCTGGTCTCCTGGGACTGCCATAACCGAACCCACACATTGGGGACTTAAACAGCAGAAATGTATCATCTCACACTTCTGGAGGCTGGAAGGCTGGGATCAGGGTGTTGGCAGGGCTGGCTCCTCCTGAGGCCTGCAAGGGAAGGATCTGTTCCTGGCCTGTCTCCTGGCCTCGGGTAGCTCTTTAGCTCATGGCAGCATCACTCCAGCCCTCACACAGCATGCTCCCTGCGTGCATGTCTGTCTCCAAGGTTCCCCATTTTATAAGGGCATCAGTCATAGCAGATGAGGGCCAATCCCAGTGACCTCATTTTAACTTAATTACTTCTTTAAATACTGTATTTCCAAATAAGGCCGTAATCTAGAGTACTGGAGGTTAGGACTTCAACATATGAATTTTGTAGGCCCACAGTTTGACCAATAGCAGGTGTGTTACACCCCCATCGCCCACACAGGTGCATGCTTATGCAGAAGGCGGGGCTAGCAGGTGGAAGCTATGTGAACTGCAAGAGTCCAGCAGGCCTGGCTCCCAGTGTGGTTAGTCTCGTCTCCTTGCTGGTGAGCTTGGGCACCTTACTAAATACTTTTAAATCTTCAGGCTCCCCCCCCTGCCAAACAGGGATACTGACACCCATCCAGAATGCAGCTTAGACTAGAGTCTGACACTCAGTGGACCCAGTCGCTGGTGCATAATCTGCCAGTCCTGAGGAATGTCCCCTTCCAGGGATCCAGCCTGGCTGTGTGGTCACTGCAAAGTTTTCCTAGTGGCCACAGGCACCATGCATAGCAGGCTCCAGGGGATACTGTTCCCTCTTTGAGGGAGTGACATGCCCAGACCCAGATTCAGATATGGCGCTTCTGTTGCTCTCTGGCTCTTACAAGTCTGCAGTTGGGGGAAAGTCTGTCTCACTTGTTTGCAGGGAGCCCTCTACTTCCAGGTGCATAGTAAATCACTGGGAGGCACCTACTGCCTGTGGTGTGAAATGTGACTGTCATTCTGCTTTGGATCTTGCCTTAGTGCTGCAGGAACGCATCACTCACTCTACACGTCTTTGTTGAGCACTGGCTGTTTGCCTGGCTTTGTTCATGGCAGTGGGAGCCAAAATCAGAGCTGAATCCCTGCCCTCCTCAGTTCACATTCTAAAGGGAAGGGACAATCAAGACACAGAACATCAGCAATCGTCTATCTAAGTGCTGTGAATGTGCTAGATGTTAGCAAAACAGTAGAGGAAGGCGCAGGCTGGGATTAAAATCACCAGTCCCTTGGGAGGCTGAGGGGGGTGGATCGCATGAGGCCAGGAATTCGAGATCAGCCTGGCCAACATGGCGAAACCCCTTCTCTACTAAAAATACAAAAATTAGCCGAGTGTGGTGATGCCTGCCTGTAATCCCAGCTACTCAGGCAGCTGAGGCACAAGAATCACTTGAACCGGGGAAGCAGAGCTTGCAGTGAGCCGAGATCATACCACTGCACTCTAGCCTGGGCGACAGAGCAAGACTGTCTCAAAAAAATAAAAATAAAAATCACTAGTCCCCTTTGTGTGTATCATTTTGGGCTTGTTGTACTGGGGTCCTGGGTGCCAGCATTGACCCGTTTCCATTTTTCACTCTGCCCCGCCTGACCCCCGCAGGGGTCACCACCGTGCTGACCATGACGACCCTCAGCATCAGCGCCAGGAACTCTCTGCCCAAAGTGGCCTACGCCACCGCCATGGACTGGTTCATAGCCGTGTGCTATGCCTTCGTCTTCTCAGCACTGATAGAGTTTGCCACAGTCAATTACTTTACCAAGAGAGGCTGGGCCTGGGATGGCAAAAAAGCCTTGGAAGCAGCCAAGATCAAGGTACTGACTGTTTCTCCTCCCTTCTTCCAGGTCCCCTTGACAGAGAAAGTGTGCCTGATTCTATCCAAACATGAGACAAGGTGCTGTTCCTTCCTACCCGCCAGCCCCCAAATGCTCCTTTCCTTATATTCAAGGCCCTTATCAAGTCTTACTGACAACAGGTCCAATTTCACTCCAGCAAGAGGTGATGGAATGTGAATGGCTTGGGCCTATTTATATTCAAGCCTATTATTTTGGCAGAAGTAACTCCTGCATCTTGAGGGACGACTTGTCTGGTTTTAGTTGTGGAATCTGTTCTTCCACTCGTTTTATCCCATTTCACCATGAGGGTGTCCTCTTCAGGTGACCTTCAGGTCGAGAAGGGGGCACCAATGTAATGGAAGGAGTTTCTCAGCAAAGCACACCCAAGCCCCACTGAGTACATGATTTAAACCCCTTACACCAGGCACATAAATTGTTGTGAAAGCATTACTCTGTTCAAAGCAAAGAACCGTCAAGTATTTAAAGGTGATTTATGCCCAAATCTTAAGAACATTTGAAGAAAACATGTTATTCCAAGCTGCACTGTTTCCTTGGGGAGATAAGAATAACATTCATGGACAGTACATAAAGCAGCATGTGGTGAACTGCTAATTTCACCACACAGAAAACAAACACACAGATCTCTGTACGGAGAGAACAGGAGGTCAGAGCCATCAGGGCGACCTGAAAGTAAAACTTAATCTGTCCTTTGGAAAATCAGCATGAAGGGAGTCCTGGAAGGCATTAGAGAGGCCTCGAAGTGTAAGTCCGACCTCCCAGCCAGGGGCCACAAGCCAGTTACAGCAGAGCAGGAGGCCCTGGTTCCACTGGGAGACCTGCTTCCATCCCATCCACAGCCCTGTGCTTGCTCTGAGGGTTTGACTCTGCTGTCAGGAGTTCTGGCCTGACCTCGCCCATTGGGCCTTCACCATTTCCAAGTGCCAGGAGCCCCTCCCCCACTGTAGTTTCAGCATAGAAGCCCCACTTCCAAGCCTAGCTCTCGGGTTGGAGGAAGGCCTGGCAGGACCCTTTCTGGGTGCTCTCATGAAGGGAGGAAAGGGGAAACTGGAGGAAGGGCCTCGGGCATGGGTATGCTTTGAGGGCCGAGAGGAGGGACAGGAGTGATCTGACTGCACTGGGTGCTAGGGACTGGGGGGCTGGGAGCAGGCTGTTCTCAGACGATAGAGGTTCTTGGTCAACACGTTTGAACTTGTTCCTGCAGACCAGGGGTCCAGAGAAGGTGCTGTGCAGGGAGGAACGAGAATGGAGTCTGGGGAGACGGGGCTTCCCAACACCCTGCACTGTGTTGCTGGAAGGTGCTTGCTTGTCACCTGCCTGGGACATAGACGGTGCATGATGGATAGTGGGCTGGAGCCCGGTCTGAGGTCAGGGAAGAGCCGGAAGTCCCCAGCAGTCACTGAGGTTTTCAGGCTCATGCGTGTGAGTCTAGGAGGAACTTGAGCCCCCGGGTGAATGGAGAGAGCACACCTGTGGCTGGGTGTTCTTGTTGGGTGTCGCCAACACTGTCAATCATCATGTCCGCTCTGCCTCTTGTGGCGGCTGATCCAATCGCCATAGATCTGAATTCTGAATGGAGAGGATGAAAGTGACCTGCATTGTCTAATCCGAGGAGAGCAAGGGTTTTCTAGAATAAGCAGCGTGCCTTGGGCTGGCTTGTGGAATGTTAAGACAAGTTCCCGGGAAGGCAATGGCACTGGGGGTTCCACCCCTGCTGCCAGGAAGGCTCTGCATGCTGGAAGTCACGGTGCATCTGCAGGTATCCAGGCTGCACACCCCGCGGTCAGACACCGGCCATGAGTGTGAATACCACAGCCTAGTGTCAGCCTACTCGAGTGAACTGTTCCATGGAAGTAGAGAGGACTTTAAAAAAAATAGACTGTGTTCACCATTGTTCCAAGTTGGGATCTCCAGAAGCAAACATTGGGTCAGAGTTTGGGGTGTAGGGCAGTTTTTAGGAGTGAACGTTTGGGAAAGGAAACAGGAGGCAGTGAGATTGAGAGAGGAAGAAATCGAACCATGATACTGGCCCAGCAAAGCCCAGGCTAACCCGCTGGGGAGTGTGAGCAGATGCCCAGTGGAGTTGCCCTGTGTCAGGGATGTGGCCAGGCCTTTAGATCCTGCCTTGCTGCCCACCAGATGTGTCTGATTTCCCCAGGAAAGGCCTGACTCTGGCCAGACAGCCCTCTGCAACTCAGGCTGCCAGAAGAGCGGACACCTGGCCACACTGCCTGCAGCTGGGGAGCATGTCCTTCTGGCAAGGAGGATTCCAGGGCGCGTGTAAATCTCCACCACCAGCGCCGTGACTATGCGGGGTCCCAGGCGGGTGCTCCCTGCCACCCGCCCCCACTCCCACTGCACATTCCTTCCCAGTAAAAACGCGTACCCTCAGGACAGAGCAGTATCTTCTAAAGGGCTTGCCCTTCACTTGGTTCCACCCAGAGATAGAACCATTCTAAGCAGTAACTCACATGTATGGGTTTCTTCTGGCGGATCTGCATAGCTCTCAGTGATGGTGGGGAAGGCGGGGATGGCAAAACTGCCATCAAATTTCCAAGGTGTGGCCCGCCTCCCTCAAGCTGCCACATGGTTTTCCCAGGGGGTCCTCATGCCCCTGCCCCTGGCCTGGTTTTGGTTCACCTGTTTCACCTGTTTCCCCTGACTCCTGCTCCACGCTTGGCCTTTCTGCTTTTTATCTTTTCTTTATTCTTAATGGTTGACTTATTTTCTTTACTCTCTTGTGTTTTTCAAGTTTTAGTTAATGAGACTATATTACTTTAGTAGTGGAACACAGGTTGTCTAACATTTTACTGTGCACATTTTTAAACATACAGCAGTGTTTAAGGAGGTTTACAGTGAAAACCTGTCTGCTGTTAACATTTACTTATGCCTGTGTCCTCACCACCTGTCACCTCTCCATCTGTCCATCAATACACCCATCCTCAATTTATCTCTTTTTTTGCTACATTTCAAAATAAATTTCAGATGGCAATGCATTTCCCACTCCATATGTCAGCATGCATGTCATTATAACTAGAGTCCAATACTAGCTTACCGTTTTATTCCTTTGAAGCAAAATTTTTAGTGTCAAATGCACAAATACTAATGGCACCTTTGCTGAGTGTGGACAAATATGCACATTGTGTGTAACTCAAATCCCTGCCACAGTAGAGGACATCACCAGCCTCCAGAAAGCTCACCATGTCTCTTCCCAGGCAGTGCTTGACTCCAGCTTTCCAAACATATCCACTATCTTTATTTCTTCCACCATAATGTAACTCACCTGTTTAGAATTTCGTATCCAAAAAAAAAATCTTCACAAAAATGTATACAAGAATGTTCATAGCTGCTTAATCCGTAAGAGTTAAGATTAGAAACAGTCCAGGTGTCCATCGATAGGTGAGTAAACAAACGGTGGCACATTCATGCAAAGGTACATCACTCAGCCATAAAAAGGACGGTACGACTGATATACACAGCAATATGGGCAATTCTCAAAAGCCTTGTGCTGGGTGGAAGATGCCTTCCCAAAAGAGTGCATTCTGTACCATGATGTTTAATCGCATCCTTTCCTCCTTCCCAGCAGGCCACATCTTAGGGCTTCCCTTATATCCACACACCGTATTCCTTCCCGCTGGTGCACTTGAAGGTAAAGAAGCGATGGGTGCCTTGCAGGGGGAAAGTCCTAATTCTGTTTATGCCAAGATCTTGAGAAATGCCAGACTTTACTTTTTTTTCTTTTATTTTAGGTTCAGAGGCACATGTGCAGGTTTGTTGTATAGGTAACTCATGTCACGGGAGTTTGTTATACAGATCATTTTGTCACCCAGGTACTAAGCCTAGTACCTAATAGTTATTTTTCTGCTCCTCTTCCTCCTCCCACCTTCCACCCCAATGTCTGTTGTTCCCCTCTTTGTGTTCATGAGTTCTCATCATTCAGCTTCCACTTGTAAGTGAGAACATGTGGTATTTGGTTTTCTGTTCCTGTGTTAGTTTACTAAATACAATGGCCTCAGCTCCATCCATGTTCCTGCAAAAGACAGGATCTCATTCTTTTCATCATCTTTTTTATGGCTGCACCATTCCGTGGTGTATATGTACCACACTTTCTTTATCCAATCTGTCATTGATGGGCATTTAGGTTGATTCCATGTCTTTGCTATTGTGAATAGTGTTGCAGTGAACATTCTCATGCATGTGTCTTTATGGTAGAATGATCTGTATTCCTCTGGGAATATATCCAGTTATGGGATTGCCAGACTTTAATAGCAATCATAGCTCTCATGTGTGCCCTGTCTGCAGGCTACCTGGAGACATCAGTGGAGGAAGGCCCTCTCCCAGGCTAAACAGGTGTTTCTCTCTTTTGAGAGGTAGACCTTTAGAACTCCAAGGTGAGCTGACCATTGCCTGCAAATGGTGTGTCCTTACATTCCTATCATATTTTGCAGAAAAAGCGTGAAGTCATACTAAATAAGTCAACAAATGCTTTTACAACTGGGAAGATGTCTCACCCCCCAAACATTCCGAAGGAACAGACCCCAGCAGGGACGTCAAATACAACCTCAGTCTCAGTAAAACCCTCTGAAGAGAAGACTTCTGAAAGCAAAAAGACTTACAACAGTATCAGCAAAATTGACAAAATGTCCCGAATCGTATTCCCAGTCTTGTTCGGCACTTTCAACTTAGTTTACTGGGCAACGTATTTGAATAGGGAGCCGGTGATAAAAGGAGCCGCCTCTCCAAAATAACTGGCCACACTCCCAAACTCCAAGACAGCCATACTTCCAGCGAAATGGTACCAAGGAGAGGTCTTGCTCACAGGGACTCTCCATATGTGAGCACTGTCTTTCAGGAAATTTTTGCATGTTTAATAATATGTACAAATAATATTGCCTTGATGTTTCTATATGTAACTTCAGATGTTTCCAAGATGTCCCATTGATAAATCAAGCAAACAACTTTCTAGAAAAACAGGATACGATGACTGACACTCAGATGCCCAGTATCATACGTTGATAGTTTACAAACAAGATACGTATATTTTTAACTGCTTCAAGTGTTACCTAACAATGCTTTTTATACTTCAAATGTCATTTCATACAAATTTTCCCAGCGAATAAATATTTTAGGAAATTCTCCATGATTATTACTTGACCAACTATATTGTGAGAAACAGATCATAAAGAGCACGTTTTTCATTATGAGGAAACTTGGACATTTATGTACAAAATGAATTGCCTTTGATAATTCTTACTGTTCTGAAATTAGGAAAGTACTGCATGATCTTACACGAAGAAATAGAATAGGCAAACATTTATGCAGGCAGATTAATAACAGAAATACATCATATGTTAGACACACAAATAAAATATTTCCCTGAGGAAAAAAATTAACTGCTTAAATTTTTTGGGAGGAAAAAGAAACATTTCTTACCCCACCCCACACCACCCACTACCTGAACAATAGCCAAGAAAGGAAAGGAGATGTTAAAACAAACAATGTTTTGATGACATTCTCAGCAATTGGCCCATGTGATTGCTGTCTCTGAAACACCGACCACCTCTCCCTGCAGCCAGCGTGTAGTGCTTCAGTGGTGAGAAATTGTAATTGAGTTATTTTCCATTTATTTCCTTGTATGTATTTCATGACTGGACTTACTGCTCTGTCAGCTTTTGTATATGAATCTTAAATGTTCATTAAAAAATAAAAAATGAACTGATCTTGTGGACATATAGGATTCTTTTTTAAAAATTTCATGTTTTGGTGGACTCATTTCCTGAAAGTGGCATAAATGGAACCCATCATGAAATTGCTTGGGAACGAAGCAAAACAAAAGAAAACCTTTACTTGGTGGCTTGTCTCTGGTCCAACCTAATTCCACAGAGTAGCACCTGGAGAGAAAACTTACTTATACCACAGTGAGGGTAGACAGCTAAAAGCAGGTATAGCCCATCACAAATTTCTCAGTGGTGTAGTGCTGCTTGGGCCTCTACTTGATAGAGTCTTCTCTGAGTGTGTTTCAAGGTGGGTGTTTGTTGTGGGCATGGTGACTACCTGGTTCTTTACATATGGGAAGATTTCATTTCCCTCCCCCCAACCCCACTTTTTTTTTGAGACAGGGTCTTGCTCTGTTGCCCAGACTGGTGTGCAGTGGCTCAATAATGGCTCACTGCAGCCTCAACCTCATAGGCTAAAGCAATTCTCCCACCTCAGCCCCCTAAGTAGCTGGGACTACAGGCATGCACCACCATGCCTGGCTAATTTTCAAATTTTTCGTAGAGACAGGGGTCTCACTATATTGCCCAGGCTAGTTCTAAACTCCTGCATTGCCCCTTCATTAACTGGTTTTAGGATTTCACAAATGGAAGGGTAAAGACCAGCAGAAAAGGTGCTCTTCAGTGCTCACATGAGGAAGCATTTCCCTGTTATAAATGATGATGATATTTGTATAATGAGAGTGTTTTCTTTTATACCACAGCAAAAATTCCAACCCCCCCCCAAAAAAAAAATACAAACTTAAGGCTCAATGGAAGATCCTGTTTTCATATACTATATAGTTACATTCCTCTCCTATAGTCTGTAGAGTTTAGCTTTGTGCTGTGGTTTGGAGAAAAATATACTGTAAATTATGTCCAAATGGCTACATGCATAAACACTCTCTTTAAACATCTCAATCCATCGATAGGAGAGTAAGCAACAGGTGTCCTCACCACCTGTCACCTCTCCCTCTATCTGTCCATCAATACACCCATCCTCAATCTATCTTTTTTTTTGCCACATTTCAAAATAAATTTCAGATGGCAATGCATTTCCCACTCCATATGTCAGCATGCATGTCATTATAACTAGAGTCCAATAGTAGCTTACCGTTTTATTCCTTTGAAGCAAAATTTTTAGTGCGAAATGCACAAGTATTAATGGTACCTTTGCTGAGTGTGGACAAATATGTACATTGTGTGTAACTCAAATCCCTGCCACAGTAGAAAACGATGTCTTCCATATCAGGTGTCAGTAGCTTTCTTGACAAGTTCTAGCCTTCATTTCAGAAAACCTCCAATGAGCTCCAGTTTGAAGATATGCCTACCACATTTACAAGCTGCTGAACCTTAATTCTGATGAATATTTAGTGAAAAAGGTCACATTAGCTCTCTACTTTCTGATTTTGTATTGTAGATATTTCAGCGTTTGTTATTTTTAATGAGAACATAATAAGAATCACCTCGGGGATAATGATAATAACGCAAGAAATAAAAAGTTCTGAAAATAACTATAAATTACAGTACCCTACTTTTAGAGCAAGGATATTTAAATGTATCTCTTTTGACATCACCACAAATAGAGAGAATATTCTAATATGTTGTTAATCAGTATTACTTCTGTACTTTCTCTGGAATCTAGAGACCTATCCAGGAAAAGCCTTGACTAATGTTGGCCTAAAAGTATGTGTCTGTATACAATAATTGGGTTCAAATGCCTCTGGAGTAACTATCAAACTTAAAATAGCACAGCAAACATCCTCTGTTGAAGATTGACAAGGAGGTTGTAAATCTTCTGACCTACTTGTCATGCTCATGTCTTAGAAATAATGCTTTTTGTCTCTCATGGGACTGTTAACCGAAAATAAATCTCGAGACCCCAAAATCACTAAAGCAAGGGAAAAGTGAAACTGGGAACTATCTCAGGCAAACCTGCCTCCCATTTTATTCCTAAATAAGATAGCTACAAAGATAAGAAGCTACATACCTCCCTCACAATTTGCCCACAAGGAAGTTCCTTGTGGACAAAGGACAGGCAAAACTCAAAATCATCCCTCTGCTCACGTGAGACAAATGCATATCTGATTGCTTCCTTTGCTTTACTGTTTCACTAAACCAGCCTGTCTACCTATGACCTGGAAGCCCTCTCCCCGCTTCGAGTTGTCCCACCTTTCCGGACCAAACCAGTGAGCATCTTACATATATTGATTGATGTCTCCTGTTTCCCAAACATGTATAAAACCAAGCTGTGCCCCAACCACCTTGGGCACATGTTGTCAGAACCTCCTGAGGCTGTGTCATGGGTGCATCCATAAACTTGGCAAAATAAACTTCCTAAATTGATGAAGACCTGCCTCAGTCAGACACTCTTGGTTTACAGGACAAATTATGAGAAGCAGGTGCACTAAATGAGTAACCTCTATTTTATAAACAGGGATACTGCAGCCCAAAGAGGTTAATCTATTGGCTCAGAATCGTATCAAAAGTTAGGAGGACATGCAGGCCTAGATCTTAGTCCTCATAATTTCTAACCCAAGGGCTCACAATACCATGTGAATGCTTCCAGATGGAAGTTGATTTAGAACAAAAATGTAACCTAAAATGGAAAATCTTGCTTCAAGCCCTGGTTGAGTGATTATCTATAAACAATGCCCTAGAGAAACTTTTTTTTTTTTGCACTGAAAACACGATCTTTAAGTTTGCCCCTTCTTATATAAAGAAGGGTGTGCTTCTGTGATCTTCAAAACCTGTCTTAATGTAATGGACCTCTGTTAGGGTAGCACTCCCCCCAACTACCCTTCAAGGAGAGAGAGAGAGAGAGAGAAGCACTGATTGACTAGAGCCAAGGATCTTGATGTGATTGCTCCTCCCAGAGCTCCCACCTGAATGATGATGTGACTGCCTTGGGAGCGATCTGCCTCGAGGGAAAGCATAACTGACTGTGACACTGAGTCTTCAATCAACATCATACTTCATTGTAAGACCTAACTTCAAATCAAAAAGAACCCTTTCTTTGGAAAATTGGAAATTTCACAGTTTACTCAGTGAAAACAGTATTTTAAATATTTAAAAATTAGTCTTAATGTCTTTTTACCATATACTAGCACATCTGGGACAATCAGTGCCCTGAGCAAACATGTTGAGCATTTGAATATGAATTACTCTGATCACTGAAATTACTTACCAGGTTTGCAGTGATATAAGGTAATGATTTTGAAGTCTGCAAAAAGGTTCATTTCATCAAAGATTTACATGATTATCTGTTTTTCGCTGTCATTTTCAATAGACTATCTCTAATCTAAATTCAAATGCTCTGTAGCCTGTTTTGAAATGAGTATGGGTTCTTTATGGAAACTTGTGATTTGAAAAATATTTACTGTTCATAATTTCCCTAATATAAAAGTCTGAAGAGATATTTAAGGAAAAAAAGTCTGAAGAAATGTTTACTTAGCTTTTCTGAGTTCAGATTGAAAATCAGATAAACCAAGGATCAGGCACTCTATTTTGCAATGTAAGACCTCAGAAGGAAAAATTTGAAGTGAGCTCTAATTGATCCAATATACTCATTTAAGTCCAATTTATTCTACATTCTTCATGATGCTATCATTGTCTCCCTACCAGCCAGCACTATTCCAGGCCTGTAGCAGGAGCTAGATGAATGTGAACTGACTGAAGAAATGAATCCTGATAAGTGGGTGGACTGCATTTGATGAAACTCCTTCAGGTAGGGATTGCAAATTGGTGGTAATATTCTACCCAAAGGAAATCCTTTCTTAAGAATTTATAGAATAAGAATTTGAAAGATTTGTGCATACCTATCCATAGTTGACCTAACAACACTAGGGACATGATCCCACGTGGTGACAATTGTCTGGGCTTGAGTGACAGGCTACTCCTTTAGGTTGAGTGACCATGTAAATTTATCATTCAGACGTGAGACTTGCATAGTGGTGGATTGAGGTCCTCAGTAAATCCTCTCTCCACAAAAAGCAATGAGAACACTGGCAAGATTATATAAAAGCAGGCATTTCAGAACTCTGGAAATAAAACCAAAGGCATACAACAAATTAAAAGTGTTTACTGAAGAAACAGTACTGAACTTCAATAAGAACAGTGAGGTCTATGCCATTTTATTTATTTATTTTTTTTATTTTTTTGCACACAAAACAATAAACATTTTCTAAAAGTACATAAGAACAAAAAGATGCATATCAAACATATTAGGAAGGTTGCACATGGGAAGACGGGGAATAGAAATGGGGGGTGGGAATTAAAGAAAATAAATGAGAGAGGGACTTTGTGTGGATCAATAATAATAACTCAATCCTCTATTTGACAAAGAAGAAGGAGAAGGAAGAGGAAGAAAAAGAAAGTGGGATAAAGGATCAGAAAGGGAGGAAAATAGAAAAAATTAGAATATGACTCCAGGGTAGACCTGTTTTGTTGTCGCTTAGTTCGTTGGTTGGTTTGACAGTTGTATTTTTCATATGTTTCACCATGTTGGCCAGGCTGGTCTCGAGCTCCTAGCCTCAAGTGATCAACCCACCTCAGCCTCCCAGAGTACTGGGACTACAGGCGTGAGCCACCACATCCAGCCCCCACATTGCTTCTGGCCTCTGTGGTAGACCTCCCAGACGGGGCAGCCGGGCAGAGGCGCTCCCCACATCCCAGACGGGGCAGCCAGGCAGAGGTGCTCCTCACTTCCCAGATGGGGTGGCCGGGCAGAGACGCTCCTCACTTCCTAGACGGGATGGCGGCCTGGCAGAGGGGCTCCTCACTTCCCGGACGGGGCAGCCGCGCAGAGGCCCTCCTCACTTCCCAGACGGGGTGGCGGGGCGGCTGGGCAGAGGCGCTCCTCACATCCCAGAAGGGGCAGCAGGGCAGAGGCGCTCCTCACTTCCCAGACGGGGCGGCCGGGCAGAAGCGCTCCTCACTTCCCAGATGGGGCGGCCGCGCAGAGGCGCTCCTCACTTCCCAGATGGGGCGGCCGGGCAGAGGCGCTCCTCACATCCCAGACGGGGCAGCCGGGCAGAGGCGCTCCTCACTTCTTCCCAGACGGGGCGGCCGGGCAAAGATGCTCCTCACTTCCTAGATGGGGTGGCGGCCGGGCAGAGGGGCTCCTCACTTCCCAGACAGGGCGGCCGGGCAGAAGTGCTCCTCACATCCCAGAAGGGGCAGCCGGGCAGAGGTGCTCCTCACTTCTCAGACGGGGCGGCTGCGCAGAGGCGCTCCTCACTTCCCAGGTGAGGCGGCCAGGCAGAGGCGCTCCTCACTTCCCAGAGGGGGCGGCCGGCAGAGGCACTCCTCACATCCCAGAAGGGGCGGCCAGGCAGAGGCGCTCCTCACTTCCCAGATGGGGCGGCCGGGCACAGGCGCTCCTCACATCCCAGACGATGGGCGGCTGGGCAGAGGCGCTCCTCACATCCCAGACGATGGGCGGCCAGGCAGAGATGTTCCTAACTTCCTAGACGGGGTGGCGGCCGGGCAGAGGCGCTCCTCACTTCCCAGACGGGGCGGCCGGGCAGAGGCCCTCCTCACTTCCCAGACGGGGCGGCCGGGCAGAGGCGCTCCTCACATCCCAGAAGGGGCGGCCGGGCAGAGGCGCTCCTCACATCCCAGAAGGGGCGGCCGGGCAGAGGTGCTCCTCACTTCCCAGACGGGGCGGCCGGGCACAGGCACTCCTCACTTCCCAGACGGGGCGGCCGGGCAGAGTCGCTCCTCACATCCCAGATGATGGGCGGCTGGGCAGAGGCGCTCCTCACATCCCAGACGATGGGCGGCCAGGCAGAGATGTTCCTCACATCCTAGACGGGGTGGCGGCTGGGCAGAGGCGCTCCTCACCTCCCAGACGGGGCGGCCGGGCAGAGGAGCTCCTCATAACCCAGACGATGGGCAGCCAGGCAGAGATGCTCCCCACCTCCCAGATGGGGTGGCGGCCAGGCAGAGGCTGCAATCCCAGCACCCTGGGAGGCCAAGGCAGGCAGCTGGGAGGCGGAGGCTGCAGCGAGCCAAGACCACGCCACCACACTCCAGCCCGGGCAACACCGAGCACCGAATGAGCGAGCTTCCGTCTGCAGTCCCAGCACCTCGGGAGGCCGAGGCGGGCAGAGAACTGGAGGTCAGGAGCTGGAGACCAGCCTGGCCGACATGGCGAAACCGCGCCTCCAGCGAAAGGAGAAAAACCAGGGAGGGGTGGTGGCGCGTGGCGGCAATCCCAGGCAGCCCGCAGGCCAGGGCAGGAGAATCACGGGAGCCGGACGCAGGGAGTTTACTCCAGCCTGGGCCACAGAGGGAAGGAGGGAAGCAAGGAAAGAAAGAAGGAAGGGAGGGAGGGAGGGAGGAAGGCAGGAAGGCAGGCAGGAAGGCAGGCGCCATTTTAACTTAGAGATTTGCCTATCTCCCTATCAGCTCCTTGGCATGGTACCATGAAGACCAGAAGCCTTGTTGCCACCAGAGGGGGATGATTTAATTTGGAACTCTACAAAATGCCCCATCCCCAGAGTTTTGCCACTATTTGACCTGACTTGGAGCTCCATGGGAAAGTTTTATTCCCAAAGCATTGTTGATGATAATGATGATCAGCATCACTTGAGGAAGGTGAACACTGAAGCCTTCAAAGCAGTGATGCCAGCTAAGGCAAGAAAGAAACCAGCCAAACATGTAAAAGGAAGATCTGGGGAATCAGATCTAGTTCACAGTGGACTATAAAAATCTCAGACACATTTCTGAGGATCTGAAAGCCTGTGTGTATGTGCAGGGTCGTGTGAACAGTCAAGAAAGAGCAGAGAGAGTCTTAGTTACTTACTCATCCCTGGCTGACCTTGATGTCCTGTGAAAGCAAAGAGTGAAAGACAAGGAAGACTTAATCTGCCTAAACTTTGAAAGCGGGCTCCAAACTACACATAGATCCTCAAGGCAAAGGGTGAAAAACATATTACCATAAAGCATTCAAGAAAATTAAAGACCAATCATTAGCTGCCCTAAGCTATGCTAACATGTGGGTGACCCCTATAAAGCCAGGACTAAAAATGAAAACAGACAGAGACTTCAGTATAGGGAATGCAAACACTAGCATACTGGTCCAGGAAAGTAAACAAACAAAGCCTAACCCCAACAACAACAAAATACAACAACAATAAACAGTGGGAGAAAGGGATGATCAGATTTCAACAGTATTAAAATATATGGCTAGTGTTTCCAGTTTATTAGGAAGTGTGCAAAGAAATTGGGATGTGCAGCTTGTATACAAGAAAAAAAAAACCATCAAAAGATACTGGCCCTCAGGGTGCCCAGAAGGTGGATTTAGTAAATAGACTTTAAATCAGCTGTTTAATAATAATAATAAGAAGAAATAATATAATATATAATAATAAGAAACAATGGTTGAACTTCCCATAATTTATTAAAAACATTAATTTACACTTCCAAGAGGCTCAACCAGGTCTTAGTATAGTCAGCTTAAAGAGATACACACCTGGATACAACGTAATTATTCTGTTGAAAGCCAAAGACAGAGAGAGAATCTTGAAAGCAAGAGAGAAGAGATTCATCATATACAAGGATCCTCAATAAGAATAACAGCTGACTTCTCATAAAAAAACCATGGAGGCCAGAAGGCAGTGGGACAACATATTCAAAGTGCTGAAACAAAGCAGGGAACCCCCCACCATCAACCAAAACTTCTATATTGAGCAAAATTACCCTTCAAAGTGACAAGCTAAATAAAGACATGCCCAGGTAAATAAAAATGGAGAGAATACATCTATAGCAGCCCTACTCTACAAGAAATACC
Source organism: Nomascus leucogenys (assembly GCF_006542625.1). Taxonomy (NCBI): domain Eukaryota; kingdom Metazoa; phylum Chordata; class Mammalia; order Primates; family Hylobatidae; genus Nomascus; species Nomascus leucogenys. Next base: position 75,200,206 of record NC_044386.1, read on the forward strand.
AAAGGAAGTCTTTTAAGGTGTATAGGAATGATACATTGATGTTAACTTGAACTCATACAAGGAAAGGAAGATAACCATAAAGGAAATTACATGGGTAAATATAAAATGTAAATAAATTTTTTACTCTTTTCTTCTTTCAACCAATTTAAAAGACAATTGTATGAAACAATAATTATGAAGGTATAAGCATAATTTGTATAACAATAGTATCACCTTGGAGAAGGACAAGTCATGATATTGGAAGGAAATTTCTATATACTTTTGAAATTAAGTTAGTAGTAATCGGCTCTAAATTGTTTTAAGGTAGGATGCATATTTAATCCCCAGAGCAGCTATAAAGAAAATAAGTAAAAGAAAAGGTGGTGAACAATCCAAAGAAATTAAAATAGTGTACTAGAAAATAACACCAAAGAAAACAAAGAGCAAAACAGCAGCTATAAATTCAACCACATCAATAATTAAATGAAAATGCATTACACAGTCCAATCAAAAGGCAGAGAATGTGAGACTGGATTAATTAAAAAGGACATAACCATATACTTTCAATAAGAGGTATATTCTAGATTCAAAGACACAAATAAGTGGAAAGTAAAAGGATGGAAAATATATACTATGCAGACAGTAACTGAAAGACAGCTAGAATGACTATGCCAATATCAGAAAAAAATACTTTAATACAGATAATATTACTAGAGACAAAGAAGGACATTTTATAATGGTAGAATAGTTAATTTATCTGGAATATATAACAATTAAAAACAGATATGTATCTGTGTACCTAACAACAGAGCCCAAAATATATGAAGCAAAAACTGATGGAATTGAAAGGGGAAATATACAGTACAACAATAGTAGTTGGAAACTTCATTCTCCACTCTTAATAGTTGGTAGGATAACAAGATGGAGAATCAACCAGGATGTAGAAGACAGAACACTATCAACCAACTTGATCTGCTGACATCTAAGGAACACTGCACCCAACAGCAGCAGAATACATATCCTTTTTAAGGCCATTCTCCAGAATAGAGCATTTTTTATGCAATAATACAAGGCTTAATAATTTTATTTTTATATTGATTTTTTTGTGTCAGGGTTGTTCTCTGTCACCCAGGCTGGAGTGCAGTGGCATGATCAGGGCTTACTGCAGCCTTGACCTCCCAGGCTCAAGTGACTACAGGCATGCACCACCACGCCCAGCTGATTTTTTAATTTTTATTTTTGTAGAGACAGGGTCTCACTATATTGCTCAGTCTGGTCTTGAACTCCTGAGCTCAAGTAATCCACCCGCCTCAGCCTCCCAAAGGGCTAGTATTAAAGGCATAAGCCACTGTGCCCAACCAAGTCTTAATAATTTTAAAGAGATTGAGATCATACAAAGTATGTTCTCAAAAAACAATGGAATTAAATTAGGAATCTATTTTTCAAACCAGGACACTTTTAAGAATCATAACAATAATAATTACATCAGAACAACAGGCATAAATTAAAATGCTCTTGAGTAAATTAGAACCTGTGCTCATCCTGCCTTTAGCAAGGAATCCATTATACAGTTCCCCTACAGTTCCCGTCCAATCCATACTTTAGTCATCTCCAGTGTGGAGCCTGCCTCACCCTGTAGGCCTTTGAGTTTGCAATGCCTCTGTTAGACCAATTTGAATTGGGTCATTGTAGGAAACATGCACTTTATTTTCCAATGAATTAGTCTTAAATTCTACCATGCCCCATTCCTATTTTATCTTTCACGTTTGTATTGGTATTAGGCATAGTGTGTGTATATATTTATGGGGTATATGAGATATTTTGATACAGGCATTCAGTGCATAGTAATCATATAAGAGTAAATGGGGCATCCATCACCTCAAGCATTTATCATTCTCAAGTACACATGAAAAATCTACAAAATTAATCACTTGCTGGGTCATATATCAATATTAAAATTATTGGTACATTCATAATATAGACATTATATATATATATATTTTTTTTGAGACCAGGTTATGAAACTGGCTAGTTTTTGTATTTTGTTAGAGACAGGGTTTTACTACATTGCCCAGGTTGGTCTCAAACTCCCTGGCCTCAAGCAATCCACCCACCTCAGCCTCCCAAAGTGCTCGATAACAAGCATAAGCCACCACGCAGGCCAATAATATAGAAATTTTATAAAATAACACTTTGGTCATAAGTAATAATATTGCAAATAAAAGCAACTTTTTAAAAAAGTATCTTCCAACTAGAAATTTAAAATCTCTTCTATTAAATAACAAAAGGATGAAAATAAAGATTTTAAAATGTCATAAAATTTCTAAAAGTCAAATTTAATCTGAAATTATACATAAAAATTTATGATACAAGAAATCATTGCTCAGACTAATGTAGCAAAAGTTTTCCCCTATATTTTCTTTTAATGGTTTTATAGTTTCAGGTCTTATGTTTAAGTCTTTCATCTACTTTGAGTTGATTTTTCTACATAGTGTGAAATAAGAGCCCAGTTTCATTCCTCTACATGTGGCTTCTAGTTTTTCCAACACAATATATTGCAGAGACTGTCCTTTCCTCATTGTGTGTTCTTGATATCTTCATGGAAAATTTATTGACTCTACATGTGTGAGTATATTCCTGGGCTCTCTATCTGTATCCCTATCCATTGGTCTATGTATCTGTTCTTATGTGAGTGCCATACTGCTTAAATTACTGTAGTCTTGCAACGTATTTTGAAATCAGGTAGTATGATGCCTCCAGCTTCATTCTTTTTGTTCAAGATTCCTTTGGTTATGTGGGATCTGTTGTGCTTCCATAAAAATTTTAGAATTTTTTTCTATTTCTATAAAAAAATCACTGGAATTTTGATAGGGATTGCATTGAATCTTTGATGGCCTTGGGTAGTATGGAAACCTAAATAATATTAATTCCTCCAATCCATGGACATGGGACATCTTTCCTTTTATTTGTGTCATTCATAATTTCTTTCATTAATGTTTTATAGATTTCTGTACATAGATCATTCACCTCTTTGATTAAATTTACTCCTAAGTATTTTATTTTATTTTATGATGGTACTGTAAATGGGATTGTTTCGGTAATTATTTTAGGATAGTCTGTTGTTAGTGTATAGATATGCTACTGATTTTTTATGTTGATTTTGTATCCTGTAACTATACTGAATTTATTTATCAGTTCTAACACCTTTTGGTGGAGTCTTTTGGGTTTTCTACATAGAAAATCTTTAATAAAAAAGACAATTTTATTTCTTCTTTTACTTTTTGGATGCCTTTACTTGCTTAATTGCTATGGCTAGAACTTCCAGAATTATACTGAATAAAAGTGATAAGAGTGAGCATCCATGTCTTATTTATGAACTTAGAGGAAAAGCTTTGAACTTTTCACTATTGAGTATGATGTTAGCTATGGGCTTGTCATATATGGCCTTGATTGTATACAGTACAAGAAAATTTAAGGGAATTGCTCTGTGACATTGGTCTGGGCAATAATTTTTTTGATAGGACCACAAAGCACAGGCAATGAAAAGCAAAAATAGACAAATGGGATTGTATCATACTAAAAAGCCTCTGCACAGCAAAGGAAAAACCTAGCAGAGTAAAGATAAAACCCATGGACTGGGAGAAAATATTTGCAAATAAAATATTTTCTTTCTTTCTTTCTTTCTTTCTTTCTTTCTTTCTTTCTTTTTTTTTTTTTTTTTTTTTTTTTTTTTTTTTTTTTTTTTTTTTTTTTTTTTTTTTTTTTGAGACAGAGTCTTGCTCTGTCACCCAGGCTGGAGTGCAGTGGAATAATCTCGGCTTACTGCAACCTCCACCTCCCTGGTTCAAGCAATTCTCCTACTCAGCCTCCCAAGTAGCTGGGGCTATAGGTGCACGCCACCACACCTGGCTAATTTTTATATTTTTAGTAGAGATGGGGGTTTCACCATGTTGGCCAGGCTGCTCTTGAACTCCTGGCTTCAAGTGATTCACCCACCTCAGCCTTCCCAGCATTACAGGCCTCAGCCACCACACCCACCTCAAGTATTTTCTATGGGGGTTAATATTGAAAATATATAAGGAACTCAAACACCTCGATAGCAAGACAACAAATAACCTGATTAAAAAATCAGCGAAGGACTTGAACAGACATTTCTCAAAAGAAGACACACAAATGAGCAACAGATAGATATATGAAAAAACTGCTCAATATCTCTCATTATCAAGGAAATTTAAACTAAAACAACAAGATATCATTTACACCTGTTAGAATGAGTATTATCAAAAAGACAAAAGATAACAAGTGTTGGGATGTGGAGAAAAGGGAACCCTGGTACACTGTGGGTAGGAATGTTACTTAGTATAGCTATTTTGGGAAAAGAGTATGGAAGCTCCTCAGAAAACTAAACATAAAATTACAGTATCATCCAGCAATCTTACTTCTGGGTATATATGCAAAGAAACTGAAATCAGTCTGTCAAAGAGCTCATTGCACTTCCATGTTCACTGCAGCATTATTTCAATAGCCAAAAAATGAATGCAACCTAGTGTCCATTAGTGGATAAATGGATTGAAAAATGTTGTCTATATACATAGTGGAATACTATACAGCCTTTAAAAGAAGGAAATTCTGTCACTTGCAACAACATGAATGAACCTAAAGGACATTATGCTAATTAAAGAAAGCCAGGCGGAGAAAGGCAAATACTGCTTGTTTTCATTTATATATGGAACCTGAAGGAGACAAATTCATAGAAGCTGAGAGTAGAACGGCCGTTACCAGAGGCTAGGGGTGAGGGTAGGGAAAGGGGAGATGTTCATCAAAGGGTGCAAAGTTTCAGACAGGATAAATAAAGTTTTAGTGATCTATTGCACAGCATTGTGTGCTATTATTATTAACCATAGTTAATAATAATGTATTGAGTATTTTAAAACTGCTAAAATAGTTTTTAAATGTTCTTACTACAAAACATGATCAGCAGGTGAGGTAGTAGATAGGCTAATGAGCTTGATTCAACCTTTTTACAATGTGTATACAAATGGAAACATCACATTTTATCCTAAATATATGTCCAGTTATTATTTCTCAATTTTTAAAAAGTGGAATTATAAACTAAAAATAGAATAATACTTGATTTTAAAAGTTTATGAGATACATTTAAAGCATATTAGAAGAATATTCATATTGTTAAGCATATATCAATATAAATAAAAAATATAAGAAAATGAACTAACTTCCCACTCAAAAACTAGAAATAAACCAAAAAAAAGCACAAAGTAAATAAAATAAAGATAAAAGCAGAATTTGATCAAATAGAGAGTATAAAAACAAGAGATGTAATGAATGAATCAAAACTCTGGTGATTAATAAAATGAAATACACAAACCATTTAAGAAAAAATGGGGCATATAAATAAAATAAGAAATGACACAGTAAAAATAAAAGTCCTAACAGATGAATTACCCACCTTTATTCAAAAAAATTAGAACATATACATATTGGAGAATTTCTTGGGGAAATATATTTTACTACTGAAATTGACCCCATTATAGATAGAATGCTTAAGGAGGCCATTTGCTATGGAAAAAATAGAAAATTACCAAGGAACTTCTACTCGCCAACACACACACACACACACACACACACACACACACACACACACAGAGAGAGAGAGAGAAAGAGAGAGAGACAAAGGGCCCAGGTGCCTTTACAGGGAAATTCTACCAAACATATAAAGATCATGCCACTCTGATGCCAAATAAATTTTTCTAAAACATACAAAATGAAGGAAAACTTACAAATTTAGTTTTAGGAGTAGAATGATTCAGTAGAAAGAAATTCAATAATATAATTTACTGTGGAGATGAAATATTTCTCTACATTGATGCTTCCCATTGGGTCTGACAAGTTTCAACACCCATTCTTGATTTTTTTATAAAAACCCTGAAAATAGTAAGGTATGGGCATCTCCTCTGTTTTCTCCTTCTGTCAGTCTGTCTGTCTCCACACGAGACCTTTCCAGGATGCTCTGGAATAGGAAGAGGGTGCCTATTATCTCCTGCCTTTATCATTTTTACAGAAGGCATTAGCCACTGCAGTTAGACACAAGACATTTATTAGGGGCATAAAAATTGGGTATGATGAAGTACATCTATTTCTGCTTGCAGATAATATGATAGTAAAACTGGAAAACACTGGAGAACCAGTGACAAAACTAATACAATATTAAGAGAATTCAGAAAGCAAGCAGGATATAAAAATTATATAAAATAATAGAGATGCTTATATTCATGATTAATAAGCAATCAGAGGACACTGGAAGAGAAAATACCATTTAAAATAGTATCAAAATGATAGATAATATTCTCACAAATGAACGTAATAAGAAGTATGAAACCCTATGAGAAGTGCTTATGAACAAATAGAAAATGTAATCCTTGGCATTGTGTAGGATAACTCAATATTATAAAGATGCAGATTCTCCTTCAGTTAATTTATCCATGTAATAGAACCCCAATAAAATATGAAAAAGTGTTTTTTTCTGAAGCTATGTATGTTGAGATTAAAGTTAATTTGGAAGAATAAATATGCAAGAATACATGAAAATACTGAATAAGATGAACAGCTAGCCGTATCCCAACCAGATATTAAAACACACACAAAATCTTTATAATTAACACAGTGGTACAAGCAGATTACTCGTTAATTAGCTATTGAAAAGAAATACAAAAATAGATCCAGGTATACATGGAAACTTAGCATATGATATTATGGTATTTCAGAGTAGTGTGACAAAGTTGAACTTTTGAATAAGTAGTATGGGAAGACCTGGATGGTTAGATGGAAAATATTTAAATTACAACAATACTTTACATATTACTTAAGACTGTGATTCAAATGGATCAGAGATGTAAGTGTAGAAGATTGACCATCCTGGCCAATATGATGAAACCCTGTCTCTACTAAAAATACAAAAAAATTAGCTGGGTGTGGTGATGCGCGCCTATAGTCCCAGCTACTCGGGAGGCTGAGGCAGGAGGATTGCTCAAACCCGGGAGGCGGAAGTTGCAGTGAGCCGAGATCGCGCCACTGCACTCCAGCCTGGTGACAGGGCGAGACTCCGTCTAATAGAAAAAATATATATATATATATCAGAATGGTGACAAAAAGAATGGCAAGGCCACATTTCATCAAGGGTATACACCAGAACTCATACATGGCCAATGCGTGATGAATATAACTGCTTTAGAAATCTCTGTAGTAATATTTATTGTCACGAAACTCATGCCTTCCTTGTGATCTGGATATCCTATTTTCAGTCAGATAACTAAGAGAAATGAACAAATATGTCCATCGAAAGACAAGAATATTCATGTTAGCTTTATTCATAACATCCCAAAGTTTCAAACAACCCAAAAATCCATTGGCATAGGAACAAATAAATAACGTGTGGTGTATTCACACAATGAACTATCACGCACAGCAGTAAAAAGTAATGAATGACTGGTAATGTAGCAATAAGGGTACATCTCACAGACACTGCACTGAGTGAGAGAAGCCGGAGGTTAAATGGATAATACTGCATGACTACATCTATGCGAGGTGCAAGACTAGGCAAAACCAGGCTTCTGTGGCCAAAGCCTGAATAGTTAGTTACCCAGTGTCAGCACTGACTTGAAGATAGCCCAGCCACTGGGAATTACATAATTACATATTTGTTATATATAATAATCCAGGTGCTATACATATGCTATTCATATACATATGGTAAACACATGCGAAATAGTTCACTGAGCCATACTTTTAAGATTGGTGCATTTTTGTTGTGTGTGCATTATCCCTTGATAGTACTGTTTTGATTGACAAGGGAAAGGCGCTTTTTCAAAATATGAAACCACGAAACATCATGTAACCCAGAAGTACAGTTTTGGGAGTGAGAGAGATGTTTCTCAAAGCAGAACCTGGGGCAACCACGGAGCAGCGGATGCGCGCTGAAGGGCGCGCGGGCAGCGGGGTGGCTCCGCGGCCTGCGGGGCGCAGAGCGCCACCGCGGGATCTGAAAGGCGCTTCCTGGCAACGCTGCTAGGGTCCCGCCGCCCCCGCCGAGGTGCAGTCCAACCCGCAGCTCCGCGGGCAGCCGAGGGCCGAGGTCTTCCCCAGAACCTCCAGAGCCGAGGACCCAGCGCCAAGCCAGGAGCAAAGCAGCGCGCCAGGCTGGAGCTGTTCCGTCATTACCGCCACGTCTGCGCTTCGGTTTTGAGCACAGATTCGTTACCCTAACCTCTTAGGACTAAGAGCCAGTCTTCTGGTGGCGCTCGCTTTCACTTACTTTTTATTTCCCTTTCTATTCCCGCGAGCTACGGGGAGAAGGTGTAAATCCCGCCCGCTTCTCCCGGGCTGAAGATGGAGAGGCTGAGGCGGCTTGGAGAGTGCGCACTGCGCATGCTCCGCAGAGCGTCCCCCGCAGGTCAACCCGGGCAAGGGAGCGACATGAAAGCCTGTGGCTTCTCCTTTGAAGATTCTTAACCTTGCATTTTGCTTTCACACTTAACGCCTAGAAAGCTTGCTTTGATTTTTCCCCAACGCTTCAGCTCATTTAGCTTTAAAAAACAAAATTTCCTTCCAGGAAGAGGGGAGGGGCTTTCCAAGGTAAAATGTTCAGACGTATCAAGTTGACCTACTCAGTCTAATAAATGAAGCAAAGCATTCCAAAGGCCAGAGGGGATTATCTTGCATTCATTCATAATAGCAGGTTGAAATATGCAAGAAAGGAAAAGAATAAAGAACACAGGGATGTAAAAACAGTATTGCATTTTCTTGTTCACTGATTGAAGTGTAAAAATAATAATAACAACAACAAACAAACCTCAGGACACTTCTAGTTTACTGATATTTTACAAAATCACTCAAGTAACAGTCTATTTCTATTATGAACAACTTGTGAGTATTTTAACTCATGCTCAAAAAATAAATAATATGGTAAAGAGTCCAAAACTTTCATCAACTAGCCCAACAACAAATGTCAGCTGAGCACCTACTCAGGCAGGCAGTATGGTATAGTGATTAGGACTGAAACATTGGAGCCAGCTGCCAGGCTTTTAACCTCCAGTCCTCGCCTACTAGCTGTGTGATCTTGGGGTAAGTGACTTAACTTCTCTGTGCTTTTTCTCTATATGCGAAACGGAAATAATGTTGTGAGAGTTAAAATGAGTTAATCAATGTAAAGCCTTCCTGTCGGCCCTGGCCCCTGTTATGTGATCAATGTCGGATGGTTATTTTTACTTATGTTCCTATTACTGTGTTAAGAAGGGAAGCACAAAAGAATTGTTTCTATTTGCAGCATTCTTGCAGCACACTCAGGCGCGGTGGCTCATGCCTGTAATCTCAGCACTTTTGGAGGCCGAGGCGAGCAGATCACTTGAAGTCAGGAGTTCCAGAAGAGCCTGGCCAACATGGTGAAACCCCATCTGTACTAAAAATACAAAAATTAGCCAGGCGTGGTGGTGGGTGCCTGTAATCCCAGCTACTCAGGAGGATGAGGCACAAGAATCGCTTGAACCCGGGAGGTGGAGATTGCAGTGAGTCCAGATGACACTACTGCACTCCAGCCTGGGTGACAGAGTGAGACTCAAGTCTCTTATGTGGAGACGACGTAAGCAATGAAGGAACAATAAATCATCATCTAATTGATTTTTAAGGTGCTCAGATTTTGGTACAGAAAATTAGAGATTAGGGCAGAGTATGATAAAGGCTCATATTCCTCTGAAGCCTAAAGGAGTGGTGCAGGTGTTGGAGGTGGAAGAATGCAGGAGCCTCAGAGTGTTCATCAAAGAGGGGACCTTATAGGGCATGTGCACCTAAGTAGGAGGGATGTGCTGGCAGAGGAGGATGAGAATGCCAGAAAGAGTCCTGGAAAGGGCGGGGGGGGGGGGGCTGAGCGAGTTCAGCATCTCACAGAGACAGAAAGGTGATGCCAGGGAGATGACAGCTCCATTGTTGAAAAACAATATTGTCATTAACAACTGCACCCCACTCCACTTCATGCCTATCCAGAAACAAGGGGGAACACACCAGAGGAATACAGGCCCATGCTACCATGCCCAGCTAATTCTTTACTATTTTTTGTAGAGACAGGGTTTTTGCACATTGCCTAGGCTGGTCTCGAACTCCTGGGCTCAAGTGATCTGCCTGCCTCGGCATCCCAAAGTGCCGGGGTTACCGGCGTGGGCCATTGTGCCTGGCCGAACAAAGCTATTTGACAATATTAAAGAAACAGTTATCACACCCTTACATAATTCTATGAGTAGCAGTTATAAAACATTTTCTAAGAACTTTTTGGGGGTGATAGAAATGTAAAATTCCTAGTGGATTTACTACACTGTTGAGATTGCAATACTTACATGGTGCAAGACTAACTTTCTGAATGATTATGACAAATGAAAGTGTAAATGCCATTTTCAGTTTTTGGAATATGAAAATACATGCAATGAGGCGCACCTCATGCTTCCACCAAACGGAACGTCGTCTTTGGCTTCGTGCCTTAGGATCTTCCTAGCTCCTACCTTTAACATGCCTTTTCACCTCTACTCTTTATTGCTATGTGTTAGTCTCTCTTTTCTGTAAGAAAGGCATAAATCTGGGGTGATTTTTTTTCCAAATATTCCCGCAGAAAGCCACCTTTCCAAGCACAGAATCTTATCAGTGCCTAGGAGTTCAGCCGACTTAGCACGAAGAGTGCCATGGAAGGGCTGCTTTCAGCAAACCGTCTCAACCCTGGGCGACGGCGGGCACGGGAGGTCAGGGAGCGCTGGAGGAAACCTGCACTGGGGTAGAAATGGCCGGAGGAAGGCGGACCGCGGGCTCACTCTCAAGGTGCCAACGCCGGGGACCTTTCTTCAGGCTCCCTGCGGGATCCCCAGCCTCCCCTCCCCCTCGGAGCTCCGCCCCCTTCCTGGCCTCAAACTCCGAGTCCATTCAAACCTCGCCTTCCTCGCCCTGCGCGTTGTCAGGCGTGTAATTGGGGAAACTCCTCCCCGCCGGGACCGCCTCGGAGGCGCTGCCAGGGGACAGCCGCCCAGCTGCCCCCACCTCCCAGCGCGGTGACCGCACAGCGCACACAGCCCCGGCCTGGGCACCCGCGCCCGCTCGCGGCTCCAGGCGGGGTGGGCGGCGCCGCGCCAGGGGTCCCCGGCGCCCATTGCTCCCGCCACCCGGCTGCGCGGACCGGCGCCAGTGCGCGGGCGGGGGCGGCGCGCCGCGGTGGCCCGGCGTCCCGTGTGCGTCCCGTGTGCGTCCCGTGTGCGCCCCGCGTGCGCCCCGCGGGGGCGCGGCCAGCGCCGGAGTAGACACCTGTCCCGCCCGCCGCGGCCAGCAGCCTCTGAGGAAGCCAGGGCAAAGAGGGCCGGCGGGGACCAGGTCCGCGCTGGAGGAAGCCGCGCCCGGCCAAGGCCCCGGACCCTGCGCCCAGAGCTCCACGGCACCATGGCCCCGAAGCTGCTGCTCCTCCTCTGCCTGTTCTCGGGCTTGCACGCGCGGTAAGTGGCGCGGGGGCCGCATCCCCGGAGGCCCCAAGCTGGGCTACAGGGCGGCGGGGGGCGCTGTCTGCTGGAGTCTCTGGCGCGCCAGCCGTCGACTGGGCTGCGGCAAGGCGGGCCGGGAGGGGACTGGGAAGTCGGCCGGCACCTCACCTGTCCCAGCTCCCTTGGACAGGGTCATCTGCTTTCTCCTCTGCAGCCGGGAGTGTGGGGACTCAGATTAATGGGCTCGTCTCCTGACGCTTTTAGGATCTGGTGGTTTTAGGGGTTTTGAAAACCAGGATCAGGGGACAGGGGCCATTTCTGGCTCCTTACCAACCCCTAATTCCCACCTCAGCTGTTTCAGGGGCTCACACACACACACTTTGGCTGACATTCTCTGTCATTTCCATCACTCTGAAATTTCCAAGAACCTGGGAACTGTGGTTCTAACTGCCTGGTTTGGACCGAGCTGGAAAGAGCTAATGCATTGGAGGCAGGCACGGGGGTTTGGGACCAGGTGGGCAGCAGAAAGCCCTGCTTGTGTGAGAGGACTCCCCTCCCAGGTCCTGCAAACACACACACACACACACCTTCCAGATCAGCCACTTTCACACAGAGGAACACACGCACTCCCACCCCCATAAAGCACGCATGTTGAAATGGATAATAAGGCTCCTGCCTGGTAATGTAAGAAATTATCTCACCATAAATTCCGCAACCTTCCTCCCAGAACTCCAACCGGCTAATGGGAGCTTGGAATCACTCTAGAAGAGATGAAGAGGGCGCATGAGGATCCAAGGACAGTGGGACCCAAAGGGTTAAACCCTGTTGCTGTAAACACAACTGGAGATTCTGGGTTTAGTTTCTTTAATTCTGTCTCTCTGGCTGGATTTCTGGCTAGAGCTTGCGGACTGTCCTGTTATTTGAAAATCGGAGCAGTGTCTGGCCTTTACCTCTTTCCCCACCCTAGGAAGCTCAGCGTGCTCCTATCCCCCAAACCCTCTTGTTTTGACGCTTCTCCATTTCCTGGGTCTGGGAGCTACAGAATCAGAGGGCATCCTTGCATGCACAAGCCCGGCCACCATCAGGAGGCAATGCCAGGAGGCCTTGCCTTTTCATTCATATTTATGAACTACCAAGGAGCTAGGAAGACACATGAATAAATCCTACTAAACAGGAAGGGGCCCCCAGTTCTCACCCCTGGACTGGGCAGAGGTGCTTACCCTGAGGAAGGAAGCCCTGGCCCTCCCCCTTGCAACTGCTCCTCTTTGCTGAGTTGAGTGTGGAAGCTGACTCCACCGGTGACTCACAGGCAACTCTTTCAAAGCGACAGAGCACTCCTTGGACCTTTCAACTGAAGTTTCTTTCTGTCTAAAGGGGCAGCTGGTGCAAGAAATGGAAACATGCTTTCTGAGGTTGCTTCTTCCTGGTTGTATCTCTGTTTAGAGGCAGAGAGGGAAGCAGACAGCACCGGACATAATGCTGAGGCCGGCAGTCACATCTCTGCCACCTTTTTATTGCCACCAACTCAAACGAGTGACCAGCCGTTCAGGGTTCAGTAATCAACTGTTTAGGTCTCTGGATCCTTAACATTCTAGAAGAAACACTGCCTATTGTCCTCACTGACTACTGCATGTGCTTAGTAGGAAGATACCTCAGCCTCCGCCTTAAAACAGTCAGGTTACTGGGGATTCCCAAAAATACACAAAATCTCTTGGGGTTCTTCATCCTTCCATTCTACTAAGACAGACATAATGATTTTCATTTGTTCTCTATTTGGGCTGGTTCCCCAGCTTTCATAACAGAGCTTGCAGATCAGTTAAAAAATCCACATTTTATACTAACTTTATTGCTATATACCTCTTTGAAAGTGTCTTTGTTCTCTGAATGGGTTTTACAGACGTGAAATAATCTGATGTGCAGTGTCATCTTTCAAAACTGTTTTGAATTCGGAGGGGGTTCTCATTTGCACTCTGAGTTCCTTCCTGCTGTGGAAGTTCCTTGGATAAGGGTCTGATGGCTGTGCTTTGTGGTGATGGCTCAGCAGCTCCCCAGAAGGGGAGGCTCCCCATTTTGACACCCATGGGTGTCATAAAACGCAGTGATTCCCACTCAGACCTTGTTGATGCCTTCACTGCTTTCTGAGGTTTAGGAACTCCTTTTGATGCTTAAAAATACTTCAGACTTTTTCTCTGTCCTTCTGCTTTAAGCTAAGGTGTAAGACATGAAAATAACATCTGAAGGTTGAGTTGTTGTTTGACAATGACAATACATAACTGATTTATTTTTAAGAAAAAGCTAATTGCAGTAATGGTGTTTAGGATCCAACAATGCAAGTAACAGTGCTCATAAAGATTATATATAACTTAGAATTTAGGGAAAAGAGAATATTTCTGTATTATCCACATTCTAATGGGTCCCCTGAGATGAGATTTCATTTTCGTCAAAGCAAGGATTTTCCTGTGGGCCTGGTGGTCTGGCACTAGCAATGTGAGGCTTCTATTTCATTTTCAGGATTTGAGGGAGAAGGGTGCTCACTGTCCAGGGACCTAGAGCATCTCAGCCTCACTCTGCCCACTGCCTACCCAACCAGGCTACACAGCTGGGGCCCTGATATGCCTCCCGAAGGGGTGGAAGAGAACGTTCCTGTTTTCTTTTTCTTGGTCCCCCTCACTGCCACCTGTCCTGGCCTCTAAAGAGGAAGCTCTTGCAATTTCAGGAAAACCCTCTCATCACCACTAGAGGGAGAATTAGGCTTATTAGAATACCTGTAAGTAGCTGGAAGTAATTTTCAAAAACTAAGGCTGCGTATGTAGAGAATGATGAAAAGCTGGTTACTGTGTTTCGTTTGTGTGTATGTGATTATCAGGGCCATAGACAAGGGCAGAGCGTGGAGGCTGTGGTCTGGCTCTGTAGTGGTGGGGTAGAAGAGGGGAGGAGAACCGGAGGGGAGGGGAAGAAGAGTGAGGCAGAACCCCTCACAATGCCCAAGACAGAGACAGCAGAGGGAGGGAGGAAGGCACCTCGGCTGAGTCGCCAAGTGTCCTGAGCATGTTGTGCCTGATTCTGCTGAGATGAGCTACCAGCCTCTCCTCACTGCCCCAGATGCCCTTGGTCTGGAGTGATTTGCCCTGTCCATGGACAGTGCTTAATTCCCAGCTATCTAAATGCTTCAACCTGCTCTTTAAGTTTTAAAAAATTTGTGCAAGATGATAAAATTTACATTTCTGATAATATTTCTGATGACAAGAAATATTTTATTTTTTAAATTTATTATTATTATTATTATTTGAGATGGAGTCTCGCTCTGTTGCCCGGGCTGGAGTGCAGTGGCACTTTCTCGGCTCACTGCAACCTCTGCCTCCTGGGTTCAAGCAATTCTCTTGCCTCAGCCTCCCGAATAGCCAGAACTACAGGCATGTGCCACCATGCCCCGCTAATGTTTTTGTATTTTTAGTAGAGAGGGGGTTTCACCCTGTTGGCCAGGCTGGTCTTGAACTCCTGACCTCAGATGACCCACCCGCCTTAGCTTCCCAAAGTGTTGGGATTACAGGCGTGAACCACCATACCCGGCCAGATGACATGAATTATTTTAGAGTAACATTTAAAATTCTGTAGTATTACTTGTAAATGTTCACTTTATTAAATAACGAAATGCAACTTATTCCTTACTGAATATGTGCCCCACATTTAAAAATTCCTATCGATCATGAATATCCAATGTGCATAAAAATCAATAGCAATTTATAGTTTCTATGGATGATTTAATTTAACCTTCTAGCCAATAGGTACTCAAGAAATAGAATTACAGTTTAAGATCAGCCTAGGAAAAACGTAAGTGGGGGAGTCATTCTTTGAGACATATGCCGTATACTCATTGTCAAGATCTATCATTTACGTACATGTTCTTCCAGGTGTAGACTATCTGGCCAACCCTCTAGTCTACGTTATGGCTAGTTAACACACTTTAAAAGACTCATGTATGTATTACATAAGTATGCATATGCATATATGTGAAGACCTAAATTAAGTAGAAAAAATGATCGTGAAAGTTTATTTTTTTAAATTAATATCTTGTTAATTATAGATAATTTAGGCAATTCTCAAAATTAAGTTCAAGAAACTTACATCCCAGAGCACAAGTGTCCTGACATGACACTAACATTCTGGCTCCCATCTGGGAAGCTAAACAGAAAAGAGTTCATATCCAGTCAGGACAAATCCGCCTCCGTGCAGTTTTCAATTCTTTTTATTCTCTTCTGTGAAGAAAAAGTCATTAAAGCATCCACACTGACAAACTAGAAAGGAAAAGGTTGGTTTGTTTCACATGCTTTCTTGTTGGGGTCAACGGCAGTCTGCCTGGAAATGCTGCTTTAAGGCAGAAAGAGACTGTCTGCTCTTCAAGCCCAAATAACTATGGTGTTGAGACGGCCTCATTCATTGAGAAAACCAGCTTGTCAAGTACAAGTGTGTGCCAATTATAAACTAAACTTTTTTTTTAAAAAAAACCCAAAACTGCAAAACGAAAAAAGAAAAAAAAAAGGAAAACTAGCCGGTCATCCTGAGGCCTCTCCATTCAGGCACTCCTGTCAGTGTGTGTCACACAGGAGAGGAGGCTGTCCAGGTCCTCCCTGCACAAAACAAGCTCAGAGATGCCCAGGCATTCACTGAGACTCATTTACTAAGAAGTCAGAATGTTGAAGACGTATTAGAAAGCTTAGTTCTTCATGTCTGTGTTAGCCTGCTGTGCAGGAGATGAATCAGTTTGTGTTGACCGAGGCGTGTAAGATTGCCAGAGGGTCTTCACCAGTCACCAGTGGACATCTCTGTCCTTGCCTCCAACCTGAGTGCCAGCAAAGCAGACCCCCTCACAATGCGCAAGTGCCTAGACCCCCAGATTCCCACCTCCAAGAGAAGCACTGAGTCAGACTCAACTATTTTGAATGAGTCCACTCTGCAAAAGCTAATCTCACCTTCAGCTAAAATGTGGTCTTGGTGGTCAGGGTGGAAACACCACGATACAGTCACCATATGGAAAACCTCTAGAAGGTTTGTGCCTTGACCTTCACAGCCTCTCAGGGTGGATCCAAGGGTGTGTTGCCTGCTGGTTGGCCCTCTGGTATTGTTTCCCTGGCATGTTGCCTGTAGTTTAACTGGGATAGGGGATGGTCTTCTGGCATTTAATAAAAACATACCATGTTAATAGCAGTAGCATTCTTCCTACGGAATCATTCGTATTTTGTGTTTCTTTCTTTTTAAAAAAATTTTTCAGGTTTTCACATGTGTGGTTGGGCTGTGGGTACTGGGGACTTTCTACCCATTTCATGGTACTTGGATACGACAAACTTAGGCTCTTCCTAGAGCCATTGCTGCCACTTATATGTCGCATTTTTGTGCTATAACTCCAGGTCCAGAAAGGTGGAAGAGGATGAATATGAAGATTCATCATCAAACCAAAAGTGGGTCTTGGCTCCAAAATCCCAAGACACTGACGTGACTCTTATTCTCAACAAGTTGCTAAGAGAATATGATAAAAAGCTGAGGCCAGATATTGGAAGTGAGTGTTGTTTCTTGTTATTCTAATAGAAAAATATGCTGTAGTGATATGTTTTGAAGTTTTTATTTTTGAGTAATTGTAAATTCCAAGAGTATTGCAAAGATAGTGCAGAAAGGTTTCCTGTACTTGTCACACAATAGATAACTTAGTGCGATACCAAACCAGGAAACTGACATTGGTGCCATGCAGGAACATGGCTCTGTGTCATTTTATCCCATGTAGACTTATGTAATGATCCTTGCAATCAAGATACAGAACTCCTTCATCAACCAAAAGTGGATCTTGTATCACCTCTTGCTATCCCTTTACTGTCACATCTGCTTCCTTCCCCCCAAATTTCTAACCATTGTCAGCCTCAAATTTGTTCAATTTGTTCTTTATTTTATTTTTATTTATTTTTTGTTATTTTGACAATGTCACATACATGGAATCATTGACCTTTTGAGACTGGCTTTTCTTTATTCAGCAAAATGATTTTGAGATTCATTCAAGTTGTTACATGTGTCAGTAGTTTGTTCTTTTTTACTGCTGAATAATTGTTCGTGGTATGAGTGTATCACAGCTTCTTTAGCCATTCATCTATTGGGGAACATTTTGATTGTTTCCTGTTTTTGTCTATTGCAAATAAAATGACTGAGCACATTTGTATACAGGTTTCTATGTGAGCAAAAGATTGTATTTTTGAGATAAATGCCCAGGAGTACAATTGGTGGGTTGTGTGCCAGAAGTATGTTTAATTGCTTAAGGAACCGTCAAACTGTTTTCCAAAGTGGATACACTATTTTTGGTTTCCACCAGCAATATCTGAGAGATCCAGTTTCTTCGTGTCCTCACCAGCAACTGGTATTTTCACTATTTTTTATTTTAGCCGCTCTAATAGGTGTATATTTAATAGGTTGATACCTCATTGTTGTCTTAATTTGCATTTCCCTAATTGTTAGTGATACTGAACTCTTCTTTTATTTATTTATTTATTTATTTATTTATTTATTTATTTATTTATTTTGCCATCAGTATAGCCTTCTCATTGAATTGTCTCTTCATGTTATTTGCCCTTTTAAAAATTGGATTATTTGGTCTTTTTTTTTTTACTGCTGAAATTGAAAGTTCTCTGTATATCCTAGGTATGATCCTTTATGTCAAATCCGTAGCTTGCTTTTCATCCTTTTAATAGCATCTTTCACAGAGGAAAAATTTCTAATATTGATGAAATCCAATTTATTGATTTTTCTTTTATGGAGCATGCTTTTAGAGTATTGTCTAAGAATTCTGCATGAAGCCCTAGCTCTTGAAGATTTTCTCCTTTGTGTTCTTCTGAAAGTTTTATCATTTCATCCTTTACATTTTAATTTATCTGTTTTGATTTTTATGTAAAATAAATATGTAAGATTTAGATCTAATTTCTTTTCCCCACCCTCCATGGATGCCCAATTACTCCAGCACCATTTGTTGGAGAGACTATCCTTCCTTGACTGAATTGCTTTTATGAAGTTGTCAAAAATCAGCTGGCTCGACTGGTGTGGGTTATTTCTGGTTCTCTGTTTCGCTCTGTTTCATCTGTGTGTCTGTCACTCTGTCGATACCCACAATTTTTATTACCATAGCTGTATAATAAATCTTCAAATTGGAACAAGTAAGTCAACCTCTTTATTCTTCCTTTTCAACATTAACTCATCTTAACTTCTAATAGTTCGTATGCTTTTCAATATAAATTTTAGAATAATTTTCTCTGTAACTACAGAAAAATCCTGTTGGGATTTGGTAGGAGTTTGTTAAGTGTAGATATCAATCTGGAAAAACTGGCATCTCTACTATGTTGCATCTTCCAATCCATGCACATGATAGGTCTCTTCATTATTTAGATCTTCTTTATGTTCTTATGTCAGTGGTTTCTAGTTTTCAAGAGGTATGTCCTGAATGTATTTTGTTAGATTTATGACAAAGTATTTTGTTTTTTGGAGCAATTGCGAATAGTACTGTATTTTAACATTTCATTTTGCCTGTGTTAATTTCTAATATACATAAATACAATTGATTTTGGTATGTTGATGTGTTCTCTGACTTGCTGAACTTATTAGTTATAGAAGTTTGGGACTTTTTTTGTTTGTTTGTTTTGTAGGTTCCTTGGCATTTTCTATGTACACCATCATTGTCATCTGCAAATAAGGAGAGTGTTCATTCTTGCTGTCCAATCTGGGTATCTTTTATTTATTTTTTCTTGCCTGTTGCACTGGCTAGAACTCCCAGCACTGTGTTGAACAGCAGTGGTGTGAATGGACATCTCTGCCTTGTTCCAGATCTTAGGGGCAAAGCCTTCGGTCTTTCCCCATAAAGTATGTTATTAGCTGGAGGTATTTTGTACATGTTCTTTATCCAGTTGAGAAAGTTCTCTCTATTCCTAGTATTCTGATACATTAAAAAAAAGTTTCATGATACTTAAAAAAATCATGAATGGGCATTGAATTTTACCAAAGACTTCCTTTTACTGCATCAATTGGTATGATTATATGATTTTTTTCTTTAGTCTGTCAATATGGTGGATTATATTAATTGATTTTCAAATATTGAATCAGTATTGCATCCCCGGAGTAAATCCCACTTAGTCATGGTGTTTAATAATACCTCCTTTTGTATATTGCTGAATTCTGTTTGCTAATATTTTGTTAAGGATTTTTGCATGTCTGTGTTTAAGGGACTATTTTTTTGAGTCTTGGGTAATATGAGCTTTATACAATGGGTTGGGACGTATTCCCTCATCTTCTGTTTTCTAGAAGAGATTATATAAGGGTTGGTGTTAATTCTTTAAATGTTTGATAGAATTCTCCAGTGATACTCTCTGGGCCAGGAGATTTCTTTTCTGGGAGTTTTTTCACTTCCTTAATAAGTCTATTCAAATTATCACTTTCATATTAGAGTTGTGGTGGTTTTTTTCAAGAAATTGGTCCATTTCTTTAAAATTGTCAAATTTATGTGTTTAGCATTGTTCATGATATTCCCTCATAATCTTTTGTGATGTCTGTAGGACCTATAATAATATCCCTGCTTCATTTCTGATACTGGTAACTTGTGTCATCTTCCTCTTTTTGTCAGTCTTGCTAGAGGTTTATTTTGTTGGCCTTTTTAAAGAACGAACTTTTTGTGTGATAGTTTTTCTATTATTTTTGTTCCCAATTACATCAATTTTGCTTTTATACTTATTATTTCCTTTATTTTTCTTGCTTTGGGTTTATTTTGATTTTCTTCTTTTTGAAGTAGAACTTAGATTCTTTTGGCCGGGTGCGGTGGCTCATGCCTATAATCCCAGCACTTTGGGAGGCTGAGGTGGGCGGATCACGAGGTCAGGAAATCGAGACCATCCTGGCTAACATGGTGAAATCCCGTCTCTACTAAAAAATACAAAAAAATTAGCCGGGGGTGGTGGCGGGCACCTGTAATCCCAGCTACTGAGGAGGCTGAGGCAGGAGAATGGCATGAACCTGGGAGGCAGATGTTGCAGTGAGCCGAGATTACGCCACTGCACTCCAGCCTGGACCACAGAGCAAGACTCCTCCATCTCAAAAAAAAAAAAAAAAAAAAAAAAGAACTTAGATTCTTTTATTTGAGACTATTCTTTTCTTATGTAAGGAACTTTTGCTTTCTGTACTTCTTTAACTTCATCCCATGAATTTTGGTATGTTGTATTTTCATTTTCATTCAGTTCAATGTATTTTTTAATTTCCCTTGAGATTTTTTTTCTTTAACTCATGAATTATTTAGAAGCCTGTTTTGTAGGGGAACAGCAGACACTGGGGTCTATCTGAGGGTGGAGGGTGGGAGGAGAGAAAGGATCAGCAAATATAACTAATGGATACTAAGCTAATTACCTGGGTGATGAAATAATCTGTACAACAAATCCCCATGACATGAGTTTATCTATATAAGAAACCTGCACATGTACCCCTGAAGTTAAAATAAAAGTTTAAAAAAAAAACAAGCTTGGTCTCATAGAGAACTTTCATCCCAACAAGGACATGATTTTTCAACTGAGAAACATTCCCAAATTTTACTCGTGAAGAGGGAGATTGATCATTGTGTTTTAGGTTTTGAAATGGAATTGTTTCCAAATTTTGGCTTTTGTGAATAAAACTGCTGTGAGCATTTCTGTACAAAAAAAGAGAATGTGTTTTTAGTTTCCAAGTACTTGTACATATTCCTATTATATGTTATGGATTTCTAGTCTGATTCCACTATGATCAGAGAATATACTCTATATGAGTTTAATTCTTTTAAATGTGTTAATGTTTGATTTACCATCCAGGATATGGTCTGTCTTGGCAAATGCTCCACGGCCTTGTAAAGAGTATGCATCCTGCCATCAATGGATGGACTGCATCCTGTTGTCTGATAGTGTTGTTCAGTTCTATATCCTTGCCTATTTTCTGTCTAGTTTTCTATTGATTATTTTAATAGATTGACAATTGATAGATTAAAAAGTAGATTCTGACCCAAAAGAGGAGTGGTATATTTGGCCAGGAGGGAAGTGACACATACCATTGCTGGTACAGGCATACACCGGCCTTGTGGTGACAGTAAGGGGAAGTGGGGATTGCAGCAGATGCACCGTCAGAAGGATGTGCCTGACCGTGGCTTGCTTCTTCTCCTTCAGGAGGCTCCACTGCCTGACAGCTTGCTAGCACTCACACTGCCCAGGCACACTGTCCCTCCATTTTTCCAAGCCCAGGACTCCAGCATGTCTGTAGCAGGACCTAGAACTATGCTGATTCCAGTAGCCATCGAATTTCAAAATCCATGTGTGTAGTGTGGGAGACTTTGAAGATCGTGTCTAGTGCAGTGTTGGAGAAATCATATCATCCTTCATGCCTCAGTTGCCTCTCCTATGCAATGAAGGAGAGGGACTAAAATGACTCTTAACTTTCCTTCCAGCTTTAAAATATTTCTTCAGTGAGTGATATATCTAAATTACCATTGCACAAGTTCACAAATTCAATTGTCACCACAGTGTTTGCATCCTAATTAGATAGAAAATCTTTCCAGTGTGAAGAGTGTGCAGCAATTCTGCATTTATATAGAAAGAGATGCTTTAGAATATATTACTGATTTCCTCCTTGATTGTCAGACACTGCTCAGTCAGAGAGCAAAGATACCCGAGACTGGTTCCTTGCCCCTCTGGATAAGCTAAGTCCAGTTGGAAGTTCATGTATCCTGTGGTAGGCTACAGTGAAGCACCTTCCTCATGGTATCACTGGGCACCACATGGATCCCCTGAGGTAGAAAATTGCAAATGGGGAGACGGTGGGTGAGCTCGGCTTCCAACCCAGATCTCTCTGGCTCTATAGCAAGATGATTTGACCATTGCACTATTTGTAGAAAACTCAAGGCAAGCCTATTCAAAAATATTCCTCGCACCCCAACAATGCAGCACTTGCAAGAAGATATACCAAGGTGATGCCATGTGCAATAGGCAAGCAAAATTCACAATCCTAGAGATTATTCCATTGTGTACACAAGGAATTGTGAATTTCCCAAATAAAACAGCATATGTACACACCAAGAACAAATGTTCATTTCAAAGAAGGCAACTCCCCTAAGGAATCCTGTCATTTAGTCGTCATAAGTCATCATCACATGTGAGAACATGCTCTGTGCTTTGTGAGTGAAAAGATTTTTAACAAACAACTAAACATAAAGTCATGAGGTAGGATGCTCCTCTTTGGTTTCGCGACTTTAACGTTCCACCACGATCATCGTCCGGTCCTTGGGGCAGTAGAGGGGGCTGATGAAAGCACCCATGATCACTGGGACAAATTACGACTTGTCTGCGTGTCACGTTTAAATGCTAAATCATGTGTCATTGGCAGAACCCAGCAACTTGATGATATTCAATCAGAAAACAGAGTCACTGCCCAAGAACAGCTCTCCTGGTAAAAGATACTGAATTAGAAACCATTTTCTTTCATGGCTCAGAAGGGCTCTGCTTTAAAAGATAACTTCCTATAAACATCTGAATCCCTTTTCTTTTCTCATGACTTTTTTTTTTTTCAAATCTAGCCAATTTAATTTGCTATAACCATCAGGCCTTCTCATCCCTCATCAAGGTGCAGTGAACTTATATGTACATAATGTGCTGTACGTGGATTTACTATTAGTTTGTGGGAGAGGCCAGCTTGTTGCTCACCTCCTTTACATCCCTGACCGTGGCACACCCTGGGAGCCCCCGGGAGGTTCTCCACACTTGCGATCTTCTGATGGCGAGAGACAAGGAAGGGGACTCCAGATAGCACTTCAGAGTAGATAGGGGCACTCCCACTTTGGTCTAAATTAATCTGTTTAATTTGAAACTCTTGAAAGTTGCACTTTGTTTCTCAGATAAAGACCAAGCCCCTTAAAAATGACATAAGGATGGAAAGCTGAGGCAGGAAGATTGCTTGAGCCCAGGAGTTCAAGACCAGCCTGAGAAACATAGAGACCTTCTCTCTACAACAACAATAATAATAAATAGCCAGGTGTGGTGGCACATGCCTGTGGTCCCAGCTACTCAGGAGGCTGAGGCAGGAGGATGACTTGAGTCCAGGAGTTCAAGGCTGCAGTGAGCTATGACTGTGCTACTGGGCTCCAGCCTTACCAGGCTTACCATCTACCGATGGTGCAAGAACCTGTCTCTAAGAGGAAAATAATTTTAAAAAGACATAAAGAGACAAGCCTCGAGCCTCAAACTAGTATCTGTTTCTTTTCTACTTCTCCACTATCATTTCCTGACTCTGTGAATCATGTGCCTGGTACTTCAGGGACGCTAGACCTCCTGTTTTATTCCTCTGGACCCTTGATTTTGCTGCTGTCCTGGCCAGTTTTTCCCGTCTGTGCTGAGATCACCATGCCTGTCTTCGAGCCTTGTTGTCGCCCCCTACAGGAAGCCTTCCCTCATTTCATGCCTCTTCCCCACCTCCCCACTGTGGTGGTGGTTTCTTCTAGCATCAGTTTTTTCATCTTTGAAACAAGGATAATACATTTTGAAGGCCTGTCTTGAAGATAATGTGGTATGGTGTGACGTGAACAGTTTCTACAACATTGTTGTGTACTTTCCACATTGTACAGCTGAGGACTGGTCTTTTTCTCCCCCCTAAGGCACAGTTTCCAATTCCTAACTATAGAGGCATCCATGTATGTTGGCATCTCCCAACATATGTGGTCCAACTGCAGCAGAGCAATCCGTCATCAGGAAACAATTGTGCATCACTGTTATTTTTAACAACAAATAGATGGGATTTAATAGACTCGTTCGTTCATGTTGCGTGGAAGTAACAAATCTGCATGGAATCCTCTAATTAGTTTTCATAATACAAATTGTGATCATTATGTTTTAAAAATAATGACTACTCTCCTAGACATTATTTCTTCTCAGCTAACTTCTAAATTATGGATGTATCTGTTTTAGTTCCCCTTCTTTATCCATCATTTTAAGGAAAGCTTCAGCCCTGTCTTTAGCTGGTTCAGGGTGATGTAGGGTGTTACTTATCTCGGAACAGATCTTGTCATGTGAGCTGGGAAAGGCTGGAGGAGGATAAACCTTTTAATAAGAAAATCACGAAAAGGAAATGACCTAGGTGAAGTTCACTTCCTTCAGGGTTTCAAGAAACTTGAACCACTCTACTGAAAACAGATGATTAGAGAATACAGATTCCCTCCCCAGTATGTGGGCAATCAATCTGTGCCAAATATGGTCATGCTGGGAAAAACAGAAGGTTACATATTGGCTTTTAAAGGTGAATAGACACTCTGTGGAGTCCTGGGCAATGCTGACCGATAGGTTCACTGAATCCAGGCAAAACATCTGAATCATC
Organism: Nomascus leucogenys; assembly: GCF_006542625.1. Lineage (NCBI taxonomy): Eukaryota > Metazoa > Chordata > Mammalia > Primates > Hylobatidae > Nomascus > Nomascus leucogenys. Next base: position 75,225,096 of record NC_044386.1, read on the forward strand.
TTCTCTTGGCCATATCAACAGCTAGAGGGCTTCCTCGAGTGTTTGCATATCCGAACTTCTGTTCCGGGCTTTCCTAAAATGTATTTTCCCAGTTCAGTTGAAACTTCTGCTAAATATGGAATAAGAATATTCAGTATCTGCTGAAGCTGGTTGCATGGTGAGGAGGTGAGGTGTGTTATGGCTGCAGCCCATGGCAGGAGATTCCAGCCTCCTCCTGTGCTGGGGCTGCCCACACACCCCACCTGGGCAGGAACACTGGAGAAAGGTGCCACCAGGGCTTGCTTTCTTCCAGCTTTCCAGGCTGGACATGACACCGAGCACTGACTCAGAATAGCTGAGATGATGCATACAACTCCTTGCTGGGCAGTGCGAGAGGAATCCCTGCCCATTCCTAGATGAGGAAGCTGAAACAGAAAATGACTGAAGAGTGGGGCTGTGTCCCCCAAATAGGTCAGGAGTTAGTTTTGTTGCAGATACTAGGTTTTAAAACAACTAAAAGCAATAAAATGTGGGCCTTGAAGTATAATTTTTAAACAAGTCTTCTTATGCAGCTCCTTGATGTCTTTCAGTGAAAAATTATAAGCACAGTTGAGTTGCCATAGAACTCTAGGCTGGAAGCTGAGGGAGCACTGGTCACAGATGGGCCACCTCCGAGAGGATTGGATTAGCCAGTCGAAAGCAGATGAAGCACCCCACCTGCATTTTTCTGAGCTGGTCTTGGTATAAATGGAATAACCTCGCTATGCCCTGCCACAGGTTTTGAGAGATTATGTTGGAACGCCCTGTTTGAGTGAATTTTGGAGTGTATGAAGGGCCGTACAAAGAACCAGATGTATGATTAAGATATTATGATTGATAATGAAGGCATACAATAGTCCTTCATCCTGATTGTTTCCATATTTTAAGAAAAATAGGAGACACAATGTTTTAATCCAAAGTAGTAAAGTACAAATGCCACAGTGTAGGTGAAGGAAGTGGGAGTTGGAGGTAGAGTGTGGGATATCTTGGGGTCCCTCAATCCACTCTGTCCTGACGACTCACCATCTAGGTGCCCCAGGCTGGTGGCTGCCTGCTGGACCACCCCTCTGACTCAATGAATCAAACCAACCTTTTCCTTCTTCATGCACATCTGGTAACTGTGTCAGCTGTTCATGTAGTTCAGCCTGGCCAGTCCTCACCTGAAATCCACAGCCCACCGTGCAGACGAACGACTTGTCATTTACCAGCAATTACTGTATATCCAGAAAATAATTCAAATGTATTCACTCCACTCTCGGAACAGATGTAGGAGGAGAGGAAACAGACATTCTTAATTGCTGTGCTTGAAGTAAAAGCTATTACTGTAGAGTTAGTTAACTGATTCTCTCACAAAGTTAATTCAAATGCATAAGGGAGGTGGAGAATAAATTTTGTAGAGAAATTATACCTGTCATCTCCAGGAGAGACTAAGTAGACATCCAAAGGCCGCCGGGTTCAGACCTCAGCTTAACACATGTTGGCGGCTGAACTTTCCCCACCTCTTCCTCACCACTTTGGGCAGCTGACCCTTCACACACACACCTGGGCACATAGGATTGCATCATGCCACCCCTATCGAGGTAAAGCTCCGTGTGAGACAGTGCTGTGTTGGAGCCCACCCATGCACTTCACAGTTCATTAAAAATATGTGCTGGGCCGGGTGCGGTGGCTCAAGCCTGTAATCCTAGCACTTTGGGAGGCTGAGGTGGGCGGATCACGAGGTCAGGAGTTCGAGACCATCCTGGCCAACATAGTGAAACCCTGTCTCTACTAAAAATACAAAAAAATTAGCAGGGCGTGGTGGCGGGCGCCTGTAGTCCCAGCTACTCGGGAGGCTGAGGCAGGAGAATGGCATGAACCCGGGAGGCGGATCTTGCAGTGAGCCGAGATGGTGCCACTGCACTCCAGCCTGGGGGACAGAGCCAGACTCTGTCTCAAAAAAAAAAAAAAAAAAAAAATGTGCTGGATTTCAAAAATAGGGAATATATAATGAGGTTTCAGCATCTAAGTATTTTATTTTTTCTTATATGCTGTTTGGCAAATAACTCAGGTGACATGTTCTGAGGTTATAATCTAGTGACTGGTCTTGATTTGAATATTCAGCTCAGTTCATAGAATAACACATGATCTGTTTCTTATGTTTATTCATTACTGCTCCAGAAATTGAGCAATGTGGATTAGAAAGTGTTTGAGTGAGAAAAGATCTGGACTCACATAATGAGTTCTCCCACCAGTTACCAGCAGGTTTCAGAGTGAAAGAGACAGCCTCACTGGACCGTGGGTTTCTGTCTCTAAACGAGATAATTAAACCTATATCCAAGTCCTGCTGTAAGAATTACAGGTAATGCACTTTGGGAGGCCGAGGTGGGTGGATCATGAGGTCAGGAGATCGAGACTATCCTGGCTAACACGGTGAAACCCCGTCTCTACTAAAAATACAAAAGAATTGGTTGGGGGTGGTGGCAGGCGCCTGTAGTCCCCAGCTACTCGGGAGGATGAGGCAGGAGAATGGCGTGAACCCGGGAGGTGGAGCTTGCAATGAGCCAAGATCGCGCCATAATTCATAAGATGACAGGGGGTGTCAGGTGCCTTCCATACTTCCCAGCTCCACACAGTGCTTCGGCTTCTGTTTCGGGTTGGTTTATGAGTACCAGAATAGAGCCCTTAGACAACTTTACTGTCGTAAATGCTTTGCCTTACATTGAACTTTCAGTTCAGCTGTCTGCATTTCATCAGTCTGTAATTAACATCCATATCCAAGATATCTTACCGATCCTCTTATGAAGTATTACTGTGCCTATAGTGATCAGATTATCGTTCTCATAATCCATAGTTCAGGCACCAATGTAGACGCAAGATCATAGTTTCCTAGGATATCATGGTATGAAGGGATTCTAAAGGACATCTAGCCCAACAGTTCACAAACCCGGCATTACGTCAGAACCGCCGGAAGAGCTAGAAGTCAGAGCCCAACCCCAAGAATTACTGAATCCGAATAGTTTTTCCGTTTTTTAGTTCCTTGATTTCCATTTTGATAACCATTCTTCTGCTTACTTCGTGTTTCATGTGTTGTTTTTCTAGTTTTGAGGTGGAAGACGAAGGCATTGATTTGAGACGTTCTTTTCTAATTTTCATATTTAGTGTTATTAATTTCCTCCTGTGTATTACTTTATTAGCATCCTACAGATTTCAGTGTTTTAATTTCACTGACATTCAGTAAAAAAAGCTCTTAATTTTCTTTTCGATTTCTTCTTTGACCAATGGAGTATTTAGTGTGGTATTTATTTTTCAAATTTGAGGTTATTCCAGATATCATTCAGTTATTGATTTCTAATTTAACTACACTGTGCTTAAAGAACATACTCTGAATAACATAAATCCTTTTAAGCTTATTGAGAGCTGTATTATGGCACAGAATATGGTCTCTCATGCTGTGTACTTGGAAAGAATGTATATTCTGCTGTTGTTAGATGGAGTTGTTTCATAAATGAGACAAATTAGGTGAAGTTGGTTTATACTTTTGTTAAAGTCTACTTGCTGCTTTTCTAGCTATTTCTATTAGTTACCAAGAGTGAAATCTTGATATTTCTAGCAATAACTGTAGCTGTATTTTTCTTTAGTTCTATCAGTGTTTGAGTCATGAATTTTGAAGCATTATTACCAGGGGTAAATGCATTTAGGATTTTTATGTTTTCTTAATTAATTGACCACTATATCATTGTATAATGAAAGTCTTTATACCTAGCAACATTCTTTGCTATGAAATCTACTTTGTCAGATGTTAAAATAGCCACTTCAGCTTTTCTTTGACTAGTGTTAGTATGGTATATACGTCTTTCCATCCTTTTACTTTTAACCTATGTTTGTCTTTGTGTTTAAAATGCGTTTCTTGTAGATGGCATATAGGTGAATCTTGCCTTTAAAAAAAAGCCCAATCCAATAATCTCTGTCTTTAAATTGGAGTCTTTAGACCATTTATATTTACTGTCGCTGTTGATGCAGTTTGATTTCAGTTTATGATCTTTTTATTTGTTTTCTTTCTTTTTTTGCTCCTTTCTTGTCTTTTTATAATTGTCTTCCTTTATTTTCCTAATTAGCCATAACTACAATTTTTTATTGTTATTTTAGTGGTTGCATTAAAGATTTATAGTATTGTATACATTTTTAACTTATCACAGTCTACCTTCAATTAATATTATACCCTTTCAATATGGCTGAAAATATTTTTATTTTGCCTATGTGAAAACATTTTCATTGAAATATAATTCATATA